>NC_140961.1:163077330-163079830 GCF_056783735.1 Eptatretus burgeri
AAAGTTGATGATTTTATAAGTACCACCTAAGTTGTTGACCTTTGGTCTATGTTTACCTTTTGATCTTTTGACCTCAAAAACAATATGCTTCTTCCTTGTGACAAAGTCTACCAGTGGTGAAGTTTCACGAAGATCAGTTTCAAATTGCGACCCGTAGGAGACAAACAGACAGACAGACAGACAGACAGAGACAACAACAAAATTGACTAACCAATATACTTGAAAAATCTTCGATTTTGCAAGTTCCAAACAAACAAGCAAAAATGCAACAACCTAACACCTGGAGAGGGTAATAAAACATAAATTACTTTTAACTTCAAAAAAAAAAAAATGCTCTGGAAGCATTATATCCATGTACATGTATCTGTATATTGACATCTATATCCATATCCATATCTACATATGTATATACACTCAAGGCAGAGGCAGATGTTGAGGCGTGTAGTCGTACGTGTGCCTCTGAGACACAACCAATGCAGGACACCAAACGAGATGAACAGAGCAAAGCAAAACCATGATGACATGTGCATGCCGTTTGGAAAAAGCAAACAATTCATGACTCCTTCAATGCGGCCTTCTTTAACTCAAACAAGAAGCCTGAAGGTCTGTGTGCGCCTCTTCTTCTCCACAAACAGCGGACTTACTTTTGGAGCTGTGGGAAACTGTCGATAGCTACATCATCACCCACGCAACTTTCCCCATTTAAATTTCTGCTTTTGAACCCTCCGCTACAATGGCATGAGCCGAGGCCTGACGTTTCAATCTGGATCAAGAGGCCGATTAGCACTGCTGCAGTAACGTGAACAGAGATTAAAGCACCCTTTGACAAATTTAAAGCCAAAATTAAAACATAAAATCACGAGGAAATTGAACATAAATACCAAGAATGAGCTCTCGAAAAGAGCATTTGACTGAACCACACTCATTATGAGGAATCTGCTGTCGAAGGCCCGAACAATCAACAGCTGAGATGTTTACACGACACGGAGAGTGAGCTTCCCTATAAACTGCCAAGCAGCCGCAAAAACACTGAACATCACAGGCACCAACCATGCTGGACCTGCAGGTGAGACCAAAATCATTTCTAAATTATTTCTGCACAATCTTTGCCTCCATTCTTTGTTGTACTTATACAAACTAAAGATGAACCACAATGATAATAGCTGCACTACATGCTGTTGAAAGAGTCCATACTTTTTCCAGGGCATCGATGCTTCTGAAGTGGCTTCACAGAAACAAATACACTGGGTGGTTGCCAATGCCTTTCCCAGCGATAGCCAGCGAAGAAATTTGGAATTTGGCCAGAAACTCGACACAATGGTCTCGACTCCCTGCAACAAACCCCATGGGATCATTAATGTCCACCAAGGGATGCCAGCAGATGGAACACCCAGCTTAACATCCCACCGAAATATGGTGCACTCATTAAGGAAACAGCCTGCGAGCACAAAACTAATGTGACATTTTCTGACCATGATTTTGTAATTCTGTCTGTCTGTGTTTGTCTGTTGGTTTGTCTGTTTATCACCTACAGGACATAATTTTATACCGATCTTCATGAAACTTCACCACATGGTAGAGTTTGTCACAGAGAAGAAGCATATTGTTTTTGTGGTCAAAACGTCAACAACTTTGGTGAGAATTCCAAAATCCTCAATTTTCATGCAAATGACTTGAAATTTGGAGGATTTATATTTCAGGTCACAAAATTCAATCAGCCAATTATTTTTTTAGATCAACATCGACCAAATGGTCAACATTGGTCGAAGGTCAACAACTGAGGTGGTAAATGTAAACATACATACATACATACATACATACATACATACATACATACATACATACATACATACATACATACATACATACATACATACATACATACATACATACATACATACATACATACATACAGCCTGGTGTTGGCGCAGTGGTTAGGGCAGTGGCTTGGGACCCAAGAGGTCCTGAGTTCAAGCCCCATTGGGACACTGAATTAATATATGTATGTATATATATATATATATATATATATATATATATATATATATATATATATATATATATATATATATATATATATATATATATATATATTGTTGTGGTTGCCCAAATTCGCAAACCACCATTCAGGTCCCTAAGGTGAGATATCTCGGTAAGTATATGTGTAGTTAGGCCCAAACCCGTGGTCTAGTGGGAATACATGTCATTTATGCGTGCTGCGACTCTTCAGGATAGCCGTTTTTCTTTTACTATCTTTATTTTGGACCAACCGCCATTATTACCACCACCAACCACGTCTCAACAGTCGTCACAACATCAACCACCCACCACAACGCCGCTTCACTACAACAGCCACGACCTTTACCGTCACACCTCGCAACCGTAGCATCGCCACCGTTCTTGCCCCGCTGTGGGTACCGGTATTGGACTCGTGCAGGGCGCGCGCCGAACAGCGTGTACAAAACCACGGACTTTCCGCTCCAAAAACGGATCAAAAACG
>NC_140961.1:163089830-163107330 GCF_056783735.1 Eptatretus burgeri
TATATATGTATATATATATATATATATATGTATATATATATATATATATACATATATACATATATACATATATACATATATACATATATATATATATATATATATATATGTATATATATATATACCTGGTGTTGGTGCAGTGGTTAGGGCAGCGGCTTGGGATCCAAGAGGTCCTGAGTTCAAGCCCCGTTGGGCCACTGAATTAATACACCAGGGGGTTGACTCAGCCTGTCATCCTTCCGAGGTCGGCAAAATGAGTACCAGTATACTGGGCCGGTGTATACCCCGGTTAAAATAGGTGTACCATATCCCTGTGTCGGAAGACGCGACCAGGGTTGCGTCAGGAAGGGCATCCGGCGTAAAACCTGTGCCAAATCACTATGCGGATCATACGGATGATCCGCTGTGGCGACCCCTAACGGGAGCAGCCGAAAGAGGAAGAAGATAAATATGTATATATATATATATATATATATATATATATATATATATATATATATATATATATATATATATATATTTATATATATATACACATACACACATATATATTAATTTTAAGGGTGCTTCTAAAAAATGAAAGTTTTTTTTTTTTAATGCGCAGAACCCGCCATTCAGTGAGGTTCCTACTAGAAATCATTGTGTTAAAATATTTTTTTCTTGAGTCATGTTCTTGAACTTGCACAAGCGATGCAAAGTTGCACAAAGGGCATCAAAAACTGCCAAAAATGTTTTTTTTCCTCTTTTCGCAGATCAATTAAAAGTTTATTTTGATATCATCTGAATTTACTGTTTTGAGGGTTTAATTAATATATTCGTATAATTAAATGCATAAAAATGATATTAAATATTGATGTGAAGAAATGAAAATCAGCTCATAAATTGCTAAATCTAAAAATAATGAAGTCCCAACTCAGTCCAAATTTCGGAAACGGAAAGTTTTCTTGTTGAAAGTTGCGCAATTGCACAGCAGTGAGCAGAGCCTTTCTTCATGCGTGCATGAATTAACGCGCAAGCTTGGCAAAAACTTGTTACTTTTCAATGTGTACTTACCACTCTGTAACATTTCCCACTCAACCATGATGTTTTTATCTTTTTTCAGACCAGAAATTTCTGCATATTTTGGGGGTAATGGCCTCCAGAACTAGATCGACAAAGGCCATTTGGCTAATTGGATCCCCTAATCCAACACTTCCTGGCCAGAAGCTTCCTTCTTAGGCCAAAGTTCTCCGCTTTTTGATGTTCCTTCATGTGGAAATGAATGAGACCCTAACTGCAAGTGTGAATCAAACATCACTAGAGCTAATGAACATCTGGTCCACAGAGGGGATTCCTACTAAGCACCTTCCTGATGTGGTAGTCCATGTGCGAAAATTACACACAACGTGGCAGGGTTTCAAGAAAAGCATCAATCGGAAGACTGCTACCAACATAGAGAAACAAGACAATTTCAAGCCCGATCTGGATGAGCTGTTTGACATAGCTCACGCTGATGCTATGAATCTTATAAAAATCGATGAGGACAAGGAGTTTCTTGCTTCTCAGCGTGAAAAGGGGCGTCCAGGAAAGATCGGGAGTCTTGACTACAAGACTGCCAGGACTTCAGAGAAAATTATGAAACGTAAGGATGAAGAGAAAAAGAGGAAACAGAAGGCGCTTTTGGAGATGGCCGCAACTTCTGAAACAGCCAACCTCCAGTCTTCCTCCTCCTCCAGCTCTACTGAATCTAGTCCAAGTCGCCAACCATCTTCTTCCATCCATCCAACCACCTGTGATTCCCAGCCTCGGAAGAGAAAACGTGGGACAACTGGATTAACATCTGAAGTAACTGAGGCCCTGGATAGAACTCTCCTTAGCGATCGTTCTGCAAGTCGGGTTCTAATTCCATTTGCCAAGCAATTGGGACAAGACATCAATAAACTTTCTCTCAGTCCAAGTGCCATTCGTGCCGCTCGTGTTAAGCACTGGAAGCAACGTGCTGAAGAGATAAAGCAGAGCTTTAAGGTTGACACACCTCTGGTAGTCCACTGGGATTCCAAGCTGATGCCAGACCTAACTAGAAGAGACAAAGTTGACAGGCTGCCAATTCTGGTCACTGGGAATGGTGTGTCAAAAATCCTGGCAATTCCGATGCTGAAAGACTCCAAGGCGGAAGAAACAGCCGCGGTCATCTTTTCAACAGTTCAGGAGTGGAACCTAATTGGACGTGTCAAAGGGATGTGTTTTGACACGACAGCTGTTAATACTGGAATCCGGGGTGGGGTCTGTGTTCGTATTGAAAACATCCTTGATCATCAACTTCTTTATTTTGCGTGTCGGCACCATGTCTTAGAACTTGTTTTGGAAGCAATTTACTCTTATTCGGTCGATGAAGCATCCCGAGAGCCAGACATCAACTTATTCCAAACCTTCCGGGACTGCTGGCCCCATTTTAATTTCACGCAGTACTTGACTGCTGCTGATGATGCAAGCACAGCCACCGATATCCATCCATGGGCCAATTCTGTCATTCAGCATGCCCAAGAGCTTCTGAAGCAGAACCATCCCCGAGACGACTACAAAGAACTTCTCCAACTGACGATCATTTTCCTTGGAGGCGTCCCTTCTGGACATCAGGTTCCAACATTCAGGGCACCTGGCGCCGTTCACCGAGCGCGTTGGATGGCTCGTGCAATTTACTGCTTCAAGATCTGGATGTTTCAAGGGCAGTTCTCGGATCATCATCCCACAGTACATGTCGCACAGAACGCCTGTTTAGCGGGATCAAGCAGGTCTGTCTTTTTGTTGCTAAGCACTATATCAGGGCCTGGTTCTATGCTCGAAATGCTGCTTCCGCACCAAAGAATGACCTCCAGCTCCTTCAAGCCCTCCATTCCTTGAATCATGCTGCATCCAAAACAATGAGCCGCCATCTGTGGTACCTGAGCGAAATTAACGTCGGCCTTGCACTCTTTGATGACAACTTTGATTCGTCAGAAAAGATCGCCATGGTAATAAACATGAAGGACGTGGAGGGTTCAGAGGATCCATCTCGACGAGTCTGGCTTCCCAATCCAGAGGGAAAGAAGCTGTCTGACCTCTGCTTCTCCCAAACTAAAAATCTCTTTACGCTGCTCGAGCTGCCAGAAGACTTTCTCGAGGAAAAGGATCCATAAAACTGGAAGAGCTTTGAATCCTACGTCAAAGCAAAGCAGAGGGTTGACTCTTTGAACGTCGTGAATGATGCGGCCGAAAGAGGCGTCGCCCTCATCCAAGATTTCACGAAAGCTGGTCGAACAAGAGATGAGGCTCAAGTGCAGTACCTTGTTCATGTGATGGAGGATGACTGACGGAAATACCCAAAGGCCTCAAAGGAAACTGATTTTATAAAGGCATATTATTTACTTTTCAGGATAATTCTTTTTAATTGTTTTCATCAAAAGAGATTTTCATTTTAATTTAGACATGTTGTACTAATGGAGAAGGATGTCAAGTGCCTGCGCAAGTCCTAAATATTATTTAATCTTAATAAAACTTGGAAGATTTTAGTTTTTCATGAAACCTCACCATTTGGAAGGTTCTGCAAACTTCTATTGCAAATTTGAATTTTTACCATAGTAGCTAAAAGCACCCTAAATTATATATACATATATATGTATACATATATATATATATATATATATATATATATATATATATATATATATATATATATATATATATATATATATATATATATATATCCAGGGGAGCCTGAAAGTTACTTTACCCCTGATAAATTTCTCGCACTTCCCTCTGTCCCTTCCCCTCTGCCCTCGCCCCCTCGCCCGCTATGATAAGCGGAAACACTGACTCAGAAGAATGATGGAGCACATACAGCAACAATGACAAATTAATGATTGTAAGTTCTGTGTAATAAAACCTGTATATTAAAAGAGTTGAAGAACAATGCTTCACTGGGAAGGGGTAAAGTGACTTTCAGGCCACCCTGTCTGTATATATATATATATATATATATATATATATATATATATATATATATATATATATATATATATATATATATATATATATATATATATATATATATATATATATATATATGCACAGCTCTGGAAAAAATTAAGAGACCACTGAAAATTTTTGTTTTCCTGGTTTTTCTATTTATAGGTATGTGTTTGAATAAAATGAACATTTTTGTTTTATTCTATAAACTACTGACAACACTTCTCCCAAATTCCAAATAAAAATATTGTCATTTAGAGCATTTATTTGCAGAAAATGACAACTGGTCAAAATAACAACAAAGATTCAGTGTTTTCAGACCTCAAATAATACAAACAAAACAAGATCATATTCATTTTTAAACAACACAATACTAATGAGCATAACCCGCGCTCTGCGCGACATTTTGGGGTGGGTGTGTTTGAGAAAGGAAGTGATGCAGAGTATCAGTAGTAATTTTACTTTAATGCAGTAAGTGGAATACGATTTCACTGTTTCAGAACCATTTTATTTACTTTTTTTTTGTACCATGCACCTCATATGGTCTTTGATATAATGTAAGCCGAATATCACGTTACTCGAGCGCAGAACAAAGTCGAAGATAGCGCGACACAAAACCACAAACTCGGAAATAATATACAAGATGTTTTAACTTAGGACGAGTTCAGAAATCAATGTTTTGTGGAATAACCCTGATTTTCAATCACAGCTTGCATGCGTCTTGGCATGCTCTCCACCAGTCTTTCACATTGCTGTTGGGTGACTTTATGCCACTCCTGGCACAAAAATTCAAGCAGCTCGGCTTTGTTTGATGGCTTGTGACCATCCATCTTCCTCTTGATCACATTCCAGAGGTTTTCAATGGGGTTCAGGTCTGGAGATTGGGCTGGCCATGACAGGGTCTTGATCTGATGGTCCTCCATACACACCTTGATTGACCTGGCTGTGTGGCATGGAGCATTGTCCTGCTGGAAAAACCAATTCTCAGAGTTGGGGAACATTGTCAGAGTAGAAGGAAGCAAGTGTTCTTCCAGGATATCCTTGTACGTGGCTTGATTCATGAGTCCTTCACAAAGACAAATCTTCCCGATTCCAGCCTTGCTGAAGCACCCCAAGGTCATCACCGACCCTCCACCAAATTTCACAGTGGGTGCGAGACACTGTGGCTTGTAGGCCTCTCCAGGTCTCCGTCTCACCATTAGACGACCAGATGTTGGGCAAAGCTGAAAATTGGACTCATCAGAGAAGATGACCTTACTCCAGTCCTCTACGGTCCAATCCTTATGGTCTTTTGCAAACCTCAGCCTGGCTCTTCTTTGCTTCTCATTGACGAAAGGCTTCTTTCTAGCTTTGCACGACTTCAGCCCAACCCCTAGGAGCCTGATTCGAACCGTCCTCACCGTGCACTTCACCCCAGCTGCCGTTTGCCATTCTTTTTGTAGGTCACTTGATGTCATCCTACGGTTGTTGAGTGACATTTGAATGAGTTGGTGGTCATCCTGGTCAGTGGAAAGTCGCTTCGCCCTCTGCCAGTCTGCAGCTTTGTTTTCCCCAATGTCTGCTGCTTGACCTTGTTCTTATGAACCGCCGTCTTTGAAATTTTAAGGAGGGAAGCAACGTGATGCTCACTGTATCCCTCTGCCAGTAAAGCCAGAATTGAACCCTTCTTTTCCTCACTCAAAACTTTTCTTTTCAACTCTTTTGGCATGGTCACTAGTTATTTTTTGATTCCAATTACTTTTCAGGTACTACGAGCACTGTTTTGAGGATAGTGATGACCACAGTAGTGGTTTTTATACTTTTCCTTGTTAAATAAGATTTGGTTCAGGTGATCAACTAATCAGTACCTCACTAAGTAGAATGAGGTGTGCCTGTGTTGGAATTTAACAGACACTGGAATGGAATGGCTGCCATACATGTGGAGATGCTGATTTAAAAATTTTTTGGAGTGGTCTCTTATTTTTTTCCAGAGCTGTATATATATATATATATATATATATATATATATATATATATATATATATATATATATATATATATATATATATATATACATAAATATATACATAAATATATACATATATATATATATATATATATATATATATATATATATATGCCTGGTGTTAGCGCAGTGGTTAGGGCAGCGGGTTGGGATACAAAAGGTCCTGAGTTCAAGCCCTGTTGGGCCACTGAATTAATA
This sequence comes from Eptatretus burgeri, assembly GCF_056783735.1. NCBI lineage: Eukaryota > Metazoa > Chordata > Myxini > Myxiniformes > Myxinidae > Eptatretus > Eptatretus burgeri. The sequence continues at coordinate 163,096,018 of NC_140961.1, forward strand.
CACCAGGGGGTTGACTCAGCCTGTCATCCTTCCGAGGTCGGCGAAATGAGTACCAGTATACTGGGCCGGTGTATAGCCTGGTTAAAATAGGTGTACCATATCCCTGTGTCGTAAGAGGCGACCAGGGTTGCGTTAGGAAGGGCATCCGGTGTAAAACATGTGCCAAATCACTATGCGGATCATACGGATGATCCGCTGTGGCAACCCCTAACGGGAGCAGCCGAAAGAAGAAGAAGAAATATATATATATATATATATATATATATATATATATATATATATATATATATATATATATATATATATATATATATATATATATATGGATTTATATGTCCATATCCAAACATATATATATATATATATATATATATATATATATATATATATATATATATATATATATATATATATATATACATATATATCCATAGATTTCAGCATATGGAAAGGATTATGTATGCACATGCATGTTTTCATCCCATGTGATGGATTACATGCACTTGCATGTTTTCATCATATGTGAAGGATTACATGTACATGCATGTTTTGATCCCATGTGAAGGATTACATGTACATGTGTTTTCATCACATGTGAAGGATTACATGTACATGCAGGTTTTGATCCCATGTGAAGGATTACATGTACATGTGTTTTCATCACATGTGAAGGATTACATGTACATGCATGTTTTGATCCCATGTGAAGGATTACATGTACATGTGTTTTCATCACATGTACATACATGTTTTGATCCCATGTGAAGGATTACATGTACATGTGTGTTTTCATCACATGTGAAGGACTACATGAACATGCATGTTTTCAGCAAACGTGAAGGATTACACACACATGCATGTTTTCATTACATGTACATGCATGTTTTCATCACATGTGAAGGATTACATGAACATGCATGTTTTCAGCAGATGTGAAGGATGTAACTGATTTAAAGTGTACGTGTTCATAACTTATTTAAAAGTGAACGTGTGCATAACTTATTTAAAGTGTACGTGTACATAACTTATTTGAAGTGTACAGGTACGTAACTTAGTTAAAGTGTCCATGTACATAACTTATTTAAAGGGGACATGTACATCACATATTTAGAGTGAACGTGTATATCACTTATTTAAAGTGTACATGTACATAACTTCTATGAAGTGGATGTGTACTTAACTTATTTGAAGTGTATGTGCACATAACTTCTTTATAGTGCACATGTACATAACATATTCAAAGTGGATGTGTGCGTAAATTATTTAAAGTATACATGCACGTAACTTATTTGAAGTGTGCATGTATGTACTGTAACTTATTTGAAGTGTAACTTATTTAAAGTGTTTGTGCACATGACTTATTTAAAGTGTACATGCACAAAACTTATTTAAAATGTATGTGTACATGACTTAATTCAAGTGAACATGTACATCACTTATTTAAAGTGTAGGTGTCCATCTCATATTTAAAGTATAGGTGTACCTAAGTTATTTAAAGTGTATGTGCACATGACTTATTCAAAATGTATGTGCACATGACTTAATTAAAGTGAATATGTTCATAACTTATTTAAAGTGGACGTGTACATCACTTATTTAAAGTGTAGGTGTACATGTCATATTTAAAGTGTAGGTGTACCTCAGTTATTTAAAGTGGATGTGTACAAAGCATCTTTAAAGTGTGCGTGTACATAACATATTTAAAGTGTCCTTGTACATCACTAATTTTACATGTACATGTACACTACTTATTTAAGTGAACGTGAACATAACTTATTTAAAGTGTATGTGTGCATAACTTATTTATCGTGCACATGTACATAACTTATTCAAAGTGGACGTGTACATGACATATTTAAAGTGTACGTGTACATCACTTATGTAAAGTGTACACATACACAACTTATTTAAGTCGACGTGTCCATAACTTATTTGAAGTGTACGTGAGCATAACATATTTAAAGTGTATGTGTACATAACTTCTTTATAGTGCACATGTACATCACTTATTCAAATTGGATGTGTACATAACTTATTTAAAGTGTTGGTGTACATAAAATATTTAAAGTGTGTGTGCGTGTGTATGTAACTTATTTGAAGTGTACATGTGCTTAACTTATTTGAAGTGTTGGTGTACATAACTTATTTAAAGTGAACATGTGCGTAACTTATTTGAAGTGTAGGTGTACATGACTTATTTAAAGTGTATGTGTACATTAATTATTTGAAGTGTACATGCACATAACTTATTTAAAGTGAACATGTACTTAACATATTTGAAGTGTCGGTGCACATAACTTATTTAAAGTGTATGTGTTCATAACGTATTTAAAGTGAACGTTTGCATAACTTATTTAAAGTGTACGTGTACATAACGTATTTAAAGTGAACGTGTGCATAACTTCATGAAAGTGGACGTGTCCGTAACTTATTTAAAGTGGACGTGTACATAACTTATTTAAAATGTACGTGTACATAACTTATTTTAAGTGGGCGTGCACATAACTTATTTAAAATGGAAGTGCACAAAACATATTTAAAGTGTACATGTACATCACTTATTTAAAGTGTACGTGTCCATAACTTATTTAAAGTGAACGTGTACATCACTTATTTAAAGTGTACGTGTTCATAACTTATTTAAAGTGTCCATGTCCGTAACTTATTTTAAGTGAACGTGTGCATCTCTTATTTAAAGTGTACGTGTACATAAATTATCAGTGGACGTGTACATAACTTATTATCAGTGCACATGTACATAATTTAAAGTGTTCATATGCATAATTTATTTAAAGTGTTTATGGACATAACTTATTTAAAGTGTACATGCACATAACTTAGTTAACGTGTACAATGTACATCACATATTGAGAGTGAACGTGTATATAACTTATTTCAAGTGTACATGTACATCACATATTTAGAGTGAACGTGTATATAACTTATTTAAAGTGTACATGTACATTATTTATATAAAGTGGATGTGTACATAACTTATTTGAAGTGTATGTGCACTTAACTTCTTTATAGTGCACATGTACGTAACTTATTTAAAGGGTTCATGTTCATAACTTATTTAAAGTGTTTGTGGACATAACTTATTTAAAGTGTATGTGTACATATCTTAGTTAGAGTGTACATGTACACTGTACATAACTTATTTGAAGTGTAAATGTACGTAACTTATTTAAAGTGTAAATGTACGTAACTTATTTAAAGTGTACATGTACGTAACTTATTTAAAGTGTACGTGTACGTAACTTATTTAAAGTGTACGTGAACATAACTGATTCAAAGTGTACATGTAGACAACTTAAAGTGTACATGTTCATATCTTATTTAAAGTGAACGCGTGGGAATAACTTAGTTAAAGTGTACATGTATGTAACTTCTTTAAAGTGTACATGAACATAACTTATTTAAAGTGTACATGTAGATAACTTAAAGTGTACCTGTTCATAACTTATTTAAAGTGAACGTGTGCATAACTTATTTAAAGTGTACGTGTACATAACTTAGTTAAAGTGTACGTGCACATAACTTAGTTAAAGTGTACGTGCACATAACTTAGTTAAAGTGTACGTGCACATAACTTAGTTAAAGTGTACGTGCACATAACTTAGTTAAAGTGTACGTGCACATAACTTAGTTAAAGTGTACGTGCACATAACTTAGTTAAAGTGTACGTGCACATAACTTAGTTAAAGTGTACGTGCACATAACTTAGTTAAAGTGTACGTGCACATAACTTAGTTAAAGTGTACGTGCACATAACTTAGTTAAAGTGTACGTGCACATAACTTAGTTAAAGTGTACGTGCACATAACTTAGTTAAAGTGTACGTGCACATAACTTAGTTAAAGTGTACGTGCACATAACTTAGTTAAAGTGTACATGTACGTAACTTAAAGTGTACATGTTCATAACTTATTTAAAGTGAACGTGTGCATAACTTATTTAAAGTGTACGTGTACATAAATTAGTTAAAGTATACATGTACGAAACTTATTTAAAGTGTACATGAACATAACTTATTTAAAGTGTACATGTAGATAACTTAAAGTGTACGTGTTCATAACTTATTTAAAGTGAACGTGTGCATAACTTACTTAAAGTGTACGTGTACATAACTTATTTAAAGTATACATGAACATAACTTGTTTAAAATGTACATGTACGTAACTTAAAGTGTACGTGTTCATAACTTATTTAAAGTGAACGTGTACATAACTTAAAGGGTATGTGTACATTACTTATTTAAAGTGTACGTGTCCATAACTTATTTAAAGTGAACGTGTACATAACTTATTTAAAGTAAACGTGTACATAATAAATATCTCGGGAATTTCCCCGGCATCCCCACTAATTAATTACCAACATAGGCATTTCACAACCAAGCCGATTTTCGTCGCCTCTAATGTTTATTTACTTCACACAATATGTGAATTACATGTCCATCAGTTTGTTTATAAAGCCTTTCAAAAGTCGGGTGAAAACCAAAACTGTTTTTTTTTTTTTTTTACCAGATTGAAGACCACAATTTTCTTTCCTCTGCATTATGACAATTAAAGTGTAGGTGTCAATAACTTGTGTACACGTACATAACTTCATTGGGTGGTGTATATAGATCGCTGTGAACAAAACATGCATTGCCTCGTTTCCTCTGCATGACTTGAAATCAAAAAGGATCTTTATTTCCTCAAAACGGTACCTTCATTTAATGATAGAGGACATGTTGTTCAGTTTTCAAATGTACACCAGTGGCCTGTGCGGCCTGTTCCAAGGCAAGACATTTTTGATGAAGCAGAAACAAAATGGCGAATAAGACGAGGTGAACGCGGGCTGACTAAGGATATGCCTGTTTTTGCTTTTTCACAATTAGATGACTTAATTATCTTCAAAAGGAGTGTTTTAATTAACCCAAACACTGGATTTCACTCACACACTCCCTTGGAGTTCCCTTAGTATGCATGCAAAGTTTCAGGCTGATAGGTTTCATGGTTTTGGAGTTATGGAGGACACACACACACACACACACACACACACACACACACACACACACACACACACACACACACACACATAAAGTAGATGAAGCACAAGGGTGCTGGGCTGCATCATTGCAGTGCCACTGATGCAGTGCCTCCTGTAAGTTATAGTACAAAGTTGTCATTTGTTCATGGTGCCGGTGATAGCTCGCCGACTCGTCACGAAGGACACCATGGGATTTTTTAACGTCCACCTACTAATACCGGCAGACAGGATGCCTGTTTATCGTCCATCCGAGGGATGGCACACACATTGATTAATCGCACTGCCTGTAAAACACAGAGATCACAGTTTATAGCTGGGTCGGGATTCAAACCCAGGCTCGACGGCTCAGAGGCGAGTGTGCGTACCTCTCAGCCAGCCCACAGCAGTCAGTGAAATGGTCATTTTATTTTTGAAGACACGAGTATCGTCTTTGTATATTAATAATTAATAAGGAAATGTTTTTTCTTCCGCTGCGTGCATTATCAGGGAATTACGTACACTGGGAATGACAAGCGTTCCCTGCCGAGACATACCCAACATACCTCCCAATCTCCCACTCCAACAATCCTGGGATAAGCATCTACAATGGGAAATTTCTCTTCTCTGGCTGACAAATCCCACAAGATAAGATATAACCGAACAGTCACCACCCTCACTTGTTTCGCAACTATGCTCGAGGCTACACCAGAAGACCCCAATGGGGAAGTTTGCTTTTACATGGCCCGGACAATTGTGAATGCCAAGCAATCTCAAATAATTTGCTTCATGGCTTCATGAACATGAAAGTGACGCAATAATGCACGTTACGTTCACGGTTCAACAATCAAACAGCACGTGGATTTCCCCGCGTGAATAAGATCCACATCGAACTGATTTCATTACAACAGAGCTGAATGTTTAAAACAAGGGTAATTATGACCTTGGGGATCGAATAATGACAGGAAAACATCGTGTCTCAGAACACTTTCGGCTTGTGCTGGCTTTATATTTGAAAGTTGTTCTACATCCTGAAAAAGTCAAAATAAAAACCCTATGAGGTGGACATGACCGGTAGACATGGCTCATGGATTTGTCCAGGGTTTATCGTCAAGTCCTAGGACTGGAGGTGCAGCCTTGATTGAGCCTAACTTTGAATGTCATGACACTTACATCACAATGCCTTCACCTTTTTTTTTAGTAATTATCATTAGTTGCCACATTTTGGAAAACATCTGCAGTGTTGTGTACTTTTCATCGGTGCCAACTTGTACGTACTTTTCCATCTTGAACTTTGTTCCATTCACTTGTCCAACCAATGGCAGTACTGTAGGCATGGTTTTTCTCTGGTTTCTAACCAATCATTTTGCCAGACACTACTATCGGGTTCTAGTTCATCCCCCTCGAGGGACGAGGGGAGAGGAAGGCTTCAACGTGAGTGTGAGGACGCTTTCCTGCGTGACATCTCACTATTTACACCATCATGGAAATGACTCATGGACTTGAGTTTCACTGTAGTTAAACGACATTCGCAGCCCTATCTTCAGCGACGCATTTCTTCTCTTGACTCAGGAAGTTTCATTCCACGTGTCTGTTCGTGGCACTTTCCTCAGCAGCGCTTTGCTCTCGACACCATGCAGGGCTTGGTACCAGGTGTCTTGTTCACGACACTATCTTCAGTGGGTTTTCGCTCCTGTCAACCGTGGGACGACGATCATCGATCCCCTTTTAGGGAGCAGCTTATTCTCATGGGTGCTGGGAATTTATGATACCCAAAGCACTGAGTGGACCATGTTATTTCATGGACACAACACCGAATTGGCCCACTGTTGATACGCCATTTCTTGCTTCTTTTCAACTTAACAGCTTGTGTGACACCGGTCAGACTGGATTCAGTTATCATCCTTTAGCGGTGAGTTGAAGTCGATTACTCGATTTACTATATTGGTGACCCTGGCGTGATCTCTTGTTATCACGTCTATTGAAGCGAGGTCTGACGATGGCGTCCACCAAAGTGCACCTGCTGAGACAACCCCATCGCCGGTAGCGGCCATTAGTTTAAAACTCCCTCCCTTCTGGCCCATCGATCCAACGTTGTGGTTTGCGCAACTTGAAGCGCAGTTCCTGACCAGGCATGTCACCACCCAAGATTACACGCTTCACCTATGTTGGAGAATACCTTCTTAAAACAGGTGTTTCTCCAGAGACTTCCCACCAACGTCCAACTGATCTTGGCCTCAACTAAAGAGGCTGTTGACATAAAACAACCGGCGGTTCTCACCGACCAGATCATGGAAGTCTCTTCTCCTTTGTCCTCCACTTTGCACAGAGGAGCTGTTTCAAAACCTCAACAGCAACTTGCACTTCAACTAGACCAAGTCTGCACCTTGTCCACCCAGGTTGAGAACTTGACCAGAGAGGTACAAGCTCTCATGACACAACTACAGGTGGAAAGAGGGAGGAGTACAAGCCATGGACGTGGTCCGTCGAGAAGTCAATCAAGAGGACCCAATCCCAGCTCAAGCCCCCACTAACACGCTGAACGAATGTGCTGGTACCATTGGAAGCATGGAGAAAAAGCTCACAAATGCATCAGCCCATGCTCATCCCAATCCCACACAATGGTGCAGGGAAACTCCAATGACAGCAACTAGCAATGACAAGTCAGTGTAGCAGTGTCACATCCAGTCACCTATTCCACATCACTGACAAGGCAACAGGCACCAGGATTTTAGTGGATACCAGTGCTGAAATGAGTGTTTTACCATATTTTCACAAAAGCGACGGGCAGCCTACATCAATCCAGCTGCAGGCAGTGAATCACTCGCCCATCACCACATACGGGAAGAGATCTTTAACACTGAATCTTGGACTGTAACACATATTTTGATGGGTATTTGAAGTTGCTGAGTTGCCTACACCCATCATCGGGGCTAATTTTATTCGCCAGTTTGGCCTGCTCCTGGATGACAAACATCACAAGCTCAATGACACCCCAACCAGCGAGGCATCATCAACCATACACCCTCCATCCTCCTCCATTCCCTTCGGCTTGCTTAATGCTGCGTAAACGTTTCAGAGGTTGATCAATGATGTCACCCGTGGTCTCCCGTTCGTCTTGACGATCTGCAATTAACAATCCCTACAGAGGAAGAACACGACGCACACCTCCGATTACTTTTTGAGCGCCTTGCTCAGTATGGCACTGTCATAAATCCCAGCAAGTGCCAGTTTGGGGTGTCATCACTCACCTTCCCCGGCCAAGTCATAGAAAAACATGGTATCTGCCCATTGGAGCAGAAAATCAGGACCATACAAAAGCCTTTCCTGCACCCACATCACTGCGCAAAAAATCATCCTATCACTTCTGATGAAAAATAATTGTCTTCCTTCAAATAAGTGAAGGTGATGTTGGCTGAGGTCACACTACTTGTTCATCCCAAGGCTGAAGCACCACCATGCCTCTTATTTGAGGTCTTTGATGTGGGAGTAAGAGTAGTTTTGCAGCAAAATGTAGATAACGTCTGGCAGCCACTCTCCTTTTTCTCAAAGCTTTTTCAACTTGCAGAGACGAGATAGAGACATTTTCAATCTCCAGCAGCCTACCTTGGTTTCAAGCACTTTTAGCATGTGCAAGAAGGGAGGACATTCTCTATCTATATGGATCACAAGTCATTGACCTATGCTCTCAAGTCAAGACCTGATCGTCACTCTCCAAGAGAAGTATGACATCTTGATTTAATCTCCCATTTCACGACAAACTTGAGGCACATCAATGGAAAAATAACTCTGCAGCAAATGCACTCTCTCGAGTTGACGTAAATGCTCTGGATGCTTGTGACGTCATCAATTTCACGAGCATAGCTGAAGCCCAACAGCATGATGAGGAGCTACAAAGGCTGTGAACCAATCCCACATCACTCCAGTTCAAAGAGGTACCACTCCCCACTTGCGAGGGTAGGATTGTCTGCGACGTTTCCACAAGTAACCCTCGCCCTCATGTCCTGAGTGAGTATTGACGTGCAGTTTTTGACGCTCCACACAATTTGTCTCATCCTGGCATCAGAGCCACTCAACATGTAGTGACTCAGCATCTTGTCTGGCAGGAAGTGAAACTTGACATCAGAGACTGGTCCACAACCTGCATAGCATGCCAGAGATCCAAAACACATTGACACATCAGGTCTCCTCTTGGCACGTTATCTGTCCCGGACACCAGATTCGACGATGTTCACATTGATCAAGTTGGACATCAACCTCCACCAGACGGCAATACATGCCTGCTCACATGCACTGATCATTTTACTCATTGGTCGGTCACAATACCCATCCCTGACCAGACAACAGAGACGGTAGCACAATAATTAATCTCACATTGGGTAGCTGTGTTGTGTGCAACCTCTACAATAACCACAGACCGAGGTTGTCAGTTTCAATCAGTGGAACGATTCCATCGACAGTTGAAAGCATCTCTGAAAGCCCATGCAATACAAGATGGACGGAGAGCCTTCCTATCATCTTGCTGGGTATTTGAAGTGTGGTTAAGTCCGAACCAGGGTGCTGTGCTGCTGAGTTCGTTTTTGGCACAACTATCAAGTTGCCATGACAGTTTGTGGCATTGAAAATTTGAACAAAGTTTGCATATTGCCACATTGGATTGGTTCACCAATAAAACGCGAGAAGCCGATTGTTTTTGAGGTCAAAAGGTCAAAGGTCGAGGCCATAAAATCAGAACTTTCCATCTGATTTGCTTGAAATTTGAACAGGGTTTGCATTCATTGGGTCATTGAAGCCTACGGCTTTTGAGGTCAAAAGGTCATGGTCGCCTAAAGTAGTCAATTTTTTTTTTTTGAATTTTTGTTTTAAAGCCGTTTTCGTCATGTTGACCATAAGGAAGGAGAAATCCGAATATAAAGCAGACACGGACAGGCTTTGTATTTTCAGATGCTTTTTCATTAATTCATGTAATGCAGTAATGTTAGCGGATTTCCAAGCAGATGGAAGGTGACCGAGGGTAAAATGACAGGGTGAAAGAGGCAGAGAGAGGAGGTGCAAGATTGGGTAAAAGGGGGATGAGGGGAATGTGGCATCCCGGGGTCGTTTGGGAGGATTGTGGAAAGGAAGGAGGTCGACATACACTCTGGCATTTGTCATAGTAGGTAATAAGTAGATAGCCTTTTACAGACCTCACCACAACAAACAGAGCAGGTTGGGATTTGGAGTTTTGATGAAAAATAATATTAGTGGTTGAGGAACAGGAGAACATGCAAGTGCAGAACAGTAAAGGGATCCCAAAGATGTACAACTATTATTAATACGAATCGATGTACAAGTCTATTATGGCTTATCATTTGTCGAGCACGCTCTGTCCTTTAATCAGCGCCGGTTAGTCCTCGATGGCAGTGAAGCGTGGCCGTTACATGTGCTTGGTTCAGGTGTATTTATAACCATCCAGGTAGTGAGTCGTGCCCAGACAGGGGATAATGACTCGGTGTCAGTTGAAGCACAGGGTCAAGCCTGGGCCTGTTTCCGATGCCAAACGACGAGGTTTGATGCCGCAGTTCTGCTACAGCCATCGCTGCAAGCCAAAATAGGCCGAGTTCCCACGCTCCGATGTACACCAACTCGCTTTGATGAGTGCACAGGAATGTTAGGGAGTTATAACAACAAGACGAGCTTAAACCACAAAACGAATTAGTGTGAACAACATGTGATTCTTCTTCTGTAATTCATATTTTGCGAAATAAAACGGATTGTTCTGAAGATGATATTAAATTAGTTGTTCCACTCACACCCCGGGGAAGGACGAAGAGCCGAAGGCAGAATGGACAATCTTTCGTTGGAGTCCAAACAAAGCATGTTGATACAGACCTAAGGTGACATTTTCAAACCGAGGGACACGGACGGGACAAATAGAGCAATGTCCGAGCAGCACCGAGACAAGAACGAGGACAACATGGAGCACGTATCGACACCAGTGGTGGTTTCGGTGTCCCTTTCGTGAAAGCGAATTTCCTCATCTTCGCCCGTGGTTTCTCATGACAAGTGGCGAACGATTCTGTGGCTCGAACCGACTCCATTGCGGTGGTTTGGAAATTGTCGTTCTTACGAACTTACTTGTGAACACGTAAAAATGTTCATGTTTCTAACAGTAGGCATGTCAAGTTGGAGGGAAGTCTCATGATGGGAGAACTGTGTGAGAGAGGACAATCGTGACAGGTAACAGTGGGAATGGTATTAAAGAGCATGAAGTGTGACTGAAGGAGAAAGGTTGGACGAGGTGGAGAAAGCATAACACACGTG
>NC_140961.1:163114830-163274830 GCF_056783735.1 Eptatretus burgeri
GGCTTGGTTAGGGGGTTACACTCGTTATCGGGTGAAGTTTGATTGCTCGGTTAGCGGGTTTACACTCATTAACGGGTGAAGTTTGTTTGGCTCAGCTGGGGAGTTACACTGGTTAACAGATCACCACATTCATCCAAAAAGGACACAGGACACTCGGTTGACTCACTTTTCCCAGCAAGCTGGAACTTATTTTGCTGGCCTCAGAAGGATGACAGGCTAAGTCAACCCACCTGGTGTTATTTTATCACTGCTTGGGTTTGAACTCAACACCATTCCATCCCAAGCCAACCTTAACCACCTTAACCATAAAGGCATTAAGCTATCCACCACAACCACAACCAAGATACATCAAATATACAACAAATGATAAAGAAACTCATTAACCGCATACCCGCTCCATGACATCATATACGTCCCGCTCCAGAAGTTACAAAACATGTGACAATACCATGAACTTGGAATGACATCATTATAAGTGTTTGTATAGTTAACCATGGTATATTGAAATTATAGGAAAAGCAAATCCATAGATTCCACATTTATGTATCGGCGTATTGATAATTTCTTCTCAGAAATATTGTTCAAATTATCGATTGTACGTTATGACAATTTGCTTGTGGTAACTTTAACATTTTTATAACAATCAACGATCAGTTTAAAAAGGACACAATGTTGTGCAGAGTAACCTGATATCAGTTAGTACAGAGTAACCTGAAATCAGTTAGTACAGAGTAACCTGATATCAGTTCGTACAAAGTAACTTGGTGTCTGTTAGTACAGAGTAACTTGATATGAGTTAGTACAGAGGAACCTGATATTAGTTAGTACAGAGTAACCTGATATCAGTTAGTATAGACAAACCTGATATCCGTTAGTACAGAGTAACCTGATATCAGTTAGTATAGACAAACCTGATATCCGTTAGTACAGAGTAACCTGATATCAGTTAGTATAGACAAACCTGATATCCGTTAGTACAGAGTAACCTGATATCCGTTAGTACAGAGTAACCTGATATGAGTTCGTACAGAGTAACTTCATATCCGTTAGTACAGAATAACCTGATATCAGTTAGGACAGAGTAACCTGATATCTGTTAGCACAGAATAACCTGATATCCGTTAGCACAGAATAACCTGATATCCGTTCGTACAGGGTAACCTGATATCAGTTAGCACAAAGTAACCTGATATCTGTGCGTAGAGTAACTTGATATCTGTTAGTATAGAGTAACCTGATATTAGTTAGTACAGAGTAACCTCATATCTGTTTGTACAAAGTAACCTGATATCAGTTCGTACAAAGTAACCTGATATCTGTGCGTAGAGTAACTTGATATCTGTTAGTATAGAGTAACCTGATATTAGTTAGTACAGAGTAACCTCATATCTGTTTGTACAGAGTAACCTGATATCAGTTAGTACAGAGTAACCTGATACCTGTTTGTACAAAGTAACCTGATATCAGTTCGTACAAAGTAACCTGATATCTGTTCGTACAGAGTAACTTGATCTCCGTTAGTACAGAGTAACCTCATATTAGTTAGTACAGAGAAACATGATATCAGTTAGTACAGAGTAACCTGATATCCGTGAGTAGGGTAACCTGATATCAGTTAGCACAAAGTAACCTGATATCTGTGCGTAGAGTAACTTGATATCTGTTAGTATAGAGTAACCTGATATTAGTTAGTACAGAGTAACCTCATATCTGTTTGTACAGAGTAACCTGATATCAGTTAGTACAGAGTAACCTGATATCTGTTTGTACAAAGTAACCTGATATCAGTTCGTACAAAGTAACCTGATATCTGTTCGTACAGAGTAACTTGATCTCCGTTAGTACAGAGTAACCTCATATTAGTTAGTACAGAGAAACATGATATCAGTTAGTACAGAGTAACCTGATATCTGTTTGTACAAAGTAACCTGATATCAGTTCGTACAAAGTAACCTGATATCTGTTCGTACAGAGTAACTTGATCTCCGTTAGTACAGAGTAACCTCATATTAGTTAGTACAGAGAAACATGATATCAGTTAGGACAGAGTAACCTGATAGTTGTTAGTTCAGAGTAACCTGATATTAGTTCGTACAGAGTAACCTGATATTAGTTCGTACAGAGTAACCTGATATTAGTTCGTGCAGAGTAACCTGATATTAGTTTGTACAGAGGAATGTGATATTAGTTAGTACAGATTAACCTCATATTAGTAAGAACAGAGTAACCTGATATTCTTTACTTTTCCTTCTGGATTTATTCATAAATGTTGTGAAACGATTTTCACTCGCGACTCACATATTAACCTGAGAGTGCAGGGCGACTCACATATTAACCTGAGAGTGCAGGGCGACTCACATATTAACCTGAGAGTGCAGGGCGACTCACATATTAACCTGAGAGTGCAGGGCGACTCACATGTTAACCTGAGAGTGCAGGGCGACTCACGTGTTAACCTGAGTGCAGGGAGACTCATGTGTTAACCTGAGAGTGCAGGGCGACTCATGTGTTAACCTGAGTGCAGGGCGACTCATGTGTTAACCTGAGTGCAGGGCGACTCATGTGTTAACCTGAGTGCAGGGCGACTCATGTGTTAACCTGAGTGCAGGGCGACTCACATGTTAACCTGAGAGTGCAGGGCAACTCACATGTTAACCTGAGAGTGCAGGGAGACTCACGTGTTAACCTGAGAGTGCAGAGAGACTCACGTGTTAACCAGAGAGTGCAGGGAGACTCACATGTTAACCTGAGTGCAGGGCAACTCACGTATTAACCTGAGAGTGCAGGGCGACTCATGTGTTAACCTGAGAGTGCAGAGAGAATCATGTGTTAACCTGAGTGCAGGGCGACTCATGTGTTAACCTGAGAGTGCAGGGCGACTCACTTGTTAACCTGAGAGTGCAGGGAGACTCACGTGTTAACCTGAGAGTGCAGGGCGACTCACTTGTTAACCTGAGAGTGCAGGGAGACTCACGTGTTAACCTGAGAGTGCAGGGAGACTCACGTGTTAACCTGAGAGTGCAGGGAGACTCACGTGGTAACCTGACAGTGCAGAGCGACTCACGTGGTAACCTGAGTGCAGGGTGACTCACGTGGTAACCTGAGAGTGCAGGGCGACTCACGTGTTAACCCGAGAGTGCAGGGATGGAAGAGTTGAAGGCCAAGATCGAGGGAGACTTGGACAAACCATGGTTGTGGGGAGGAATGATGGTTAGTGGAGGACACACAGGGTGTGGGGAGGAATGAGGGGTAGTAGAGGGCACACGGCAGGTGGGGAAGAATGAGTGGTAGTGGAGGACACACGGGGTGTGGGGAGGAATGAGTGGTAGTGGAGGACATACGGGGTGTGGGGAGGAATGAGTGGTAGTGGAGGACATACGGGGTGTGGGGAAGAATGAGGGGTGGTGGAGGACATATGGGGTGTGGGGAGGAATGAGGGGTGGTGGAGGACATATGGGGTGTGGGGAAGAATGAGCGGTAGTGGAGGACACACAGGGTGTGGGGAGGAATGACGGGTCGTAGAGGACACACGGGGTGTGGGGAAGAATGAGCGGTAGTGGAGGACACACAGGGTGGACAAGATGGATGCAGAAGCAAACTCCACTTCTTTCTTTTCGATCCCGAAATAACTGAAACAATCATTTTTAAGGAAGGAAGCATCATTTACAGCCATTGTGCTTCTGCGTTTTCAAGTGACCACACAAGCAGGCAGGTTGTCCCAACCTCTCTCCATCATCCATTGGTTCCGGTCGCTACTTACAAGCACTCCGCCGTTCCGTTTGGGTGTGCCACGCAAGTCCCGCCATTGATGCAACCTTGTGACGATTCTTGGCAGTGAAAACCTGCAGGAAAAGCAAAGGTTAGCAGACGCAGCGGACATGCCAGTTGGTGATTCAGTCACACATCTCGCCTTCATCGGCCACTTCCCAGTGATTACGTCTGAAGATTTCTTCCTCACATTCAACATGGATGTTATTGACGTCATACACATTGTCATTTACAAGATGCTACGCAATCAGCTTCACTCCACAATGCAGTGGAGGTAGCCTGTAGTGTTCATGACTCAGGGCAAATGCCAAGTTTGTTCTTGTCTGAAAGGGCCACATGTACATACACATGAACGAGTAACATGTCAGAGTTTTAACGTTAATTCTTCTTCCGTTTATCCACTTGTTATCGCTTCTCTTTTCCTTGGTACTTCACTCGCGCACCCTCCTTTCCTCTCCATCTGTGTGTACGTAATAAGTAGATAGTGCAGAAGTCATTACAAAACCTGTACATTTAAATTTGATTTATTTATTTTTTTCGCCCATCAAAGTTTCATCCATGGTCTTCATAAAAAGCCAGAAAGGTACCATGGCAGGTATGACACGCATTGCTGAAGACATGTCTGGACAGGTAAAAGGAGTAAGGAGTGATTATAGGGTGGAACACAACTTCTGGAATGCTACCAGGAGAGGCTTTGTGCTGACCTCATTGTGAAGCAACAATAGGTGCATGTCCAACAGTGCAATGAAACAATCAAACAGTCCGAGAGGAAAAACTCCAAACGAAACAATTCAATTTCCTCCTCCATCTCCATCATCGTCACCATCTGACAAGATTTAAATTTCAGCAGATTGCAGCCCGCTGGGTTTGCAATAATTGCACGCACACAACTTTGACGCAGTAAACAAAGCACTGGGAGGATCAGCAATCGTGCGATATGTCAATCGGCTTCGCACGCCGCTTGCCAATATCCTCCGAGCCTCGTCAACTCGGGTAACTCGGATAACCGCGCAACTTCAGCGGAGCCCCCAGGGGACGTGGCATCGAGAGACGAGCTGTTTAAGAGGAGAATCACATCGCAGAGACGTGATCGACAGTCTCCTTCGGGGTAACGATAGCTAAGTTGCAGAATAAACAGGCGACGTTGTGAGTCTTGTTGTTGATCGTGTGCAGTGTGACACCGTCCGTCTGTCCGTCCGTCCGTATAAGGGCGATACACCAGGTTCTTTGAAAAGATTTCCCACAGCCTCTGAAATTACGTCGAACAGCATATTGTGGATCCACTGAAAAGGAACAAGTAAAGATAAAAAAGTGATTTTGAACGTCAATCAATGTCAAGGCAGCCCTGTTGCAAATCAAAAATCGACATTTTTCTCAATGGAATCATCATTTCATTCATTTCTACTGCGGCCAACGAGAACACAGCACAGCACGGGCGATGCCTCGTCGACTGCCCTGCAGTGCGACAGTGAGGAATTGCTGTGATTTGTCACAAGATGTGCTGCCACATATTGTCCAGGTACTCTGCTCACAACAGCTCTCAAACTCAAAACCCGAACCCGAACAGTTATTTAGGGAAACCATAAGCACGCTTTGGAAGAGCCTGCCATGCGTTATAAACTCATAGGAGGCCAATTTTGAGCACCAAGGATCGAGATTGCTGAGGCAATGACAGGAGCACGCAAGGAGAGCAGGTTTAGCCACTTTCACGGGTGAGTCAGGCAGGGCAAGAAGTGCTTCTCTCTGCGAAACAGCACCGGAGTGTCAGGTTACATGGACCCTGCTGTGAAGTCTCTGTTTATGGACTAGCAGGTTCAACACTCCATACCTCAGTGTTTGCTTTGAAAAGTTTTCAGTGTTGGGTGACGACAGACCACAGGGCCGTTGGGTGACGAGAGACCACAGGGCCGTTGGGTGACGAGAGACCACAGGGCCGTTGGGTGACGAGAGACCACAGGGCCGTTGGGTGACGAGAGACCACAGGGCCGTTGGGTGACGAGAGACCACAGGGCCGTTGGGTGACGAGAGACCACAGGGCCGTTGGGTGACGAGAGACCACAGGGCCGTTGGGTGACGAGAGACCACAGGGCCGTTGGGTGACGAGAGACCACAGGGCCGTTGGGTGACGAGAGACCACATGGTCGTTGGGTGACGAGAGACCACAGGGCCGTTGGGTGACGAGAGACCACAGGGCCGTTGGGTGACGAGAGACCACAGGGCCGTTGGGTGACGAGAGACCACATGGTCGTTGGGTGACGAGAGACCACAGGGCCGTTGGGTGACGAGAGACCACAGGGCCGTTGGGTGACGAGAGACCACAGGGCCGTTGGGTGACGAGAGACCACAGGGCCGTTGGGTGACGAGAGACCACATGGTCGTTGGGTGACGAGAGACCACATGGTCGTTGGGTGACGAGAGACCACAGGGCCGTTGGGTGACGAGAGACCACAGGGCCGTTGGGTGACGAGAGACCACAGGGCCGTTGGGTGACGAGAGACCACAGGGCCGTTGCACCGTGACCAATCATCCAATCACTTTCGATGTTTTCTTTTTGTAATTGCTCGCTTCTTGATGTTATTAGCTTGCCAAAGGGAGCAAATAAAAATAATCCTCAGACAAAAAATACCAACACAACACACTACAGGAGCACAACACACTGTAACCAATTCTCCACTGGTGAAACTGGAAGGAGTTTGAAACAAAGGCGAGATGAACATGTTAGAGGAGTTAGGTAAGGAAAGGTGACCCAGTCAGCCGTAGTATGTCATTGCCAGCAATCTGGGCACAAATAAGACTTTGATGGGACCCGTGTCCGACCGAGACACAGCATCAAACAAATGACACAGGTTGATACTGGAAGCATGGCACATCGAGAACCGAGATGGTAGTCTAACTGGGGAGACTGTGGACAAAACATACCCATCTCTGATACGAATGGCAAAAACTGGATGGTGCAAGTGGCTGGCTCAGGTGAGCAACAGACAACAACAATCGATCCCTAACAGCACACCCACACATGGACAACACCCAACGGGAACTCCAACAATCATGCAATCCACACATCACCATGTCTAATCAGGACATGAACCCAGCCATGTTCATGGCCCAGAAACACAAACACAAGAACAAACACACACGTCCACTCACTCCCACACATGAAATACCACATTACAAGGAAATAATAAGAAGAGCAAAGCAGACCATTGATGATGTGATTTACATTTGTTGCTTCAGGTTCGGGCAAAATAAAAACATTCCTCAATTGACCTCTCGCACCGACACGTGACCGGAAAGGAAATATGTCACCTGAGACCAGATTGGCTCTTGTTTATTTATTACAAGCAAATACCACCCGTCGCTTTGCTGATGGGAACACGAAAGGGAGGGGGGAGGGGGAGAAAAAGAGGGGAGAGGGTGAGGAGGTGGAGGAGGGAAGAGAGAGGAGAGGGGGGGCAAGGAGGGGTGGGGGAGTGAAGAGAGAGAGAGAATGAGAACGGGTGAGGGAATGGGAAGGCAGACGTGCGGTGGAGTGTTAATTACAATTCATAACGTCTCATCAAAATGATTCTACATAGAATAACAGTGAAGATGGAAACAAAATGATGTATGAAATCCATTTTCTACCGGTCATTCAATAAACACGGCCCAGAGACAAACACCGCCCGGACACGTCCGGAGATAAACACAGTCCGGAAACAAACACGGCCCAGAGACAAACACCGCCCGGACACGTCTGGAGCCAAATACTGCCCGGAGAGACGGACACCGTCCAGACACATCCGGAGACAAACTCTCGCCAAGGCAAAACACCACCCGGACACGTCCGGAGACAAACACCACCTGGACAAGGGAACATAGCCTTGCTTCCTTAAAGTAAATAGATATATCTGCTTAGTTATAAGACTCGTTATTTCTTCAAATTATCAGATTTCGTCACTTATTTAGTCCGGACAATAATCGATCCTCAAAACCGAAATAGTATTTCGATGATATATTTCAATCAGTCCGTGAGAGTAGATCGTGGGAAATCGTATCATATAATGTATGAAATCACTCCAAGCTCGTAACGTGAAAACTATCGCACTTACAAAAAGTGATGTACACAACGATTCGTAGCTATGATGAACAGGCATTCGATAATATAAATGAGGAAAGTGAAGAAAAAAACAACTATATCATTAAGAAATCATTGCGGCCTGTTCCACATCAAGGCATTGTTGAGAAGGCCAAAAAACATGGTGAACACCCCAGCAAGGTAACTGAGTATGCGCTGTTAGACCCCATCGAGAGTTAGGCGTCTGAGGTTGCGCATGATACAGGATATAATATACATAAGGCCATTAATTATCTTCAAAAGGGGTGTTTATTGAACCCAAACACCCAATTTTCACTCTTGCACTTCCTTGGAGTTTTCTTAGTATGCGTGCAAAGTTTCAGGCTGTTAGGTTTCATGGTTTTGGTGTTATGGAGGACACACACACACACACACACATACACACACTGACATATATTTGAAGAGATTCAACTGGCAGAGTATATTGAGTAACTTTTTGGTTAGATGCACCTTTTTTCCTTTTTAAAATGCATCATCCCAACCGCCTCAATCTATCTTCTGTCAAATCCGCGTGTGTGTGTGTGTGTGTGTGTGTGTGTGTGTGTGTGTGTGTGTGTGTGTGTGTGTGTGTGTGTGTGTGTGTGTGCGTGCGTGCGTGCGTGCGTGCGTGCGTGCGTGCGTGCGTGCGTGCGTGTGCGCACGTGATCTCCATATGCAGGTTTCAGAAAGTGTACCAGAGTCCTCTCAGGTCTTGAAGTGTCCGTTTCGGAACGGGCGGTCATGAACCAAGGTGTGAAGTTTTGTTTTCAGAGTTTTGGTCCAAGGGCTCTTTTCAAAATCGTCACCGAGTCCCACATAGCTTCCAACTGCAGTTAATTTGTGGTAATATTCCCAGGGATGGTGTTTTAAGATCTCTGTAAGGTTCTTCTTCATCATTCGCGTTGCTTCAATTATCACTGGAACAATTTTGGATCTCTTCAACTTCCAGGATTTTTTTTTCATTTCATTTTTTGGAATCATGATATTTGGTCATTTTCTTGATTTCTGCATTGTTTGTGCCAAAATCACTGGGTACTGATACCTCAATGAGCAATGTCATTTTTTTTATGCCGAAATACTATATCTGGTCGCAATGCTTTGTTTTCTGTGTTCACGCTTGATGGGATCATCAAGTTGTACATAAGCATTACTTCCTTGTTCTCAATTAACACTTTTGTTTCATGTTATTTAAACTACAATATTGAATTTTTTTTGTAGATGTGCCCATGGATGTCTCCACATATCTTGTTGTACCTTTGTGTGTACAGCTGTTCTGACATGAGCATTTTACATCCCGATAAAAGGTCTGTTTCTACATTGGCGCAATAGATAAATTGTGCCTGATGAAGCCAGCTTCGTAGCCGGCGAAACGTTGCCTGAGACCGGGTCTGCTCTCGCTTTTTTTGTTCAAATTAGCGGAGTCGATTTAGTTTTTTTACTTTTGGTTGGAAGCGCCTTCTTCTTCTTTTAAAAAAAAAAATTAAAATCTTTCTGCTCTTTTATCATTCTCCCAGTTGTTGATGTACATTTGTTGATATTTCGTTTTAGATTTTTATTTTTATTTGCAATTTTTGGCCTGTATTTGTTGCTGTTTCGGTTTCATATGTGACATCTTCCATTTGCACCTGTCTTTGGACATTTTTTGCTCGATGAGTTAGGGATACCTTTACTGGCTCGGTGTCTTCGTGTTTGCTTACAAATTGGATTCTGCAGTGTTGAGCTTTTCACTTGTTCAGCCAACCTACAGATGTCATTCTGCGCACTTGCTTGAGTTGCATGAGGCCGCTACCTCCTTCTCATCTTGGCAGATACATTCTCGGGATGACCTAATTTTTTAGGACATTTCGTAGATGGTGAGGAGCTTCCTTGTTTTGATAACTAGCTTGTTGATTTCTGCTTGTGGCCAGTTTAATATTCCGCAGCTGTATTAGAATACCGGTATTGCTGATTGGTTTATGGTTTTGATTTTGTTTCTCAGGGAGAGAAATGTTTTCAGGATCAGACTCATTCTACGCAGATATTCTTTGGTAATTGTTTTGTGCATTTGTTTGTGGCATATTTGGTGGCCTTCCTCTACTCCGAGGTGTTGGTATGATGCTTCGTTTTCTTGTTCCTGTATTGTTGTATCTCGATCAATATTTATGTTTTTGTTGGTTTACCCTGTATGAATCCAAGTCAAAGTCCATTTGAATGTCATCGGAGTACCCTTTCACTCATTTCAGTTGCTCCACCAATTTTTCATCATTTGTTGCGAAGAGTTTTAAATTATCTACGTACAGTAGATGTGTCTCCTTTCCTGTCTCTTTGGACATTCTTTTAATGAACGTTTGGGTGTATCCATGTCCTTGCTCATTAGATCCAAGGCCAGGTAAAACAGGAGGGGCAAAAGGCTGTTACCCTGGAAGATCCCATGATGGATCTTCACTCCTGTTATTTCGATGTTTCCTTCCGAGTGTTGCAGTATCAATCTGGTGGTCCATAGCTCCGTTGCTTTCTCAGTCAGTTTGATTATCTTGGGGTTGATCTTGTACAATTGCATGCACTTTAACATCCCTGAATGTGCAACACTATCAAAAGCTTTTTTGTAGTCTATCAAGGCGGTGGACAATTTGGTTCTTCTCAATTTTACAGTTTTGGAGTATCACCTTGTTTATTAATAGGTGGTCAATTGTTCCGTAGCATCCAGTTTTACATCCCCTGTGTTCTGCCTCTCGGCCTCCTTCTTGTGTTCGGTGGTGGTACATCATTTCTGTGCTTCCATCGTAGTACTTGTATCAAATTTGTGGGGCCTGTTCTGTTCTTCCAGTGTTTCGTTATTTTTTTTTTCCCCCTGTATGGGCAGTGCTGCTGAAAAACCCATCATGGGATTTCTTTCAGTTCGGCTTCATTTTTTATTTATATATTTTTACTGATGGGTGTGTTCTCCTGCTCAGCGTTTTTGTGCATTTGTTATGTAGTCGCCAGAATTTTTTTTATATGCATTGTCAATGCTCATGGAAGAGCTAGAACACAACGGATCAGGATGCAATGTTATAAAAAAAAAAAAAAGGAACAGCAGAGAGAAAGAGGAAAATGGCACCAGCAGGGTCAAGGGAGAAAATAAATGGAGACAGACAACACAGAATGCCAGAGCAAATTTGAGGGAGAGAGGACAATGTAGAGGGTGGATGACTACAGAAGCAAAATTAGTGGAAGGGTGGTTTAACGGGTGTATAAAAGATCATAGTTTTGGATTGGGGATGATCTGAGATGGGGGGTGAGCAGCTGTATTGAAGATGTGGAGGGGACGATGACATTGAAGAGAATGTGGAAGTTGGTCCCGCAGATGGGAAATAAGGGGAACAAATGATTGGAGGTGAGCGGTGATTCAAGATTTTGAGAGTTTCATGAGAAAGAGGTTGTTGGTAGACCACGTGCGCCAAGAAGATGTCTGGGGGTGGGGTGGCGGGGGAGGAAAGCATGGAGGAGGCAGAGAGTGCAAGACCAGAAAGAAGGCAGAAGAAGACAGAGAGACCTGTGACCTGTCTGTGATGTGGCAGTGATAGGTCCATAGACTCAGCTTCATCACAGGAAATTCCATTAATCTTGAAGGCCTTGGTTTCCATGGCATCAAGCTGAGCAAGATGTGAGGCACAGAAGCCAACACAGAGGGCCCAGCCCAGAGGGAGCCAGCCCATCAAGACCAACAGTAGTACTACATCAAGCTGCAGACAAAAGCCTTGTAGTTGGACAAGAGTTTAGGTGTGCCAAGGAAGGACTTTGGACACCGGAGGATGCCCAATCAGCAACTGGCTTTGGAGGCCAACTTTGAAATTTGGTTTGCCCAAGAAAGATCATGGCAGAAAGCGAGACCCAAAAGTTTGAGTGACTGAAGTTCTTTGAGAGGGCTCTTAAGAAAGTCGATGGGAGGGCTTGCCGTGTGGTCCTTTCTGAAAGAGAAAGTGAGTGCGTGGGATTTCTCAGGGTTAAAAAAAAACATTTCTGTTTCACCCGTTTGTGATTTTGTTAATGCCTAAAAAAAACGGAAGAGGCTGCTGCTTGTCGTTTCGAAGGATGGGGGATGTCATGACAGAGGGTGGAGTCATCAGCAAAGAGATAAAGATGTTATACAGAGTCCGAGAGATCGTTACTGTCTTGTGGCACTCTGGGCTTAGGACTGGACCTAAAACACTGCGTTGTGGCCCTCCAGCTTCGACAGGGAGAGGAGATTAAAGGATTCCTTGAGAGCCACATGTTGTCTGAGAGAGTTGAGGGAGTCAGTAATCCAAGAGTTGGCCTTGAATGCTATGGGCAGACAGTTTGGAGAGCAAGATAAGATGGTACTCACTTGAAAGCTCAGGATGTGTCCAGCGAGATGGCCCTGATCTCATGTCAGATATTGAGGGCCTCCATCCATTGTTTGGAGAGAATAAGCAGCATGTCCGAGGTAGAGTGACCTGGTCTGAATCCGAATTGGTGATCTGAGATGAGGACATTGGTGAAAAGGAATGATTTTATGTGAACTGCGATGATTGGTTCCATGACCTTGCTGTTGACTGGAAGTAAGGTAGTAGGTAGTGAGAGTGTGAAATTGAGGAGGTCCGTCATTGCACCTTTCTACCTCTGCCAGCGAAAGTGGACAGAGGTTATGTTTTCACCGCCGTTTGCCGGTCTGTCTCTGTTTGTTTTTGAGCAAGATATCTCAAAAAAGTATCGGCGAATTCGAACGAAACCCGGTGGACAGGTTGACTGTGTGATATGGATGAATAGATTGATTTTGGTGAAGATACGGATCCGTATCCAGCCTCGTAGTGATGATATCTGAATCTCTGGAAAATCCCCAAAAGTTCTTCTTCAATGATCTCTGTGACTCTCGGTAAAATCCCCTTTGTCAATGTGCTGAATAACTCTATCCTCTGCTGTGACATCCCTTATCCGTCAGGCAGACAGGCTGCAGCCTCTGCCTTCTCTTCAGACCTTAACAAAATCACAAGCTGGTCAAACACTTGGAATACATATCTTTCAATCCTGACAAATCTCACACTCTCATGATCTCTTCCCTAAAGGACCGTACGGCAAACCCTCCCATCTACTTTCTTAATAATCTTCTGGAGGAAGTTCAGTTCGATCAAACTCCTGGGTCTCACCGTCAGCCATGATGTTTATTGGGCAAAACACATTTCAAAGTTGGCCTCCAAAGCCAGTTGTCGACTGGGCGTCTTCCCTCATACAAAGTACTTCCCTTGGCACACCTGAATTCATGTACACCGACAAGGCCTTTATCCACAGCTTGATTGAGTTCTGCTCTCCCCTCGAGGCTGGGTCCATTGCCTTGCATCTTGCTTCTCTTCACGTCATGTAAACCAAGGTCTTTAAGATAATTGGAATCTCCCGCTATGAAACCGAGTCTATGGACCAATCACTTCGCCATCACAGACAGGTCGGTGGTCGCTCTGTCTTCTACCGCCTCCTTTCTGGTCTTGCACCCTCTGCTCCTTCTGTGTTTTGTTACCCCCCCCCAAGGTTTCTGCAGGGTGCATGCGGTCCACCATCAACCCCCTTCTGGTGAAACTACCTAAATCCAGGATCACTGCTCACCTCCAATCACTTATTCCTCTTTTCCCCCACCTGTGGAACCAACTTCCACACTCTCTTCAATCCCACCTTCCTTCCAGGTTTTCAAGACAGCTGTTTAACACCATCTCAGATTGTCCCCAATCAAAAACCATGATCTTTGACTCATTCTCATCACGATCCGACAGTTCGTAGCCAAAAATAATCTATATTTGGGCCAGAAACACTTGGGTTGCTTCACTTCCTTACCATGAAAACAGTGCGAAATATGAATATTCCTCAACAGCCTTCAGACAGATATCGATTCTCATGGAAAACAAATCTTGACTTTAAATAAATATATGCTACATTCTTAATTTATGTATCTTTCTAACTCCACCCCACCCCTTACCAATCTTCCTTTTACTTCATGTCTAAAACTGGACAAGTTCATTCATATTGGCGCCATACTTGAGAACAAGTACACATCCGACGTACCATACTCCGTGTTACAGAGTATCACTTCTGCCGAAGAGTTTCTTGACTCGGGTCATGTTGGGCAGTTTGCCATCCATCTCCCAGTAGTAGTTAGGACAGGAATTTGCAATTTGGTCAGGATGCTGGCAATAGCTCGCCTACTCTTCACAAAGGACACCGTCCACCATCTAATGCCAACAGATGGGTCGCCCGAGGTTTAGCGTCCGTCCGAGGGACGGCACACATACATACATACACATCGATGAATCACCATGCCAGTGAAACATGACACTTTATAGCCAGGACGGGATTCAAACCCAGGTTAGATCGTTTAGAGACGAGTGTACGATCCTCTCGGCCATCCTGCTCGCCCAAGTACATGTAAATAAGAACAAAAAGAATAAAAATGTCCCTGGGGAGTGAATTAATGAATCAATGTGGGTGTTTTTCAGCCATCAGCGGTGGAAAGGCGACACAGCGTTGGGGTCCAAGAGTACCTTTCAGATGGACCGCCTTTCTAAAAGATCACAAGGAGCAATGAAACAATAGGATAAGACAGAAAGGTAACAACATTCATCGTCAGTCGGATAATTTGGATGAAAATAAAGTGTGGAGTCCAGAATTCTCCTCCGAAAATGTCAATATCCTCCAAGCGGTGTTACGAGTGTGATTAAGAACCACAGACTGTGGTTATCTGAAGCAAAGAGGAAAAACTTTCTGCACTTTGTCAAGAACATGACTGTCATCAGCCCGGTGTGGCATGTGAGCGACGCAGGGAGAACGCACACCAGGTGGCCGCACCAAAGATGCGGGTAAACCCCGTCTGCACTGTCAACAAAGACGTGGGGCAAACGGGCTCAGGAGACTGTCCAAGGAAAGTGAGAGTGATGCTGTTTTTACCTGTACTCGTCACTTTGCTGATATAAGACCCATCACTTTGCTGATGGAGTCCCAATCTTTGCAGCGATGGCTAATCTATGGGGCAAGGATGAAATCGGATTCCTGGGAAATCTTACCCTCTGTGTGGGACCAACCAGCATCGCAAGTAGGCGCTTACAGTTTCTCCATGTGTGTCTATGTAACCATACACCCAAACCTTCCTTCCTATTTTTGTGTCACAAAACTTCCCTGTTGAAAAAATTCAGTTGGATTTGAACTGATTTACAAATCCTCTTCAAATTTTAAGTCAATTGGATGAAAATTGATAATTTTAGAAATCTGACAAAGTTGTTGACCGATGACCGATGTTGACTTTTTGACCTCAAGAACAATAGGGTTCTTGCTTCTCACAAATTCTATCATGTGGTGAAGTTTCCTGAAGATCTGTTTAAAATTTTGACCTGTAGGCGATTGATAGACAGACAGACAGACAGACAGACAGACAGACAGACAGAACAAGAGCGAGAATTGCTTCGCAATACATGTCCCCCACCGATGTGATGTCTTCTAAGTTTAAAAAGGTCATAACTCTGTGAAAAACGGACAAAACACCCTGAAACTCGAACTTGTTCTGTAACTTATCATAATAAAGCCACGAACCAAGTTTCAAATGAATATGTTAAACAACAACAGATGGGACGGACGAACAGACAGACAGACAGATGGACATCAAACCTATAGTCAACTCCAGTGAAACCGGTAGGAACTAGGAATTGATAACAGACCAGACCAACCAACACATATGCGACTCTTCGATTTTCCAAGTAACAAACAGACAGACAGACAGGGGGGAAAACATAACCTCGTTTACTTTCAGTGGGCGTAGGTAATAATGCTGATGTGTCACCAGGAAGACGTTCCAAGCAACACTGGAAGATGCTTTGGTTCTTGTAGGGCCCGATGTCACTCAATGAGCAGATACCACTCAAAAAAATGTTTGTGTGTACACTCTGAACCAAAGTGTATATGCAGATGGAGATCAACAAAGGGTGTCGACCACACACAACAAAGTACAACTGTACACAATGAGAAATCAAAACTTTTGAGACAATAACATCAGTGTGTAAGAAATGTTCTTCTTTATATATATATATATATATATATATATATATATATATATATATATATATATATATATATATATATATATATATATATATATACATACATATATATATATATATACATACATATATATATATATATATATATATATATATATATATATATATATATATATATATATATATATATATATATATATATATAGCCTGGTGTTGGCGCAGTGGTTCGGGCAGCGGCTTGGGATCCAAAAGGTCCTGAGTTCAAGCCCCGTTGGGCCACTGAATTAATCCACCAGGGGGTTGACTCAGCCTGTCATCCTTCCGAGGTCGGCGAAGTGAGTACCAGTATACTGGGCCGGTGCATACCCCGGTTAAAATAGGTGTACCATATCCCTGTGTCGTAAGAGGCGACCAGGGTTGCGTCAGGAAGGGCATCATCATAAAACATATGCCAAATCACTATGCGGATCATAAAGGATGATCCGCTGTGGCGACCCTAAAAGGGAGCAGCCGAAAGAAGTATATATATATATATACATATACATGGAGAAAATGTATGTCCAGCCACAAACTCACATGACGATGTCTCTTAATTGCATATGCCGTTTGAATGTCAGATGCACAATTACTATGTCTATTAATTACGTACTATTGCAACGTATCTTTTAAACCTTTAGATCCTTTCGACTGCTGACACCCCTTAGACCTTTGAAGACCCTTTAAACATTATAGACCCTGAAGACATCATTGGACATTTGCATCCTTTAGACCCTTATATACTTTTAGACCTCTTCAGAGCCTAGAGACCCCTAATAACCCTAATATCCCTCAAGACCCCAAACACCCTTTAGACTCCTTAGATACTTAAGACCCCTCAGACACTGTAGACTCCATAGAACCTATTAGACCCCAAATACCCTGTTCAACCCTAATGGACTCAGGTCCCTTTAGAACTTTTAGAACCCTAAGACCATACAGATCCTGTTATACCTTTTAGAACCCTTCGACCCATAAGACCCCATTCGAACCCTTTAGACCCTTTTGAACCTTTATAACCCTAAAAGACCCTGTAGACCCTGTTGGACCCGATAAAACCCTGAGACACTTTTGGCTCGCCTGTGAACTTTTTGAAAGACCCACGCACATCTCTCACCTGTGAATGGAGGGAATAGCCAATCAGCTCTCACCTCATTATATAATCCTAGCCACCTGGGTTTAATTAAACAATTGACCCCTCCCACACTCCTCTCGCCAAAGAAGCTGCAAAAAGCAACCCAAGAAGACCTACACAACGTAAGTGCTATGCTGTTTCGAACCCTTCCCAAAGTTCCTCAACAGGTATAAAGACGTTCACACATAGTACACACATGGGAATCCCAATGCTCCACACCCCCTCAGCTACCAGGGTGTGGAGCATAAAGTACTGCAAAACAGAAGGTTTTTGAAAGTGCCAAAAGCGTGTCCCACAGCGTTGAAGTATATAATTCAATTGAAATAAAATAAAGATTTTTAAGGTTGTAAAAACTAGAAGGCACTCTTCGACGTCGTGAGATCGGCTGATATGCCTCAGTCCACATTATTACATCACCACACATGTTTGTACCAAGTTTGATTTAAATCCCTTCAGCTGTTCTCAATAGTCACATTTTTACCGAAAGGCACCTCTGACGTTTGACCTATTGACCCCATAATCTAAGCAGCTCATCGTTGCATCATTCTACATGCTCGTACCAACTTTGACTTTGTTCCCTTCAGCCGTTCTTAAGTTATCGCGATCACGAAAACCTGTCACGGACGGACAGACAATCCAAAAACATGATGAGTCTGGTGACTTTGTCGGCGGAGGGATAAAAACTCTTTGGGAGTTTACCGCTGATGATGCAGTGGAGCTTTGGTGGACGATGAAGATTCCACAGTGTCCTTCACACCACCTTATTTAACACACGTTACATTTAGTCGTTTGCGCCTGTAGTTTGTGGCCTGTTTGACATCCTTAAAAACGAAGCTTCCTGTTTGGAATGATTTTCAATTTTGTTTGATTGCCAGACAGGCAGACAGAGAAAAACTGATCATCTCACTCCTCCGTGCTCGTGCATGATCGGGACGAATTCAGAGTCGAAGTAATGCGATAGTGCAAATCTGTTCCCCGCTTCATGTTCAAAATATAACATTCAATTAAAATGAAGTTGTTCTGACATCACGAACCGACCAACGTCTGTGGACACAGACAGAGACAGACAAAGGGAACAAATTGCTTCACCCCTGCTTTTCACTTCATGCACGCATGGCAACAAGCACAGCCACACCGACAACAATTAACCACGATAAAGGTGCAATTTTCGTGCGTTTCACTGAATTTTACATCCTCAATGACGAGGTGACGTGAAGCACACCTTGTTATAATCATTCTTGTGTTGGCTGGCAGGATAGCTTTGAAAGATGTGCATTCACTTGTCAGCGAACCGAGCCTGGGTTCGAATCCCGAACCAACTATAAACTGTCACCGTGGCGGAGTGCATG
Organism: Eptatretus burgeri; assembly: GCF_056783735.1. Taxonomy (NCBI): domain Eukaryota; kingdom Metazoa; phylum Chordata; class Myxini; order Myxiniformes; family Myxinidae; genus Eptatretus; species Eptatretus burgeri. The sequence goes on from NC_140961.1 coordinate 163,133,224, forward strand.
CGGAGCGAGGCATCACCGTGTACACCCCGTCCATCGGAATGTCATGAAGCCGGAGGACCTGTTTCCCAGCATTGGGGGCCTTGGTGGATGATAACGATTCCCAGCGTGTTTCTCGACGAGAGGGCGAGTTATTCCCGGCACCCAGAACAAATTGCTAGTTCCTATACAAATCAGTTCCAGTTGAACATCAGGCCTGACCAGCCAGTTGATGAAAAAAACTTGGGCCAAAAACATTCCCTGGCGGACCCCACAAGAAGGTGGGAATAATTAGAAGCATTAAAATAAGGAAGGAAAGAGACAGTCAGACACATAGATAGACAGATAGACAGATAGAGATTATTAAGCCACTTGAAATGACAATCTATCTTTTGCAACCATTTTCACGCACAACAGGTGCTCGCTTGAGCCTAATCAACGTAGAAACGGCTACGAGGCCATTTTTTGCCGGTGATGATGATGTTATGAATGAAAATGACATCAATAAAAATAAAAATTGGTTTCGTGTCGACCAATAAAAATTGGTTTCTCGTCGACCAATAAAAATTGGTTTCTCGTCGACCAATAAAAATTGGTTTCTCGTCGACCAATAAAAATTGGTTTCTCGTCGACCAATAAAAATTGGTTTCTCGTCGACCAATAATAATTGGTTTCTCGTCGACCAATAATAATTGGTTTCTCGTCGACCAATAATAATTGGTTTCTCGTCGACCAATAAAAATTGGTTTCTCGTCGACCAATAATAATTGGTTTCTCGTCGACCAATAATAATTGGTTTCTCGTCGACCAATAATAATTGGTTTCTCGTCGACCAATAATAATTGGTTTCTCGTCGACCAATAAAAATTGGTTTCTCGTCGACCAATAAAAATTGGTTTCTCGTCGACCAATAAAAATTTGTTTCGCGTCGACCAATAAAAATTTGTTTCGCGTCGACCAATAAAAATTTGTTTCGCGTCGACCAATAAAAATTTGTTTCGCGTCGACCAATAAAAATTTGTTTCGCGTCGACCAATAAAAATTTGTTTCGCGTCGACCAATAAAAATTTGTTACGCGTCGACCAATAAAAATTGGTATCTCGTCGACCAATAAAAATTGGTTTCTCGTCGACCAATAATAATTGGTATCTCGTCGAACAATAAAAATTGGTTTCTCGTCGACCAATAAAAATTGGTTTCTCGTCGACCAATAAAAATTGGCTTCTCCTGTTACATCATCAGCGTGTCGAGGCATTGTAAATATGCAGAGCAACGGAAATGCATTGAAGCTTAAAATGTCCTTTAAACATGAAAAACACTGATGTGCCATTTTTTTGTTGATGGATGTTTCGTTTTGGCAACTGCCGACATAATCACACGCAAATACAATTTTTTTTTTCTTTCAGAGCATTCGTTTTAAATGGCGATCAAATGATGTCGAGCTCTTGAACTCCTTTGTTCACAGAACCTGTTGATGAAAAGCTTTCAAAATTTCCATCACAGTGTCCCTTGAAGTTCAATACAATCCAAAGTTGATCCTTTGTGGGGCATTCTTGGGGGGCATTCTTGCAACGACATACAAAGAGTCCAAGAAACGTGAACATATTGTTTATTATTTTTTATTTTCAATTCATATTTAAGCAAATTATATCGGAAAGAGAAACCTCCATTAATACTTGTCATCGACACTTGCAGATTGCAAGGTTCAAGTTCATATTTTCATGGATGATTGTAAGTGTCTTGTTCCAATGAGATTATAAATGCTGGAGAGTGCGATAACCGCCGCTCTGGTTATTCATGCGACTCGCGATGGGAATACATGTACAAGGTTCTCACTATGGGAATACATGTGCAAGGTTCTCACTATGGGAATACATGAACAAGGTTCTCACTATGGGAATACATGTGCAAGGTTCTCACTATGGGAATACATGAACAAGGTTCTCACTATGGGAATACATGTGCAAGGTTCTCACTATGGGAATACATGTGCAAGGTTCTCACTATGGGAATACATGAACAAGGTTCTCACTATGGGAATACATGTGCAAGGTTCTCACTATGGGAATACATGAACAAGGTTCTCACCATGGGAATACATGTACAAGGTTCTCACCATGGGAATACATGTACAAGGTTCTCACCATGGGAATACATGTACAAGGTTCTCACCATGGGAATACATGAACAAGGTTCTCACCATGGGAATACATGTACAAGGTTCTCACTATGGGAATACATGTGCAAGGTTCTCACTATAGGAATACATGTACAAGGTTCCAGGTTGTATGCAATAGAAATCCCTACTAGACATGAAACGTGCACTAATGCAGGTGGAACCGATGGAGGAGCTGTGCAATCGCCCTGTCTTCGGCCCGAGGCGACTGCAGGAAGCACGACCCGGGCACGCCTATAACAAAACGCACTCGATCCTTACTGTTTTCTGTCCCCATGGGGGAGGGGGTGGGGTCTTCCTTCATACCCACGTACCCCGGCCTTTCCTATGTGTTTGGATGCGATCCCTTCACGTCTATAACAATGCAACCTCCAAGTGGAAGATAGAAATGCCTAATTCATACATGCTGAACTTTATTCCAAAAGGCAAACTTGCTCGTACCTGAAGACAAGCATGTACACAATAATAATTCATACATGCTGATGATGTACACAAATGGTAAAGTAAGATTCGGGTGAAATTTCATGTAGTTTATTTCGAAGCTGAACCTTTATGATTAGTTCAAAGACTTTTCAAACTTCAATCATCGAGAATAACTGAAAACTTCTTGGGATTTGTCTCTTTATGTGTATTATGATATTTGTGTATTTATGTTACCGTATTTCTGTATATTTATATTTGTGTTGTTTGTGTGTATTTATGTTATTTGTGTTGTTTGTGTGTATTTATGGTAATTGTGTGCATTTATGTTTATTTGTGTTATTTGTGTAAATTTGTTTATTTGTGTGCATTTGTTTATTTGTGTGTATTTATGTATATTTATGTATATTTGTGTTATTTATGTGTATTTATGTTTGTGTTATTTATGTTTATTTGAGTTATTTGTGTGAATTTATGTTTATTTGTGTTATTTGTGTGTATTTATCTATATTTGTGTTATTTGTGTGTATTTATGTTTATTTGTGTATTTGTGTGTACTTATGTATATTTGTGTTGTTTGTGTGTCTTTATGTTTATTTATGTTATTTGTGTATTTATGTTTATTTGTGTTGTGTGTGTGTATTTATGGTAATTGTGTGCATTTATCTTTATTTGTGTTATTTGTTATTTGTTATTTGTGTAGATTTGTTTATTTGTGTTATTTGTGTGTATTTATGTATATTTGTGTTATTTATGTGTATTTGTGTTATTTGTGTTATTTTTGTGTATTTATGTTTATTTGTGTTTGTGTCTATTTATGTGTATTTATGTATATTTGTGTTATTTTTGTGTATTTATGTTTATTTGTGTTGTTTGTGTGTATTTATGTATATTTGTTATTTATGTGCATTTATCTGTATTTATGTATATTTGTGTTATTTGTGTGCATTTATGTTAGTTTGTGTGCATTTACATTTATTTGTGTGCATTTATGTTAGTTTGTGTGTATTTATGTTTACTTGTGCTATGTGCGTGTATTTATGTTTGTTTGCATGTATATATATATATATATACATATTTATTTATTTCTGTGTATTGATGTATATGTGTGTATTTATGTTTATGTGTGTATTGATGTTTATTTGTGTGTATCTATTTATTTGTGTGTATTGGTGGATATTTGTGTGTATTTATATTTGTGTGTATTGATGTATATATTTATGTTTGTTTGTATTTATGTTTATGTGTGTATTTATGTTTGTTTGTGTGTATTTATGTTTACTTGTGTGTATTTATATTTGTATGTATTGGTGTATATATTTATGTTTGTTTGTGCACATTTATGTTTGTTTGTGTGTATTTATATTTATTTGTGTGTATTGATGTTTCTATGTGTGCATTGATGTTTATTTGTGTGTATGGATGTTTATTTGTGTATTGATGTTTGTTTGTGTATATTTATGTTTATTTGTGTGTATTGATGTATATTTGTGTGTATTGATGTATATTTGTGTGTATTGATGTTTATTTGTTTGTATTTATGTTTGTTTGTGTGTATTTATGTTTGTTTGTGTGTATTCGTGTTTACTTGTGTGTATTGGTGGATATTTGTGTGTATTGATGTGTATATTTATGTGTATTGATGTTGATTTGTGTGTATTGATGTATATGTGTGTATTTATGTTTGTTTGTGTGTATTGGAGGATATTTGTGTGTAATGATGTATATTTGTGTGTATTGATGTTTATATTGATGTTTATTTGTGTGTATTTATGTTTGTTTGTGTGTATTGATGGATATTTGTGTGTATATTTATGTTTGTTTGTGTGTATTGATGTGTTTGTGTGTGTTGATGTTGTTTCGTGTTTGTTGATGTTATCTATTTATTTGTTTTATGCATCCATTCATGTATGTGTGCACTGGAGGATATTTGTGTGTAATGATGTATATTTGTGTGTATTGATGTTTATATTTATGTTTGTTTGTGTGTATTTATGTTTGTGTGTATTTATGTTTATTTTTATGTTTGTTTGTGTGTATTTATGTTTGTTTGTGTGTATTGATGTGTTTGTGTGTGTTGATGTTGTTTCGTGTTTGTTGATGTTATCTATTTATTTGTTTTATGCATCCATTCATGTATGTGTGCACTTACGGAGTTATTTGTGTGTATTGATGGATTTGTTTCGGTTTGTGTGAATCGCCACACCATGTGTCCCCAAACCGTTCCTCATTGCTGCTCATAAACCTTCACGCCGAGATTAAAGCGCAATTAATGTAAACGCCGTCGGTAAAAGGTGGAACATTAACCCGACTGGAGCCGGGCGTCCATGCCTGGACCCGACGACATGGAACGACTGGAACCTGACGCTCGAGCGACACGAGGAACGGCGAACTATCCCGGCTGGATGATCACACGAACCGCACCACCCCCTCCTTTATCGGTTCGGACATCGGGGATGAACGTGGCGCGAAGTGTGAAACTTACCCCAACAAATGGCAACGAGGGAAGAGAGCAGCAACAGAGGTGCGACGACTCCGTCGGTCCACATCATTCAAGCCCAGCTCGTCCAGCCGTCATCGGCTCGTTCGCAGATCGCTGCAGAGAGAAGTCCTGGAGAGCGATGGATGGACAGAGAAAATGCGATGGAGAGAGCGGCGATTGCGCAGCGTTGGGCGGGCGAGGGAGGGGGGAGGGGGTGCACGAAGCTCACAACGCGCCGCGCGCGCGAATGGTTCTCGAGGCTGTGCGGCCCCACGTGACTCCGCCTTCTAACCCCGCCCCGCCCCCCACGGCTCGCTCGCCCCGCCCCCCGGCTCGCTCTGCGTCTCTCGTGCCGATGAACACGCGGTCGGTCAATCGAAGTTCGCACATTCATCAGTATGTCCGTGCTCTATGTGTTCCTATTCTCCGAGCAAACGATTATCGTTTGGAGTTCGAGCCGATGAGCATAACACAACATAACGTGACAGAGTCCATACTATTAGTATAGGAGGATGTGGACGGTTGAGTGTCGGAGTTCATGCCGACCATCGATCGGCCCATTCGGAGTTCGTGCCCGACGAACACGTGTGCTTTAACAGAGTCCATCTCTCAGCTGATTAGCCCGTGGCACTTGAACTGTCGAACTCGTGCAAAGTAAATCCGAGCTGATTATCGTGTGGCGAAGCAAATCCGCCGCTGTTTAACCCGTGCGGCCATTGATTGCACGTGAGGCGGCCCACGTGATGCCGAGCGCGCGCGCGCGCTTCACGACCTGCAGTCGGGTTCACACGTCCTCTCACCGGGAACAGGGTGACGTGACGTGACGTGACGTGACGTGACGTGACGTGACGTGACGTGACGTGACGTGACGTGACGTGACGTGACGTGACGTGACGAAAACCTGCCTTGTTCATGAAGTGAAGAAAAGAAATTAAATTGGAATAAAGAAACTGAAAGAATGGGTTGAGTTGAGGAAAAATGAGGTGGAAGGGGGAAATAGGAGAAAAGGGAAAGGGTGTTGAGAGAGAATGGGGCATGGAAATTGATGCAAGCAAGGCCTTACGTATTTAAATAACGTTTTGCATACGTCGTATGTAAACGGTCCCAACTACAAGTCATCCAACGGCAACGAGGAAAAAGGGTGCGAATAAAAGGAAGGTCCAAAATGAGGGTCCAACACGCAGACCCCGACGGCCTCCTGAAGAGTTCGGTTTTACCACAACACCCACTGGTTGATCCCATGAAAATCCGAGTCCATGATGAGAGGATGACGAAAGCACATAACGTTGTTATACAACTGACCACACTGAGGGATGGAACGGACATCAACACGTCCGGCCTGGGCCTATCGGCCGTCGGTGGCGATACCGAGTCGCACACCTATCCACAAGGTGCACGCGACAGGTGTGCACCGTGTGGTTCACGGAGTGCTCGTCTCGAGCGTCCCGGTTGGAATCCTCCAATATGGTGTGAATCGGTAATCCCTCTACCTCCCTCCTAGCGCGTCTCTCGACGCCTCGAAACACCACAACGTGGTCTCGTCTCACAGCCGGTGGTTTTGTGGTTCAAGTGAACGTGGTTAAACGCGGTGCAGTGTATTGCAGAGTCCGTGTGGATCCCTGTTTGTAGGTACGCCTCGGATTTTCGCTTCCGATTTGTACAACAATGTCCTCCTGGTTGTAGAACTACCCGGTCCAACTCGGTCGTTACTATTGATGGTGTTGCACCTGCTTCTATGACCCAGTACCACGGAGCACAGCAAGCCATTTAACTTGCCCTAATGCACACCTTGATTGAGCATAATCGTGTGAAAGGGACAGACGCTCAATCACTGTCGAACTAATTTTCTGTGGGTGTGTCTCTCAGGCCTCAGTCATACCTGGTTTCTTTGTGCCCCACAGGCCTTGGCCATACCTGGTTTCTTTGTGCCCCTCAGGCCTCGGCCATACCTGGTTTCTGTGTGCCCCTCAGGCCTCAGTCATACCTGGTTTCTGTGTGCCCCTCGGGCCTTGGCCATACCTGGTTTCTGTGTGCCCCTCAGGCCTCGGCCATACCTGGTTTCTGTGTGCCCCTCGGGCCTCGGCCATACCTGGTTTCTGTGTGCCCCTCAGGCCTCTGCCATACCTGGTTTCTATGTGCCCCTCGGGCCTTGGCCATACCTGGTTTCTGTGTGCCCCTCGGGCCTTGGCCATACCTGGTTTCTGTGTGCCCCTCGGGCCTCGGCCATACCTGGTTTCTGTGTGCCCCTCGGGCCTCGGCCATACCTGGTTTCTGTGTGCCCCTCAGGCCTCTGCCATACCTGGTTTCTATGTGCCCCTCGGGCCTTGGCCATACCTGGTTTCTTTGTGCCCCACAGGCCTCAGCCATACCTGGTTTCTATGTGCCCCTCGGGCCTCGGCCATACCTGGTTTCTGTGTGCCCCTCAGGCCTCAGTCATACCTGGTCGTTCACCAGTTACACGTGCACGTGTGAGCCGCGAAGTCCAACGGCTAAGCTCTTTCAGCCAAAACGCCGTTCGGCAATCCTTCGGGCAGGTCGTTCTATTCCGTTAGGAATGTGAAGTCATGACACCATGATGTGCCAACAGACGTTTATTTGCAGGGCCAATGGGAGACCAAAGCGTCCTCGTGCCTCTGAGGCCTTCGTCGTCATGCTTTTACTTTTGTGACACGTGGCAGCGTGACACTGCCCACGGCAGCCTTCAACTATAAAATCCGAATGAATCCGTGAATTCTCAACACAACATGCAGGTAAAACATAACAAAGGTGCGCCATAAGTGACATTTATCAACCAGTTCACACCAACAACTCAGCCACGTGAGTTTGGCTTATTGAAAAGGATGCCTTTGTTTTCTCAGCTTCAACAAATAGGGGTTGACAGGCAATAACGATGGCCTTGCAATTATGAAACATGTTACACAGCATGGTTTTATTGATAAGCCTTACTTTGAACAAACTTTCCTCCATCATCCATCACCAGGAACATGGATTATCATTTGGCAAGAACGTCCTTGTAATTGTCAGCAGCATTCTTCTAGAGTGGTCGTCGTGATTCTAATGGGGCATGGATGTGGCTGGATGTTTTTTGGATTTTTTTTTTTTGTTGTTTTTTTTGAGAAGGTTATCTCGATGCCCATTTAAGCGTACGCCACTGTGTTTAACAGCCAGTGAGATATTTGACTTTCTTTCTGTGTTTGCCTTTCCCAGCCGAAGCCCCGCCCTGCCAACTCGTACCCAGGCGGCGTCTCCCCTTCCTTCTGCCGTGTCACCCACAAAGTGCTGCATGGCTCCCTTTAATCAACGAGCAGCGAGACACATACCGCTTACATCTTCAAACCACCGGCTCGTATAGGTCAGTTCACAGCCAGACTCAGCCACCACAGCAGCGGCGTATATGTTACGTATTCATGAGCAAACCTTGCTATGGGCAGCCTGGCAGCCTCTTATCTTGACATAAGCATGCAAAGATGGAAGTAGAACTTTGTGTCATTTCAGTTTGTTTCGACTTTTATCTTTAGCTCGTCTACGACGAAGTTTAGAAGAGCTGTTAAAGCCACATAAACGATGTCTGGCAATGGGCAATGGACAATGGGTGCCTACTCCTCTGACACGACTCAACAGGTGGTTTTGAAACTCGGCATGGTGACCCATGACGTCGGTGCACAAAAACTAATGGAGCCCTTTTTAAATTTCCATCCAGGTGGTGAGATTAACAATTAACTCACAATGCAATCTGCTTGTATGTCCATCTATTTTCAGAGAGCTGCCTCAATGCCGACGAGTCTTGGAGTTCACTCGAGCAGATTTGCGGGGACTGCAAGCAGCCATCTCTCTTTAGTGCTGGTCTTCCATATCTACTGCCTGATGTCAACTCGGCCTGGGAAATCTTCCACACAAACCTGCTCTCCCTCGTGCACAGATTAATCCCATCTCGTCTTCAATTATCCTACCCTTCTTCCAGCCCATGATACACTGAATCCTGTGGTGAGGCAGTTGCTCTGAAACAACTTGCCTTCTCTTCCTGAAAGCCAAATCTGACCGAAAGCAATTTCTGTTCATTCCGAAAAGTCTGCAACAAGTGTGTGCCCACTCTGAGGAGAGCCAGAAAACATCTGTCCAACCTTAAAAATAGGGGCAATACCACTGGGCGCTTACTTGGTAGTGGCTGGATTAAACAAAAACCAGGGAACCACTCGTCGGCATGGATGTACCACATAATATGTCATGGAGAAGATAATAAATACGTATGGATTTTTTTTTTAATGCTGTGAACAAAATTTGGTACAGAAGGTTGTGGTCAAGTTTCATCAGAATCGTGTGTGTGGTTTTGGAGAAGAAAGCAAATACATATTTTGGGGGGCAACCCCCCCCCCAAGACCCCCTCAATGCCCCATTTTTTTTAAATGCAGTGAACAAGTTTTGGTTCATTCCGGTTGTTGAAGGGTGTGGTGACGTTTCATCCAGGGAGTTACAGACGGACGGACAAGGCACCATCCTGTAAGCTCCCCGGAACTACATTCCAGGTGAGTTAAAGATGACCTTTCAAACTTGTCTCCTTTCTCTAAAACCTGGTGGTGCCTTGTTTAGTTTGTCTCCGGAGTATACTCCACATCCTTCCCTTTCCTCTCTTCAAATGGCACCACAGCCGACTGTCTTTTGCACCTGTGAATGTGCACTCTCGATTCTGATTCTGGAACTGGACCAGACGGCATCAGTTCACTTGTCCTAAAAACCGGCTCTGCTGCTTTTGCACATCCTCTCTCTGCCTTTTTCACCTGATAACTTAGACTCGGTAATCGTCCATCTGATTGAAAATCCGAAATCATAAAAAGAAAAGAAATAGAAAAAAAAATAGAACATAAAATAGGTGCAAAAACTTATCCCCTCATCTACAGACCTATCGGCTTACTTCCAATCATCAGAAAGGTCATGTAATCCATCATCAAAGTTGATATGAAATCATTCCTTTTTCTCCAACAACCTCATCTCAGATCATCAATTAAGATTCAAACCTGGTCACTCCACCTTGGACATGCTGCTTCGACCCTCCCAACAACGTATGGAGGACCTCAATGTCAGACATGAGATCAGGGCCATCTCTCTGGAAACACAGATAGTGGACAAAAAAAAAATTTGGAAACACCAATATAACGTCACTGAATAGAGTGTTGGGCCACGACATGTGACAAGTATGGCCTGTATGCGACGTGGCGTGGAGTCCACTAAGGTCTGGAATTCTACAGGAAGGATGCAGCACCATTCTTCCATGAGAGTCAATCAACTCACACCTGTTTGATGGAAGTGGAAAACGCTGTCTCAGCCGTCATTCCAGAATATCCGAAAAATTCCACTTCCGGTTCTGGGTTTTCAGCAACGGCAGGTTCTCTCAGGGGTCTCTGCCGACTTTCTCAAAGTTAAGTTTCCGGTTGTTATATGTGACGTTTTAACTGTTTATTTTCTCACCTACATGTTTGTGTATTCCTAGTTCGGTTTTGTTTCAAAAATCGTGCTATTTTGTGAGTTTTCGTCGACCTTATCTTGCCGGGTTCCTTGTGGCCTACCCATCCATCCCCTCTTGGTGTACGGTCGTTTTTATTTGCATTCTCCCCCTATTACCTTCAATTCCTATTTTCCCCACTTTCTCAACATCCCCCATCCCTCTCAACTAAACACTATTTCTTGTCTTACATTTAAACAAAAAAAAAAAAATGACCATACCCACGAGTCCTGATCCTCCTCCTCCTCCTCCTCCTTCTTCTTCCTCCTCCTTCTGCCAGCACATCATCTTTCTTCCACTTCAGCTGACCCTCTCTCTCCATGACCTTCACGATTTCTTCCCACAACCTTCCATTCCCGAATCTTACCTGATCTTTAAAAATCCATCAAAAAATAATAATCTTCCTTGTATCCTTTCGATGTCTACACCTCCCGGAACCACGCGTCTCTCTCCACCCTCTTCCTGATACTTTTCATCGACCCAGCAGCTTCACTCTGTGTTTACAGTTCCAAATTCACCATCAACCTCCACTATTGTACTTCAACCTTCCCTTTTTCTGAATGTTACGCAATCCTAATTTAAAATGAATAAATTCACTTTTGACGAAACACCTCCCAAAGCCACGTAATCCATTTCCACCCTCTAAGTTTACCGATCTAGATTCACCATTCACCTCACGATTCTTTCTTCAACCTTCCCATGACCGAATCTGATGAAAACTCTCTCAAATAATAATCATAATAATGATCTCTTATAATGCTTCATCTTCCTCTCTCATACGTGTGGTTCTCATTACTGCATCATAATTCACTACTCTTCTTCAACTTCCACAGACTGCTTTCAATTTAACCTTTCCCTCATACCTTGTCTAAAAAATCCAACTGTTACAAAGTTTCTTCTCTCCATTCTCTTAATTCGTCTTTATTGCATCCATCAAGAAACGTCTTTAATCGCATCTCTGACCTAAAAATTAAAAACCCAGTTTGCTACGAGTGTTCACTGTTCACTTTCCATCAACCATTCTGTTTTTTTCCAACTTCAATGCCAACTCACCCCTCTCATCCCTCCCTCTCAAAGCAACCATCACACTCTACTCCCTCCAAGCTTCCCTCTCACCTTTCTCTCTCAACTCTCCCCACTCACCCTTCTCCCACCATCCACCCCCCTCACTCACCCTTCTCAAAGTTGCCCCCCCTCACATCCATAAAGCTGCCTCCCTCCCCTGTCCTCTCACCTCCATCTCATCATTCCACCTCCTCAAATCCTTAACTGCCTTCTGCTCCCTCTCTTGCCCCTACCCTCTCCCCCAGCACCACAGAGCCTTTTCTCCTCCTCATCCGGCCCTCTCCCCGAGCTATTCTGCAATCCCCCACACTGTTTCAACAACTATCTTTACCTCCCCCCCCTCCTCCCTTGTCCTTTCCCCCCCTCCCCTCCCCTCCCATCCCCTGCACTCAAAGCCTCCTCCCCTCCCTCTTCATTAACAGTGTGGACCTCAAATATCTGGGGCCTTCGCTCAAACCTTACAGATCTTACCATACAGGTTGCCTTTGACAAAGCAGACAGAATCTGCCTAACAGAAACTTTCCTCCCTTAAGACATCCCTGACTCCCAAGTACCTCTCCCTGGTTACTCCCTCCTCCAGTATGACAGAACTGAGCCTCGTCCTGGTGGAGGAGTTGCTCTCTTCATCAAGGACTCTATTCCTCACTCTCCTTGCACTGCTCTCACTCCCCCACACCCCCAGGAATACCTCTGGCTACGGCCTCCCCTCCACTCCCACCTCATGTTTATATGTGTGATGACTCCATCTGCACCTCACTATCCGAAAACATGGACCAACTTCTATCTTCTCATCCGAACTCTCTCTTCCTCATGTGTGAAGACTTCAATTGTCATCATGCCAGTTGGCTAGGTGTGGGCACCTCTCTCACCTGCCATGGCACCTCAGCAAAAGCTTTCTGCGACTCATTAGGACTGACTCAATCGGAAAACTTCCCGACCCAGATCTCAACCAATGTTACTCCATCTCTTCTGGATCTGATTTTGACAAATTTCCCTGAGAATATCTGCTGCTCTTCCCTCCGCTCCAATCGGTTCTTCTGACCACGTGCTTGTTAAAGTGGACATCTCTCTGGTTATTATCAGAGAACCAGCTCAGTGCCGTCGAGTCTGGCATTTTACTCAAGCCGACTGGCAGGGTCTCTAACCAACCATCAAACTTCGAGATTGGTCTCCCATCGCTACTTTCTCCAACATCAACTCATCCTTGGAATTCCTTCAAAGAAACTTGCTCTCCCTCATGCACAGATTTCTCCCCTCTTGTCTTCAGTTGTCCTACCATTCCTCCCGCGCACGGTTCACTGAAGCTTGTGGTGAGGCAGTTGTCCTGAAACAACTTGCCTTTGCCTCATGGAAAGCAAACCCAACTGAGGGTAATCTCAGTCCCTTCTGTAAAGCTTGGAACAAGTGTGTATCTACCCTCAGGAGAGCCAGAAAACAACATCTTTCTAAGCTTGTCTGAACTTTCAAACCTCTCTCCCTCCTCAAAATCCTGGTGGCATCTAATCAAATCTGTTTCTGGTGTATATTCCCCCTCCATCCCCTCCCTTACCTCAAATGGCTGCACAGCTGATTCCACACGTGAAAAGGATGAATGCCTAAACTCGGTGTTTGCATCAAAATCTTGTGTCTGAAACCCACAGATTTCTGTACCCACCTTACCCAGTTGCACCCAACTGTCCCTTGACTCTGTGTCCTTTTCTCCTGACAAGGTGGAGAGCTTGCTGTCAAACCTCGACTCAGATTCTACAACCGGTCCAGACGGCATCAGCACACGTGTCCTAAAAACCTGCTCCTCTGCTCTTGCTCAGCCTCTCTCTGTTCTATTCACCCTCTCACTTGCTCAAGGTCTTCTGCCATCTACTTGGAAATCAGCAAACATTACTGCCTTGCATAAAAAGGTGCGAAAACAGATCCTTGGAACTACAGACCAATCAGCCTTCTCCCAAACATCAGCAAGGTTGTGGAATCCATCATCATTGCTTCAGACATTAAATCCTTCCTCTTCTCCAATGGCTTGATTTGCGATCATCTATTTGGTTTCAGACCAGTTCACTCTACCCGGGATATGCTGATTCTGCTCTCCCAACAATGGATGGAGGTACTCAATGGCGGACATGAAATCAGAGCCATATCCCTAGATTTATCACATGCTTTTGACATGGTCTGGCACCCTGCCATGCTCATCAAACTCTCTTCCTGTGGTATCCAAGGCCATCTCCTCTCATCTTCACTCATCTCAAACTTCCTCTCCTGTCGCAGTCAACGTGTGGCCCTAAATGGAGTTCTTTCATCTCCTCTTCCTGTCCAGGCTGGAGTTCCTCAAGGCAGCGTTCTGGGCCCTGTTCTTTTGTTGGTTTTCATCAATGATCTCTCTGACTCTCTGGAAAATCCTCTTCATCACTTTGCTGATTACTCTGTCCTCTGTCATACCATCTGTCATCCCTCAGACCGGCAAGCAGCAGCTTCTTCGCTCACTGCAGATCTGGGTAAAATCACAAACTTGTCCAACATGTGGAACATGTCTTTAAATCCTGACAAATCTCACACTCTCATGATGTCTCTCCGAAAAGATCGTTTGGAAAAACCCCCCATTCACTTTCTTTCAAGCTTCTTGGTCTCACTATCTGCCATGATCTTTCCTGAGAAAGCCACATTGCCAACCTGGCCTCCAAAGCCAGTCTCTGACCAGGAATCCTCCATCGTGCAAAGTCCTTCCTTGGCCCACCTGAGCTTCTGACCACATACACAGCTTTCGTCTGCAGCCTGATGGACTACTGCTCTCCCATCTCCCCTGGTGCTCCTGCCTCTCACCTCTCAGCTTCACGCTGTGGAAACCAAGACATTTCGGATCATTGGCATCTCCCGCGATGAGGCTGAGTTTTTGGGCCTCTCACTCTCTCACCGCAGGCAGGTCGGTGGTCTTTCTGTCTTCTACCGTCTCCTCTCTGGTCTCGCCCCATCCACCCCTGCTCTGTCTACGATTTGTCCCCACCACATTTTCACAGGGCGATCAAGGTCCACCAAAAACCGCCTTCTGTAAAACTACCAAAATCACAAATCACTGCTCACCTTCACTCTTTCATTCCTCTTTTTTCCCGCCTTTAGAACAAACTCCCACACTCGCGTCAATCCCACTCGTCCCTCCAGGTTTTCAAAACAGCTGTTCACCACCATCTCTTATCTTCCCCCATCCAAAACCATCATCTTTTCTACCCCCGTAATCCACCCCAAACCCACCTCCTTCAAATTCCCTGCTTCCCTTCCTGAAAGGCCCTGTAATGTCCATCTTGTATTCCCCATGTTCCCCGTCCCATCCCTCTCCCTTCCACAGATATCCTAATGTCTCTGTTCCCAATTGTTTTGTCCTTCCCACTCCCACCCCTCTTGTCTCATGCCCAACCTGATGTGCATTGTGTGTTCACTCTCACACGAGCCTCGACAAGGTATCCAAAAAACAAAAAAATGCTCGATTGGGTTCAGATATGGTGACTGAGAAGGCCATGACATATGGATAACATCAGTGTCATGCTCATCAAACTACTGGGCGACCACACTTGTTCTGTGGACGGGGCATTGGTGGTCTCCTCTTGCATCCATGCTCGCCATAATTATAGGCAACCCGGCCTGTGCAGAATTTTTATATGTGATGCGAAGCATGCTGGGATGTTATTTGTAGACATAAGGGTTGCAACTCTGTTGGAAGCCGTTGCTTGGTTTCACTCATTTACCAGGGCATTTCCATCTTTTTTTGTCCACTACCTGTATCTCGTGCTTTTGATACAGTCTAGCCTCCTGCCTTGCTCTCCAAACTCTCTGCCTGTTGCATCCAGTGCCAAATCAGCACATGCCTTAGTGACCGCCTCCTCTCTCGAAGCCAAATTGTGACTCTCAACTGAATCCTTTCATCTCCTCTACCTGTCAAGGCTGGAGTGCCCCAAGGTAGTGTTCTGGGCCCAGTCCAATTCCTGATATTCAACAACGATCTGTCCGACTCTCTGGAAAATCGTCTTTATCTATTTGCTGGTGACTCCACCCTCTGACGTGTCATCCCTCATCCTTCAGACAGGCAGGCTGCAGCCTCTTCCCTTTCTTCAGACCTTGACAAAAATCACAAGCTGTTCAAACGTTTGGAATACGTCTCTCAATCCTGACAAATCTCACACTTTCACAATCTCTCCGC
Source organism: Eptatretus burgeri (assembly GCF_056783735.1). Taxonomy (NCBI): domain Eukaryota; kingdom Metazoa; phylum Chordata; class Myxini; order Myxiniformes; family Myxinidae; genus Eptatretus; species Eptatretus burgeri. The sequence continues at coordinate 163,149,020 of NC_140961.1, forward strand.
GAAAAGATCCTCTGGCAATCCCTCCTATCTACTTTCTTAACAATCCTCTTACGGACGTATCAGTTATGATCTTTCTTGAGCAAGCCACATTTCAAAGTTGACCTCCAAAGGGGCATCCTTTGTCAATTAAAGTCCTTCCTTGACACACCTGAACTCCGATCCACCTGCAAGACTTTCATCTGCAGCTTGATGGAGTACTGCTCCCCCCTCTGGGCTAGCTCCCCTGCCTCATCTTGATGTCATGATAACCTTAAAGATTACTGGAATCTCCTGCAAGGCAGCGACTCACCTTCCTTGCGAAATACACCAAGGCGTAGTAAGACAGCTCATTGACTGATTCACACCTCAACATTTCCGATCCCGAAGTCACCTACAAAGAAGCTTGGCAGGAGCTTGAATGGAGATTTGTGAATACTACAAAGATTACCACTCAAGTAATTGAGAAACTCAATAGTTCCTCTAAGATCAAAGTGGATGAAAATTGCAGGCCTCTGGAATTTGTGGATATGGTGAAGAGACACAGTTGCACAAACGGATTATTTACCTGGCCTCAATGTCTTCAACGACTCACACATTCTACACCTGATTCTTGAAAAGCTACTTTTTCATATCCTCAATGACTGCAGGAAGTGCATCTCAAAATACAAGATGACAAATGGCAGCTACCCACCATTCACCAAATGCACCAAATTATTGAGGGTTGAGGCCATACTCCAAAATGACCCCGAGTTATTCCCGAGAATTTAGCCAGCAGAATTCTCGGATGACAGAAAAGGAGAGAACGTACAGAAGTCTCAATTCCCGCTTTGCGTCTTGGAAACATCGACACCGATGAAGATGGAACCGTGACGACCAGTCACAAAAAATTGTCGGTATCACGACAAGCCGGGTCATCATCTGTCTGAGTGCAGCTTATTCAGAAAAACAACAAAAAAATAACCCATTTGAGCTTTTTATGGAGTCAAGGTAGAAGGAAAATGTGCAAATGGCTTGACAGTGGAAGTCCAAGATGGGAAAAGGGAAAGACTTCCAATGATTGAGAATTCTTACATTCCCAGTGACAGGAACGAGGTCCCATCTCCAGAAATGGGTTTACAGTTTCCCCACCTCAGCTCATTGGCGGTCAAAGTTATCCCGATGAGGCGGATGACGTCAACATCATCCTCTTGGTGAGATCAGGTATGGGAGCATGCACCGGAGCAGCACCTCGCTTCGTCCACTTTCCACTTTCCACCACTTTTCCACAGGGGCCTCGCTCTGGCCATCCCCCAGGCAGATGCCTGGCCCATCCCCATCTCTTTGAGATGGTGATCAACCTGCTGCAACCACAAGGTACGTGGTCAGCCCATTGGCCTCCTCCATTCATGGGGCTACCTCGCTGAGAGAATCTGGTGAGCAGGATCAGTGTCAGGCAAACGAGCCACATGTCCATACAGCCGCAACTGATGCTCACAGACTATGCAGGAAACAAATCTCATTTAAGTCTCTCTCAGAAACCACTCGTTGGACACAAAGTCCAACCAGCGATAGCCAAGGATTCTCCAAAGAGACCTGGTTCCAAAGGAATTAAGTCTCTATCTCAGATTCCTGGTCAGACTCCAAGTCTCACAACCGTAGAGCAAGACTGGAAGCACCAAGGACCTGAAGACTCGGACATTCATCCTCTCACACAGGTACCGACAGTGCCACACCCCATGATGCAGAAAAATCCATGACTGCCCAGACAACTGACCCAGACATCTGTTGACCTCTGGCTCACAGCCAGCAGAGACACGAACATCACTGCCAAGGTAAGTGAATCCCTCCGAGACCTCAACATTCACACCACAAACAGGTACAGACAAGATAGCAGCATCCAAGATGTCATTGAAAGCCTGGATGTTAGTTTTGACCCAGGAAACCTATAATCCCAGCGGCTCCGACTCCTCATTCAGCACCTCAAGGGCCCCCAAAAGGATATTCAGAGTCTCTGCAACATGACTGCATCCTCTGCGAAATCAAGGTCAGAGATCTTGACATTTCAAAATGATGCACTGCAGCGTGATCTCTGCAACATCCTCCCCAGAATCCAGTCCATGCAAGCGCTGTCAAGTGTAGGGGCCAGTACACACCACTGACGAATCCAGTGACCAGTGCTAACTGGAAATAAGTTGGAAATGGAACCACCACATCTCACAGCACTCTCAGTACGAGAGTATAGTTCAGACATCAGATCGATCAGTTTTGGTGCCACCCCACGAAGACGAAAATTCTCCAGAGTGCATCCCGATTCACTGAATCAAATGCTTTGTAGAGATCAACATAGGCTGCAAGCAGCCCCTGCCAAAACTCTCATCTGCATTCGGTGAGGACCCAAAGAGCAAGGATACGGTCAATCGTTGAAATCTTTGGTGTAAAGCCTGACTGCTCTGGACGCTGGTGTTCAAGTAGATGGTGGCGAACCCTATGAAGTATTAGCTGAACAAAGTCCTTTCCCGGCACTGAGAGCAGCATCACCCCTCGGTCGTTGTTGCAGTCCTGGCAATCACCCATCACTCGAAGGCACTCCACAACTGCAGTCTTGAAGGCACTCCACAACTCTTCGCGATTCCCCAAAGCACCTCGACCCCCCAAATCCCTACTCAGCCTGTTCGCAAAGTCTGCAGCTACCCTCTCATCCTTGAGCTTGCCAACATCCAGGCGAGACGGGGATAGGACGATTCTCCCTGATTTAAGCCTGTGGTCGCTATTGAGGAATTCAGCACTCCGGTAGACCCTTCAGTTCCAAATCGTCCTCCAGCGACCATAAACGAGCACATGGTCAATCTCCTTTGCCACACCGCCAGCGTTGGAATACCAAGTCCAGCGATGAGCCTGTGAGTGCTGAAACCATGAACCGGCCACCCAAAGTCTTTGACTTCTTGCAAAGTCAAGGAACTTCGTGTTATTCTGGATTACAGTTCCAGATCCATGGGGACCAACACAGGTCTCATAACAATCCCTATCAGTTCCAGTCGATGCATTGAAATCCCCCAAGACGAGAAAGTATCTCACCTGGGGCAATGATCAACCACAGACTCGAGCGTGGCATAGAATGCGTCCTTCATGGTGAGATCACTCGCCTCAGTCGGAGCGTGTACAGAGACCAGGGAAACAACACCCAAGGAGTGACAAATCCTTATTCTCATAATACGCTCGTTGACCGGTGTTACCTCAATTATCATTGGAGTCAGCTTATTGGACACAGCTGCAGCAACTCCTTGGGCATGGTAACCATCAGAGCGACCACACCAATAGTAGGTGTAACCACCCGCCATGATCTCGCCACTCTCTGGTCTCCGAACCTCAGAGAGTGCTGCAATACTGATGTCCAAACACTTGAGCTCAGACGATAACAGGGAGAGGTGATCATCCTCTCTTAGAGATAGGGCATTCCAGCCACCCAGGTTAATTCAAAACCCAGGTTAATCCAGCCACCCAGCCACCCATCCATTCCAGCCACGGGACTTCCTCAGGTTAACCCAAGTATACCGCCATCTGGTGGATGACATCTCAGCACCACCCCGACAGACACTTCTGCAATCTGACCCGGGAAGGTTACCCCATGGTTTTCCTGTTATATAATCAAAGAGTGGGAGTCCCAAAGGCTTTGCCCAAATCCCAGCATCCGGTGAGCTGCCCTGCAGATTGCAGCTGCACAGGAGGTACTCCCATGGAGTGGGTTTTCAATTTCCGCAAAACACAAGAAAAACCTTTGTTTTTAATCCCACAACGGTTTTCCTTTTTTTGTGGACTGAAAGGTTTTGCAGTGACTGGAGTGCAAATCCTGCCACCAACCTCCTCAAAAAAGTAACCCAACTGCAGGAGGATGTCTGCTGACACAGTTGGGCACCAGATATGGAGGGCCATTGGCTGACAAGGAGCTCCTCTACCCTTTGACATGTTTTGTTTTTAATCCTGCTGGGTGTCCATATCATATACCCTGCTCACCAGGAAACCTGGGGGGTGGATGGTTGTTTTATTCGTTGACAACCCGATCATGAAACAGGTTAGTTCAGGTTTACATGGTACCTGCAGCAATCACAGATTTAATCTGACCTGACCTGGCCCAGCACAATCCCACAGTGTGGCTCGGATCTACAAAATGTTCACTTTTGTGCATGGAACATGTTACAGAGCACTGTTATGAAACCACGGAGATGGCTTGATCTTGAGGTTATCCACCACAATTGAGAGAGGATGCCATATGCACGATTAAGTGGAAGAAACAGCTGTCGCTCGAAACTAACACCATCTCTACTCGCCTCCCAGCACATGTACACGGACAATTTGCGTGGTGATCCAAACACCATTGTTGGCTTTGCCAGCAACCAACCTCATCTCACTGGATGTGCTCCACTCCCCCCTCCTCAATACCCCCATCAACCATCATACCACAATACCCACCACTATCACACCACCCCCCTGCACAATCTCCCATCAACCATCACCAAAATAACACCCAACACCATCCCACACTTCGGAGACATGACGGGAACACGGCGGTGGGACAAGGCAAGGACACGTCCACAGTGGGACATGACACGGCACAACCACAAACACAAACGGCGTTCCAGGAAAGCATGAAACGGGCTGATCCCGTAACATACAGGACACCTGGTCAGCTTGTGACGGTGGGACAAAGCATTGGTCGCCTTTGACCTTTTTGCCTTTGTTCACCTTTTGGCCGATTTTGACCTCAAAAAATAATTGGTGGTTGAATTAAATGAGCTAATCTGAAAATCCTGTTCAAATATCAATGAAACGGAAGACCAAGAAGGAACCCGAATAAGTAAAGTGCAAAGATGGAGACATCAGGAGGAACCTCGATCGGATTCAGATGTCAGCTGTTACTTCACAACCCTTATACTCATCCAGGTCCAGCCAAATGATCCTCAGAAAAACCATCCAGGTTTTTGCTTTCAAACCAAAAACTTTCAAATCCAAAAACCAAAAACCATCCTCAGACCATCCAGGTCCAGCCAAATGATCCAAGACAGAAAAAGTCAGTCAGATGAAAATTGACGATTTTATAAATGTTGGCCTATGGTGACTTCATGGCCGATGTTGACCTCAAAATAGTTAGTGGTTGAATTCAGTGAGCTGATATGAAGTCAGTCGGATGAAAATTGAAAATTTTACAAACTTGGGCCAATGTTGACCTTTTGGCTGAAGTTGACCTCAAAAATAGTTAGTGGTTGACTTTAGTGACCTGATATGTAAATCCTGTTTTAATTTCAAGTCAGATGAAAATTGACGATTTTTAGAAATTCGACCTATGTTGACCTTTTGGCTGATATTGACCTCAAAAATAATTGGTGGTTGAATTAAGGTCAGATCAGGTCAGGTGGAAAATTAATACAGGAGGGCAGTTCCCTATGTGGTCCTATCGTTATTGATCCTGCGCAAATGCAGCCGACGAGGGGTTTCATACCTTGATTCTGTTCATATTTTTGTTTCATTCCTTGATTCATGGAGTTTCCACAACCCATTGTTTTACCACATGGTATGCTCCACACTCAATGACCAAGAGAGTTCATTGAGCTGAAATGAAAATCCTATTCAAATTTCAAATCAATCAGATGAAAATTAACAATTTTAGAAGTTTCGCCCGCAGTTGATCTCAAAAATATTGGGGAGTTGAATACAATGACAAAATGTGAAATCCTCTTCAAATTTCAAGTCAATCGGCTGAAAACTGACAATTTTCAAAATTCCGGCCTTTGTTGACCTTTTGATTTACGAGTTGGGCCGATGGACCAAATTTTCATTGGTCTTCACAGCCTTGTTGCATACCCACCTGCGGTGCTTGCTTGAGCATTAGCTCGCCTTTCACCAAGCCCAGATGTGTTTGGGGCCAATGTGGGACTTATTTATGTTCGTTATTATTCTTGCCATATGATACTACTATCTATTCATATTATTGTGGAAAATATTATCTGTGTTAATTAACATATGCTTTGTTGCAATAGTATCATTGTTTTTGTGATATATTTTGGAATTAGAATGAATGCCATGCCATGGTAGAAGGACATATTAAGCTGCTTTAACATGGCGTACGTTTTAAACATGGGAATTCTCATGGATTTTTTTTTGTGGTGTCGTCAACTTTTTAAGGGTCGAGAGGATCTACAGTCTGAGGGGTATTTTTGGTTATTGGGGACTTTTGAGTCCTCTGGAACTTTTGGGGACTTTGGGGTCCTCAGGGACTTTCTGTGACCTTTGGGTCCTCTCAAACTTTTGGGACTCAGGTTCTCAGGGACTTTTTAGGACCTTTGGCTCCTCAGGAACTTTTGAAACTTTTTGGTCCTTGGGAACTTTTGGGATTTTCGATTTTTTGGGACAATGGAGTCCTCACAAATTTTGGGGAAATTTTGGGTCCTCAGGACTTTTTGGGACCTTTGGGTCTTCAGGAACTTTTGGGACTTTTTGGGAGCTTGGGACTTTTGGGTCCTCAGAGACTTTTGGGACTTTTAGGTCCTCTGGAACTTTAGCATGCTCAGGATTTTTTGGGACATTTGGGTCCTTGGGGACTTTTGTGAGCTTTTGGTCATCAGGGAGTTTTGTGACCTTTGGGTCCTTGGGGACTTTTGGGGACCTTTGGCTCCTCATGAACTTTTGGAAATTCTTTGTCCTCATGAATTTTTAGGACGTTGGGGTCCTCAGAGACTTTTTGGATCCTTTGGGAATTTTGGGGACTTTGGGGACCTTTGGGTCATCAGGAATTTTAGGGACATTTGGGTCCACAGGAACTTTTTGTGAACTTTTGGGTCCTCAGGGACTCTTTGGGTCCAAGGGGACCTTGTGTCCTTGGGAACTTTTGGGACTTTTGGGTCCTCGCGGACTTTCAGGTCCTTGGGGACTTTTGGGTCCTCGGGAATTTTTGGGACTTTTGGGTTCTCAGTGACTTTTGGGATAATCGGGGACTTTTAAAAACTTTTGGGTCCTCAGGAACTTTTTGTGAACTTTTGTGGCCTTTGGGACTCATTGGGTCCTAAGGGACTTTTGGGTCCTCGGGTACTTTTGGGTCCTTGGGGACTATCGGATCTGCAGGGTCTTCAGGGTCTTTTGGGATCTTTGGTGACTTTTGGGTCTTTGGAGTCTTGGGGGTCTTGGTGGTTTTTTTTGGATATTTGGAGTCTTCAGAGTCTTGGGTTATTTGGGGGACTTGGGGCCTTTGCGATGTTGGTGGGGCTTGGGGTCTTCAGGGTCTTTGGAGTCTTTGGGGTCATGTGGGTCTTGGGGGTATTCAGGGGCTTTGGGGGTTGACAGGGGTCTTTGCAGTCTTTTGGGTTATTTGGGGGTCTTCAGGATCTTGGGAGGCTTGGAGGTCTTTTGGAGTCTTGGGTTCTTTGGGGATCTTGGCGTAATTGGGAGTCTTCAGGGACGTTTGGGACTTTTATGTCCTCAGAAACTTTTGGGACCTTTGGGTCCTCAGGGACTTTTTGAGATCTTTGGGTCCTCGGGAACTTTTGGGTCCTTGGGAACTTTGAGGACTTTTGGGTAATGGGGGACTTTTTGGATCCTTGAGTCCTCAGGAACTTTTGGGACATTTGGGTTCTTGGGGACTTTGAGTTCTTTGGGACTTTTTGGGACTTTTGGGTCCTCAGGAACTTTCAGGTCCTTGGGGACTTTTGCATAATCGGGGACTTTTTAAGACTTTTGGGTCCTCAGGAACTGTTTTGGACTTTTGGGTCCTCGGGACTTTTTGAGACTTTTGGGTACTTGCGGACTTTTGTGTCCTTGGGTCTCTCAGGTCCTCGGAGTCTTCAGGGTATTTTGGGGTCTTTGGTGGCTTTTGCGTCTTTGAGATCTCTGGGGTCTTGGCGGTCTTTTGAATATTTGGGGTCTTCGGAGTCTTGGGGGTCTTGGGGATCTTCGTGGACTTGTGGGGGGCTTGGGCATTTCAGGGTCTAGAAGGTCTTGGGGGTCTTGGGGGTCTTCGGGGTCTTGGGGTTCTTCTGGGTATTTGTGGTCTTCAGGGGTTTTGGGGGTCTTTTGGGGTCGTTGGTGTCTTTTGCGTCTTTGAGATCTCTGGGGTCTTGGCGGTCTTTTGACTATTTGGGGTCTTCGGAGTCTTGGAGGTCTTGGGGATCTTCGTGGACTTGTGGGGGGTTTGGTAATTTCTGGGTCTTGAAGGTCTTGGGGGTCTTCGGGGCGTTGGGGGGTCTTCTGGGTATTTGTGGTCTTCAGGGGTTTTGGGGGTCTTTTGGGGTCGTTGGTGTCTTTTGGGTTCTTTGGGGGTCTTCAGAGGCTTGGGGTCTTCAGGGTCTTGATGTCTTTGGGGTCTTTGGAGTCTTCAGGTTCTTGGTCTTCAGGGTCTTCGGGGGTCTTTGGGATCTTCAGGGTCTGAGAGGTCTTGGGGGCTTGGGGTCTTTGGGGTCTTGGGTTCTTTGGGGTTCTTGGGGTGATTGTTGGTCTTCAGGGACTATTGGGACTTTTAGGTTCTCAGGAATTTTTGGGACTTATACTTATTATGGGACTCACCCATAATACAAGTCATCATTTCCATAAAATGGTTAATATCCAGTGGCTTTGGCGCGGCCGATCTACTCATGTCGGGTGTGGATCCCATCGGGATCGCTATCTCCTCTGTGAGGGAAATTTGATGATTGGGGGGGGGGGGGGTCCAAGCATTATCGCTGTCGCGGTTGCCCCCAACGGTTCTCGGCATGGCTGCAGGCTGCAGGGAATGATCTCCCTCAAAGTTGTTGTCCTGAGCCATGCATTCCTCTAACATTGATTCAGAACCCACCTGAACCAGCACGTCTTCGTCCGCCATGGTCGGCGCAAATAATTAATTCAAATTTGTATCCTGCTCTTAATTTTGGAGGAGGGGGTCGCAAAGCACACCCCTGGTTCAAATCCCGTTCCAGATACCAAATTGTTGCGGGTTCGAACCCCGTATATTTTTAGGGTTCGCCCCATGCCTGACACCAAACCGTTGTGGGCCGGGGGTCGGGGGAGAAGACCACTGGGGGGGTGGGGGGAGCTATCTCGGCTCCCATCAGGCTCCCCGGAATTGTAGGCCATTGCACACAGATAATTCCATGATGCGGCGGGTTGCTTCACCGACCATGGATGCCAATAACTCAACTGCATGACCTAGGGTCCTCCCATCTGTGTTTGAACCGGGTTACCTAATTAATCACGGGATTTACTTCCCGGGGAACACGCCCTCGGTACGCCTTGTCCGAACCGGATCACTTTCCCGGATTGGATGCAACCGAGCGACACTGCCAAGGACGTATCGGCGAAAAGGAATGGATTGTTGGGAATAAAGTCCCGGCTAAGCTTGGATTTGGACCATGCTGGATCAATGAAAGAACAGACAGAAACGAGCATGGAACATTTCTAATAATAGTTTATTTACAATGGGCTGAGGAAATGTATGTGGCATATTTAATCGTTTTATTGGGGTGTGTTCTGCAGGGAAAGAAAGAAATGTGAGAGGTGCGGCAATATTACAAGAAACGTACGAAAGCAGACACAGAGCAGACTTAACGCGAAATAATAATCTTCTGCAATCTTAACTTATGACGACAGGCAACAGGACAACACACACGCACACAAACAAACAAATACAAAACCCGATGAAGAGAAGTTATTGAAGCAAGAAAGGAGAGGAGTTGAGGCTACAGTCTCTCGGTACCTTGTACAATTGATTGCCCGAACGTGCCACCAATACTTTTGGGGGCTGCTCCATGGTGCGATACCTCCCTGACAGCTGGCGTGGCATCTCTCGCTTTGTGGGGCTTTGTGCAGCTAGCGTCTAGACGTGACCGTCGGCGTGAAGGGGGGACTTAAGCTGGGAGGGTGGAGTCCAGGCGATGATGACAGGAGGGCGAAGTCCAGGCGATAACGAAGTCCAACGCGTGCGGGAGATGAAGAAGGGAAGAGAGAGAACGAACGGCCCCGCTCCGACCTTTATAAGCCCTGTGGAACGTGGCGGGGGGGGCACCCCGAAGCGATGCATCGTCACCTGAATCGGGTACTCTAATTGGACACAGCCCCCCACACGGCCCGGCCTCGATGGCCGGAAGCGTCAACATTCCCCTTCCGGCAAGGCGGCCCCAAGCCGTGAAAATATCTCGCTCCGACCTCACGACATGATATGAGTCGCCCACACCGAACTCTGCATCATGAATTGCCATGCAAAAACCCCCGGGCCATGCCCTGATGACCGGCCGAGGGTGGCGTCGGTCCCGCATGCCTGCCCGGGTGCCTCCGATTAGCACTGATCAATGCCTTCTCCGTGAACACCCGCGGCCACCAGCGAGGACTGACGGTAAAGTGTTCGGATAGATCAATACATGTTTCGAACAGTACGTGCAGATCCGCCATGTCATTTGCATCTGTGTTGTGCACAACCACATCTGTGCAGCCTCTTTAAGAGATATTCATTCGTATGCCTTTTCAATGCAACCGGCAATCTCATCGCAGATCATTGGAAGCTCGAGTCAATCATCTTGAGCTGCCGAGCAGACTCTATAACTTTCCGCAAAAGTTGGGTTGAGGGATCGCTTGAGGACCGGTACTCTGCGCTGTGCCGCACTCATGCGGTACTGTCGCGGCCTTCCTATGCCCAAACCCCAGCCGAGCACGTGATAGCCTCCACGAAGACCGAAATTCGGATTTACCTAAGAAATAATCAGAAAAGAAGAGAAGAAATGAAGTTCGTGGTGTGAGCAAACCTCGCTATGAGATCCCCACAACGCATGTCCCGTTGTCCTGCTAGAACAAAGGGAAGGGGCTATCCATCCATCAATTGGGACCATACTCTGTGCAGAGTGTTGGTGCTGCCAAAGCAGTCTCTTTGGCTATTGGGCACAATCCTGGACAGGTCACCACTCCGACACAGGATTCCAGCAAGCTGGCACTCATTTTGCTGACCTCAGACGGATGACAGGCCGAGTTAACCCCACCTGGTATTAATAAAACAGATGAGCGGGATTTGAACTCAGGACCCTCGGATCCCAAGCCCCCACCCAAACCATTAAGCCAACACCAGGCATAGGGGCTATCTAAACATATTGTTGTGGTTACCAAATTCGCAAACCACCATTCAGGTCCCTTAGGTGAGGTATCTCGGTAAGTACATGTGTAGTTAGGCCCAAACCCGTTGTCTAGTGGGAATACATGTCATTTATGCGTGCTGTGACTCTTCAGGATAGCCGTTTTTCTTTTGCTATCTTTATTTTGGACCAACCGCCATGATTACCACCACAACCACAACATCAACCACCAACCACAACGCCGCTTCACCACAACCGCCACGACCTTCCCGTCACACCTCGCAACCGTTCTTGCCCCGCTGTGGGTACCGGTGTTGGACTCGTGCAGGGCGCACGTTGAACAGCGTGTACAAAATCACGGATTTTGTGCTTCAAAAACGGATCAAAAACGACACACGCCCACTTTTTGCCGTCCAATCGGTGAGCGAGGGGCGAATTGGCCCCGCCCCCAGGGCGATCGATATATGCAAATTTATGGATCAAAAAGCCTTCACGCCCACTTTTTCTCGGGCCAATGGGGAGCGAGGTGAAAGGTCGAAGGGAGGGGGTCAAAGATGAGAGGGCGAAGCTACGGGGCTGATAAAAGGACCGTGTTCGTCAGTCCAGAGAGTCCAGAGGCGGAGAGTAGGAGAGTCGAGATCAGAGAGTTAAGACTTCGCGGGCGGTGGAGTTGGCAAGAAGGAGCTGGTCGTCGTGTGCGTTGGAGTCGGAACGGAGGGGACGGAGCTGTGGAAAGGCAGCGACACCAGACAAGGGGGTGCTCGCGTCGTGCAGGGAGCTGCACCCCAGGGAGGCCGACAGCGCGACCTGGCCGAGGTGGAGACGCTCGTCGCGGGATAATAAAAATCCTCTATACCCCGAGCATCAGCAACCCCCTCCTGTTTCCCCCCCGCGCTGAGATAGTGCGACCAAGGGGGCCCCTTTCCCACCCCCTACCAGACACTGTCCGCGAGGCCCGCAAGGTTGAGGCGCCATCGCCGCTCCGCGTCTCATCACCGGTAGGCGCGACCCGGTCTCGGCCTCAGGCCCGCCTCATCCTTGAGGGTATTCTTTTCCTTGGTTTTGGGTATGTGTTGTCGGCGCCGTCTGTGAAGTAGAATTGTATAAGTGTTGCCGTGTGCTCGGTAGTCGGTATTAGCTCTGCATTGTGTTTTCGCTTTTACATTTGCTTTTTGTGTAAATTGCATTGTGTCTTTTCTTTGTGCTTTTGGTGGAATTGAATGTGTGCTTTCCGTTCGTCGCGAATAAATGTGCTTTGTGTTGAACTGTTTCCCGCTTCGCTTCGTCATTTCCTTCATTGAATCCTCATCTTGCTTCACGTAAAGGGTTGGTAGTGGGCTGAATACGCCCGATAATTAATCGAACCGTCGAGGTCGACGATAACACCGCTCGGTTATTCTGATAGTACGGAACGGGTCGCTTAAGTGGCCCGTGTCCGAAGTCGACCTGCGGCGAGGTGCGATCGCCCGGTCTACCCTCCGCGTGGGTACTTAGGTAGGTCGAATTTGGCGAGCAACCCTATCCCACGCGGGGGCTGATTGGCTCGATCGCGGTGAGACCGAAAGGTCCACCCGTGACTGGTTCCCGGAGTTAGTCCGAGAGGGTCACGACTGGATTGTCCGTCCGGTGGGCGACGTGCCGCGATTCGAGTTACGTGGCCGTCAGCACGCCGGCGGGCGCGAAATCCGCAACAATATATTAATGGAACAACTGTCTTGGGACCACTATATGTTGGATGACGTTGCCTTGGATGCATGCGGTTCCTTGAACCGCAAAAATATCTTGAATTATCACAATTAAGAAACACACTGAATATCACACGTGACCAACCAATATAACATAAATGTCTTTACTTATCACAATTAACAAACATGCAGGATATAACACATGACCAACCAATATACCGCAATAAATCTTTAATTATCACAATTAACAAACACAGAATATCACACATGACCAACCAAGATACCATAAATGTCTTTAATTATCACAATTAACAAACACAGAATATCACACATGACCAACCAAGATACCATAAATGTCTTTAATTATCACAAATAACAAACACACTGAATAACACATGTGACCAACCAATATACCATAAAAATCTTTATCACAATTAACAAAGACGCAGAAAAACGCAAGTGACCAACCAATATACTATAATAATCTTTAATTATTACAACCGGGCGTAGTGGCATGCACCTGTAATCCGGCTACTCGGAGGCTTGGGTTGGAGGGTCGCTTGAGGACAGGAGCTCTGCGCTGGGCTGCGTTATGAGAGGGTGTCGGCAGCCTGGAATCATAGCAAAACCCAATCCTTATCCCTGTGTCATATGAGGCGACCAGGGTTGCGTCAGGAAGGGCATCCGGCTTAAAACCTATGCCAAAATCAGTATGCGGATCATAACGGATGATCCGCTGTGGCGACCCCTAACGGGAGCAGCCGAAAGAAGAAGAAGAAGAAGAAGAAGAAGAATCTTTAATTATCACAATGAACAAGCACAAAGAATAACACAAGTTACCAACCAATATGCGATAAACAATCTTTAATCATCACAATTAACAAACACAGAATAACACACGTGACCAACCAATATACGATAAAAAAATCTTTAATTATCACAATTAACAAACACAGAATAACACACGTGACCAACCAATGTACCATTATAATCTTTAATTATCACAATTAACAAACACACAGAAAAACACAATTGACCAACCAATATACTATAAAAATCTTAAATTATCACAATTAACAAACACACACAATAACACACGTGACCAACCAATATACCATAAAAATCTTTAATTATCCCAATTAACAAACACGCAGGAAAACACACGTGACCAACCAATGTAGAATAAAAATTTTTAATTATCACAATTAACAAACACGCAGAAAAACACACGTGACCAACCAATATACTCTAATAATCGTTAATTATCAAAATTAACAAACACACAGAATAACACACGTGACCAACCAATATACCCTAAAAATCTTTAATTTTCACAATTAACAAACACGCAGAAAAAGACAAGTGACCAACCAATATACTATAATAATCTTTAATTATCACAATTAACAAGAACACAGAATAACACACGTGACCAACCAATATACTATAATAATCTTTAATTATCACAATTAACAAGAACACAGAATAACACACGTGACCAACCAATATACTATAATAATCTTTAATTATCACAATTAACAAGAACACAGAATAACACACGTGACCAACCAATATACTATAATAATCTTTAATTATCACAATTAACAAGAACACAGAATAACACACGTGACCAACCAATATACTATAACAATCTTTAATTATCACAATTAACAAGAACACAGAATAACACACGTGACCAACCAATATACTATAACAATCTTTAATTATCACAATTAACAAGAACACAGAATAACACACGTGACCAACCAATATACTATAATAATCTTTAATTATCACAATTAACAAGAACACAGAATAACACACGTGACCAACCAATATACTATAATAATCTTTAATTATCACAATTAACAAGAACACAGAATAACACACGTGACCAACCAATATACTACAACAATCTTTAATTATCACAATTAACAAGAACACAGAATAACACACGTGACCAACCAATATACTATAACAATCTTTAATTATCACAATTAACAAGAACACAGAATAACACACGTGACCAACCAATATACTATAACAATCTTTAATTATTATCACAATTAACAAGAACACAGAATAACACATGTGACCAACCAAAACACTATAAAAAATCTTTAATTACAAGAATTAACAGGAACACAGAATAACACACATGACCAAACAATATACAATAAAATTCTTTAATTATCACAATTAACAAACACGCAGAAAAAGACAAGTGACCAACCAATATACTATAAAAAAAATCTTTAATTATCACAATTAACAAACACACAGAATAACACATGTGACCAACCAATATACTATAAAAAAATCTTTAATTATCACAATTAACAAACACACAGAATAACACATGTGACCAACCAATATACTATAAAAAAAATCTTTAATTATCACAATTAACAAACACACAGAATAACACATGTGACCAACCAATATACTATAAATAATCTTTAATGATCACAATTAACAACCACACAGAATAACAAACGTGACCAACCAATATACTATAAAAATCTTTAATTATCACAATTAACAAACACAGAATAACACACGAGACCAACCAATATATTATAACAATCTAATTATCACAATGAACAAACACACAGAATAACACACGTGACTAACCAATATACTATAAAAATCTTCAATTATCACAAGTACCAAACAAATAGGGCTGAAAACACAACCTCCATCCACCTTCAGTGGTGGAGTTAACAATGAATGCTTACACTGATTCATTTATAAATGTGGAGTGCAAGGCGTTGTGCAGAAGGGTTCGTGAGCCATTGATTTGGTCATGCTTGCAATGAGTCAGCACCACCATGACCGTGCACTCATTCACCGATCCCTTCCTCCAAGGGAGCCTCGTGTTGCTCCTCTCAAGTGGTGTCCCTGCATTCATTCCTCGCTAAGAGGCCTCGAGCATGACAAGGTGCTTTCAGGGCCTGCTCTCCCTGATGAGAAGCAGAGAGGCCTCGGAAGAGATCTGCTCAGGTCATCGCTTGCAGTTATTCACATGGTGCCCCTGTGATGCCTGCTTCCTAGTATGGAGACATGCTGGACTTCCAAGCGGTGGGAAAGTGAATGTTTTCCCACCGGCTGTGGCTAAAAATATAAAAATGCAGCAACATTTTTAGCTGAAGCGGATTTCGAGTTTCGGATGCAGTTTGGATGTTCATGTGCTCCGGCCCGTCAGTTTCGCCTCGGCTAAGAGGACTGTTAGATTGTGTGGAGTGTGCGGAGGAAAATGTATATCCCGAAGGGATTCTCAATTGGTTGTTACAAACCGTGAGAAGTCTGTTCAGGCTCAGCATGTTTGTATAACTTACCCCCTCGTTTTTGTCCTCCCCAACAACAGCCACAGGCATGTTTTCCCGTGAAGAGCGAAGAGTGTTGTCCTGTTATTGCTTTGCTTGAAAATGGGCATAAGAGAGTGGTGATTTGCTTGATGCCATTGTTTTTATGTCTTTATTTAATTTATTTGATTGATTTGATTTGATAATATTTATTTGATGCTTGTCTTTTATTTAAACTTTAATTTCTCTTTCATTACAAGGAGGTTTCTGTGGGGAACACACGGTCTACCATCAACCCCTTCTGCACCATGGTTATCATGAATTTGAGTCTCTCAGCACCATGGTTATCAAGTGCTTTTGCCAACTGCTCTCAATTTTGGCACGCCTGCACACATACAGTGCCTTCAGAAGGTATGCACACCCCTCGACTTTTTCACATTTTGTTGTGTTACAGCCTGAATTTAAAATGGATTAAATTTAAAAAAAATTGTCTCCGAGCTATACCGAGCCACAATGACAAAGTGAAAAAAATGTTTTTAGAATTTTTTTTTTATAAATTGATTGAAATTGAAAAGCTGAACTGTCTTGCGTCAACTATTCAACCCCTTTGCTCCGACACTCCAAAGTGTGCTCAGGTGCATCCAATTTCTTTTGATCATCCTTGAGATGTTTCTACAACTTAATTGGAGTCCACCTGTGGGCAATTTAATTGATTGGACATGATTTAGAAAGAAACACACCTTTCGATATAAGGTGCCACAGTTGACAGTGCATGTCAGAGCAGAAACTCTACCATGAAGTCCAAGGAACTGTCCGTATAACTTGAGATATAATTGTGAGGAGGCATAGATCAGGGGACGGGTATAAAATAATTTCTAGAGTGTTGAAAGTTCCCAAGAGCACAGTGAGCTCCATCATTAGGAAATGGAAAGAATATGGAACGACCCAGACACCACCTAGAGCTGCCAGTCTGACCAAACTGAACAACTGGGCAACAAGGCCCTTGGTCAGGTAGGTGAATCTGGAATGGCCGCCAAAGGCGCTTCCACAAAGTATTGACTCGGGGGCTGAATACTTATGTAAATTAGATATTTCTCTTTCATTTTCAATCAATTTGTATAAATTTCTAAAAACATGTTTTCACTTTGTCATTATGGGGTATTGTGTGTAGATCGGTGACAATTTTTTAAAATATATAATCAATTTTAAATTCGGGCTGTAACACAACAAAATGTGAAAAAGTCGAGGGGTTTGAATACTTTCTGAACGCACTGTATGTATGTATGTATGTATGTATGTATGTATGTATGTATGTTTATGATCACGGCTCTTCATTCATGTCCAGCGATGTCAGGAGTTTCCTTCATGGAATGTGGTATCACCGCCAGCCGTACAGTGCCCGACAATTCGCAGAGGAATGGCCAGGTCAAACAATATAATGGCATTATCTGGAAGGCTATAACCCTTACTTTTAAGTTTCAAAGACCTTTCTACTTCCCCGTGGGAATCTGTTCCCCCTGACGCTCCTCATGCTGTGCGATTCCTCCTGTCCACTGGAACTAGTACGACCTCTCCTGAGAGGTTGTTCGGGTTTGAGCGTCGGTTTACCAATGGTCATGCCATTCCGTCCTGGATCACGTTTTCCCGTAAGGTCCTTCTGAAGAGACAGGTGGGGTTTTTCAGGTAAGACGGGTAAGGTCCTGACAAATTATGACCATTTTGTCGATGATGTTAATCTCCTGGAGGTGAACCCTGAGTACGCCCATGTTCGACTCCTTGATGGTAGGGAGACCACAGTGTCTCCAGGGCACCTGGCACCTCGAGGCGATTTTTCTGGGTCCTGACAAAGCAGGTAACACAACTGCTGCTGAACACATGGACTCTGGACCAACTTCTAGCGAGGGAATACCCACGGATAACTCTTTACCTGGTGTAGAGGACTGCGGAATTCCTGCTCGGGCTCCAATCGTGACTGATAGAACCAACAAACAATTGTCTGCTGAAGCCGAACCCGTACTATGCCCATCTACTCATGTTATTCTGCCGCCTAATAAAATATACCTGTGAAACAATTAGTTGATCTATCAGGATGGAGCGAACCTCGTGAATTTGGGACATTTGCTCTACGAACTCTTACTAGACAATCAATGAGTGCTTGTTGCACCATATCTCTTGTTTCAAGGTTCTAACTCATCTTGCTCTGAAACTTCATTTTGTGCTTCTGTTTCCTTTGTTTCAGCACTGAATCATTCAGTTAAATAAAGCCATGCTTTGGATCTCATGCTTTACTTACTTGATCGGAATAACAGGAATCAGAGTATTCATCACTCACAGGGAAATATCGTCAGATATACATATATATATATATATATATATATATATATATATATATATATATATATATATATATATATATATATATATATATATATATAGATATATTTTAACCTTCCTCCCTCTCCACCAGCCCTCTTCACTCTTATCTTCTTCCAACCTCTTTTACTGATTTTCCCCCCTCTTCCGACACTTATCTTTCCCTTCCCGGTTACTTATCTTCCTTTTCTGTTATTTTCACACTTTACCCCCACTTCCACCCCCGGCCAAACATAACACCACTCACCTGAGTGTGTAATACATTTATCTGCCCTTTACCCCTGATAAAGGCAGTTATACAATGAATGAACTCGTTACATTCTGACAACAATCCATCAATACTATAACATCCAAATCCATGAATGATGCCTGCTCAAACTTCCAGGTTTTAGGCAGCAAGATACACTGCTGCCATTATTAATTACCTGTGAGATTCCAAACCGATGATCATTGCGAATGACAAGTGAGATGCAAGGTTTCCAGCACGAACATGAGAAATGTCCTGTTTTTTTGGTTTTATCTCCTTCAGAAAATTGTGATTAAGTTTTTGTGCATTATGACTATTTTTCCAATGCACAGGATATATGAAGAGGGAATTGATTGTCGTGAATCTTGGGGGCGAGGGGGGGGTCACATGGATCCAGAAGTGCAGTTGACCTTCTCACATACCACGTGTTATTGATCAAGGTCATGAGGACAATTCACCGTATCAAACCACGACGATGAAGTTGAGGATTTACCCTTCTGCAAAATTCTTATCAAAAGTTGTTCTTCATGCCAAACAACTTTTCAAACTATGGATGTGTAAGATTATCCATAAGTAGATACATATCAAAGAGAATCCATCCATCCATCCATTGGGACCGTACTCTGTGCAGAGCGTTGGTGCTGCCAAAACAGTCTCCTTGGCTATTGGGCACAACCTGGACGGGTCGCCACTCCGACACAGTATACCAGCAAGCTGGTGCTCATTTTATCAACCTCGGAAGGATGACAGGCAGAGTCAACCCCACCTGGTATTAATTCAACAGCTGAGTGGGATTTGAACTAGGATCCCAAGCCTCCAACCCTAACTGTTAAGCCAACACCAGGTATACAAGAGAATACACACACACTCACACTGTTATAGTTTTGAGGAGCTCCAAAGAGATCCTCACATAGTTAAAGTCAGTTATTTCATAGCTGTACTGTTTAGTTTAACTATCCAAAGTCCATGTCGATAGGTCTGCACTGCGATTGTGATATTAGAAATCCCGTATGTATCATTTTTCTTATTCTGCATTTGTTCCACAAGCCATTTGCTGCATCTCACAGAATCAAGAGCACATTCTCCTTACAAACATTTCTGAACAGCTTTGAGCAGGTTTCATGAACACCTGAGACAGTATCAGGTCAGGTCAGGTATGGGAGCATGCGCCGGAGCAGCGCGTCGCTGCGTCCACTCTCCGCCGGTACTCCAGGGACCTCCGTCTGCTCATCCCCCAGGCAGATGCCTGACCCATCCCCATCTCCATGAGATGCCGATCAACCTGCTACAACCACGAGGCACGTGGTTGGCCTGTTGGCCTCATCCACTCACGAGACTCTATCCTCCCTCTCCCTCGATCTCCCCCCACTTCATATTTCCGTCAGCGAAGCGACGCGCCGTACTTGCTAATGTACAAATATGATCATAAGTTCCGGATAATTTCACTCCCCATCTGATCACTTATGTCACTTATGATTATGATCACACTCAGTCACTTATGTTCATTCCATCTCTCCGATGAGGAATTTGGCACATTGCTCCATATTCCCAGACACATGCTGCAGTGCAGGTGAGACCCTCAGAAGAGCAGCTGCAGCGACTTCTGCAGTGGGATTCACTGTAGTTGCAAGAGACAATCTCCATCGGTACCCGTAGTGCCGGATCAAGAGTCACGAGCGTCGGCTGCATGTCCCCATCAGATGTGACCCAACCATTTCCTGTTGGAGATGCAATTGCTGCTTGTGCATCCATTGCATGTCTCCAGATGAGGCATTGGTAGTTTGCACTTTGGTATTTAAGGCTGCCAGCTGTTGGTGGTAGGTCATCATTCTTGGCTTGTTTCCAACAAAATAGCCTGCAGGGCTATGTAGTATATATAGGATAAAAAAAAAATAGCTTTGATGTTCACCACAAATGAGTGCATTGCCTTTTCCCCAATGATGAATGCCGATGCCAAATGTCTCGACATTTCTTCTGGAGCAATGATACCTGTAGCAATGTTTCACAGATGCTGCACTGGCTGGTCCAAGGCAAAGGGATTGATCATGTGGCTCTTAGCCTGGTGTTGGCTCAGCAGTGAAGGTGGCTGGCTTCGGGTCCTTGGGTCTTGAGTTAGAGCCCCGTTGGCTGCTGAAGTGACACCAGGTTGGGTTGACTCAGCCCTTCATCCTTCCGAAGTCTGCAAAATCAGTAGAGGGGCACAGTATCAGCGGCACAGCCACACTTCCAATAAATGATTAGCTATCTTGCAGCCAAGCTGCCATACACAAGAACAGATGTGGTCCTTGCTTGTGTGAACAATTTGTTGGACATCATGCTCATCTTCAAGGAGGCCTGCCATCTTTGTAGTTGTTGAGGTAGCATCAGCTCTCTCATGAACTGTGAGTAACCATCCATTCAGGGTTCCTGGATACAAGCTGATTCCTATGATACTTCCTTTCGTCTTGCTGTCCTTGTTGGCATTTTGTTCTAATGCCATATCGCTCCAAACTTGGTTTCAGCTTTGGCTAGATCTCTTCACAGGATTATTACCCTGACTTAACCGTTCATATACATCAGGTGCAGTAATGGGCAGCCTTTTCATTTCAGCCAGGTAAACACAAGTCTAACGTGCATAGTTTATTCTGTCGGCTGTAAAGAAATACCTCGTATGGTATCATCTTTGCAACAGAATCGAGGTGGAGCTCTCAGTGTCTCTGTCTGTCTGTCTGTCTGTCTGTCTGTCTCTCTCTCTCTCTCTCTCTCTCTCTCTCTCTCTCTCTCTCTCTCTCTCTCTCTCTCTCTCTCTCTCTCTCTCTCTCTCTCTCTCTCTCTCTCTCTCTCTCTCTCTCACCTTATGAAGTGAAGCAGATAACTGATCCTCTCAAGATAGTTCTTCCAAAATTTGAAGATGAATGATGACTCCCCTTGACTGTAAAATTGGTCTTGAATATCCTGGATTGATGGCATTTCGTCCACTATTTGTTGGACAACAGTATTGAGCTCCTCTGATCGTGGGGGGAATGGACTACTCATCCAACAATGGATGGAGGCCCTCAATGTCAGACGTGACAAAAGGGCCATTTCTCTGGACATTTCCCATGCCTTTGATACAGTCTGGCATCCTGCATTGATTTCCAAACTCTCTGCCAAAAGCATCCAAGGCTAACTACACACCTGGCTTGCTGACTTCCTCAACTCTCGTAGCCAATGTGTGGCACTCAATGGAATCCTTTCATCTCCTCTCCTTATCAAGTCTGGAGTGTCCCAAGTCGGGAGCGTCAGTGTTCTGGGCCCAGTCCTATTCCTGGTCTTCATCAATGATCTCTTTGACTCTCTGGAAAACCCTCTTTATCTATTTGCTGATGACTACACCCTCTGCTGTACCATCTGTCATCCATCAGATCAGCAAGCAGCAGCTTCTTCACTTTCTGCAGATCTGGATAAAATCCCAAGCTGGTCAAACACTTGGAAGAGTCTTTGAATCCTGACAAATCTCACGCTCTCACTATCTCTCTCTGAAAGGACCTAATGGCAAACCCTCCTGTCTACTTTCTTAATAATCCTCTTGAAGTTCAGTCATTCAAACTCCTGGGTCTCACTATCAGCCATGATCGTTCCCGGGCAAAACACATTTCAAAGTTTCCCTCCAAAGCCACCTGCCGACTGGGCATCCTCCATTGTACAAAATCCTTCCTTGGCACACCTGAACTCCTGTCCCCGTACAAGGCCTTCATCTGCAGCTTGATGGAGTAGTGCTCTCCCCTCTGGGCTGGCTCCATTGTCTCACATCTTGCTCAGCTTCATTGCTGTAGAAACCAAGGCCTTCAAGATCATTGGAATCTCCCACGATGAAGCCGAGTTCTATGGGCCCATCACTTCACCATCTCAGACAGGTCGGTGGTCTCTCTGTCTTCTCGCGCCTCCTTTCTGGTCTTACAGCCTCTCCTCTTTCTGATTGCCCCTCCAAGATTTCTGCAGGGCACACACGATCCACCATCTACACCCTTCTGGTAAAACTACCAAAATCCAGGATCACTGCTCACTTCCACTCATTTGTTCCTCTATTTTTCCTGCCTGTGATATCAACATTCCACATTCTCTTCAATCTCATTATTCCCCCCCCCCCCAGGTCTTCAAGACCGCTGTTCGCCACCATCTCAGATCATCCCTCAATCCAAAATCATGATTGTTTATACCCTCATTAATCCTGCCCCAATCCCTCCTCAAAATGTTCCAGTTTTCCCTCATTGGAGTTTCCTTCTGTATCCATTTTGTTCACTCCATGCATGTGTATTTTGTGTCCTTTTTTTGTCTGTTGCATCCTGATCCATTCAGTGTACTCACTCGTCCACAAGCCCCGACTACGTATATACAAACAAACAAAAACAAGAAAACGAGCAAACAGATATTGCAGACCCTCACCAGCATTTGTTCTGTGTGGTGTGTGTGTGTGTGGTTTTGTGTGGTGTTTATGTACTGGTGTGTTATGTAATTAATATGAGACATCATTAGAACTGCCACTTGATAACTGTTGGCATTGATGACCGGGTACCAAGACATCCCGCTTTGATGCAACCCCGCTTTTATTAGACACCTGACCCATGATGTTCTATTATGATTATTATTATTATTCATTATTCAATTGAATTCAGAATGGGATTGACATAAATTGTATTCAAATCAAATGGAAGACGAAATAGGTACAGTCCTGCATTGGAGTCATCAGAAGGAACCCAAACAAGGAAAAAGCAAAGATG
Organism: Eptatretus burgeri; assembly: GCF_056783735.1. Classification (NCBI taxonomy): domain Eukaryota; kingdom Metazoa; phylum Chordata; class Myxini; order Myxiniformes; family Myxinidae; genus Eptatretus; species Eptatretus burgeri. The sequence continues at coordinate 163,172,402 of NC_140961.1, forward strand.
AAGTCATCAGGAGGAACCTGCATCGGATTCACATTTCACCTGTACTCCTCTACCCTTAAACCCATCCACACACAGCCAAGTGAGCCTTATTTTTTTTTTAAAGAAGAAAAAAATAAATAAAAAAAGAACCAGATAAAAATAAATAAATAATTCTGGCTGCCAGACCATGTGTCCGATCAAGTTGAAATTTTAAACATATGTTCCACATCACCACTAGATCATAATTGTGAAGTTTCATGTCGAATGATTAAGCAGTTTCAGAGAAATCATTTTTAAAAGATATTTGCTCAAGCCAATATGGCTGCCAGACCATATGACATCAATTATTCATGAATACCCTGGTATCCACAAGACTTGTTGAACATGTGTGTCAAGTTTCCCCTCGATCTGTCCAGCCTTTCTGGAGAAGATTTTTTCTTACAGTTTTCGGGTAAATCCAGTATGGTTGCCAGATGACGTGACCGATGATGTCATCTTTTTTTTTTTCTTCTGTGGACCATTTTATCCCGAGATGACCCTCAAAATGTTTCATGCTGATCAAATGTTGCGTTCTACATATGCAATTGTGACGTCGTAATGAAGGAACCCTTTGACGTCCTAAGAAATCACATTTTTTTTTTTGTATACCTTGGTCGAGGCTCGTATGAGAGCTAACGCACAACTCACAGCAAGGAGGCATGAGACAAGAGGGGCGGGAGTGGAAGGGACAAAACAGGGGGGAACAGACACATTAGGTGAACTGTGGAAGGGAGAGGGATGGGGATGGGACGGGGAACATGGCGAAGAGAAGATGGACATTTCAGGGACTTTCAGGAAGGAAAGCAGGAGAAATGAAGGAAGTGGGCTTGGGTGGATTATCGGGGGTAGAAAAGATCGAGGATTTGGATGGGGGAAGATAAGAGGTGGTGGTGAACAGCTGTTTTGAAAGCCTGGAGGGAAGAATGGGAAAGAATAGAGTGAGGAAGTTTATTCCAAAGGCGGGAAAAAAGAGGAATGAAAGAGTGAAGATGAGCAGTGATTCGTGATTTTGGTAGTTTTACCAGAAGGGGGTTGTTGGCGGACCTTGAGCGCCCTGTGGAAATGTGGTGGGGACAAATCGCAGAGAGAGCAGGGGGGGCAAGGCTGGACAGGAGTCGGTAGAAGACAGAAAGACCACCGACCAACCTGCGGTGATTGAGTGAGAGGCCCAAAGACTCAGCTTCATTGCGGGAGATGCCGATGATTTTAAATGCCCTGGTTTCGACAGCGTGAAGCCGAGAAAGGTGGGAGGCAGGAGCACCAGCCCAGAGGGGAGAGCAGTACTCCATCAGGCTACGGACAAAAGCTTTAAGTGGTCAGGAGCTCAAGAGGGCCGAGGAAGGACTTAGCACGACGGAGGATTCCCAGTCGGCGACTGGCTTTTGAGGCGAGTTTGGAAATGTGACTTTCCCAGGAAAGGTCATGGCAGATAGTAAGACCTAGAAGCTTGAAAGAAAAGACTTCTTCCAGAGGATTGTTGAGAAAGTGGATGGGGGGGTTTTGTAAATGGTCCTTTCGAAGAGACATAGTGAGAGTGTGAGATTTGTCTGGATTGAAAGACATGTTCCACGTGTTGGACCAGTTTGTGATTTTATCCAGATCTGCAGTGAGCGAAGAAGCTGCTGCTTGCCGGTCTGAGGGATGACAGATGGTACGGCAGAGGGTGGAGTCGTCGGCAAAGAGAAATAGAGGATTTTCCAGAGAGTCGGAGAGATCATTGATGAAAACCAGAAAAAGAACAGGGCCCAGAACGCTACCTTGAGGAACTCCAGCCTGCACAGGAAGAGGGGATGAAAGAACTCCATTTAGGGCCACACGTTGACTGCGACAGGAGAGGAAGTCTGCGAGCCATGAGTGGAGATGGCCTTGAATACCATGGGAAGAGAGTTTGGCGAGTCGTGCAGGGTGCCAGACTGTGTCAAAAGCACGTGATATGTCCAGGGATACGGCTCGGATTTCCTGTCTGGCATTGAGGACCTCCATGGACGTGGAAGATGTGGAACATTCATTCCACATGAGGACTACTTGCCATGTGCCAAGTTGAAATTTTTTTTCTTGTTGCAGTTTCAGAGATACAGAGGTCCAAATTTTTTTACCCCGTTTTTCCAACATTGCTGCCACACCACGTGACCTATGACGTCATAATTATCAATCAAACATTCGACACGAGTTGTCGCTCTGATGGTGAAAATTTTGTCTCAATCCAACAAGCACTTGCGGAGAAAAACACAAAAGTTCTGTGCAGACAGACAAACAGACAAACAGACAAACAAGCCGGTAGGCGACGAGGGATTTGCTCGGATCGAAGCGCTGGATACGATGCTTTTCATTCTGACCGATCCACCGACGAAGATTCATTGCCAAGACGTATTGGTTCACATACAATTGTTCCTCTGCCTGGCAAGATTTTTCCTATTGCGTATTTTGCCAACTGGCACTCCTCATAAAAAATGACGGTAAATTGACACCCTATTTTTGAAGGACTACCATTTGAAAAATAATCGGTTTGCTGGTTTGTGCTGTGGAGCCTCGCGTTGCAGACACACACACACACACACACACACACACACACACACACACACACACACACACACACACACACACACACACGGAAAACCAGATAAACTTCTCTCAATGCTCTTGTTTGACCACACCTCCAAAGCCACACAATATTTTTCATAAGCCACGCCCACTTTAAATAAATAATTGGAGGTGGTGTGTGGGTCGTGGAATCGTTATCGGTAAATAAATAAATAATTGGGGTGGTGTGTGGATCGTGGAATAGTTTTCGGTTAATAAATAAATAATTGGAGGTGGTGTGTGGGTCGTGGAATAGTTTTCGGGAAATAAATAAATAATTGGAGGTGGTGTGTGGGTCGTGGAATCATTTACGGTAAATAAATAAATAATTGGTGTGTGGAGCGTGGAATAGTTTTCGGTAAATAAATAAATAAATAATTGGAGGTGGTGTGTGGGTTATGGAATCGTTTTCGGTAAATAAATCAATAATTGGAGGTGGTGTGTGGGTCGTGGAATCATTTATGGAAAATAAATAAATAATTGAAGGTGGTGTGTGGATCGTGGAATTGTTTTCAGCAAATAAATAAATAATTGGAGGTGGTGTGTGGGTGGTGGAATCGTTTTCGCTAAATAAATGAATAATTGAAGGTGGTGTGTGGGTCGGGAATCGTTTTGGTAAATAAATAAATAATTGGAGGTGGGGTGTGGGTCGTGGAATCGTTTTCGGTAAATAAAGAAATAATTGGAGGTGGGGTGTGGGTCGGGAATCGTTTTGGTAAATAAATAAATAATTGGAGGTGGGGTGTGGCTCGTGGAATCGTTTACCCAAAATAAATAATTGGAGGCGACGTGTGGTTCGTGGAATCGTTTTTGGTAAATATATTAATAAGTGAACGTTGTGTGTGGGTCGGGTTTCGTTTTGGTAAATAAATAAATAATTGGAGGTGGGGAGTGGGTCGTGGAATCGTTTTCGGTAAATAAAGAAATAATTGGAGGTGGGGTGTGGGTCGGGAATCGTTTTGGTAAATAAATAAATAATTGGAGGTGGGGTGTGGGTCGTGGAATCGTTTTCGGTAAATAAAGAAATAATTGGAGGTGGTGTGTGGGTCGGGAATCGTTTTCGGTAAATAAATAAATAATTGGAGGTGGGGTGTGGGTCGGGAATCGTTTTCGGTAAATAAATAAATAATTGGAGGTGGTGTGTGGGTCGTGGAATCGTTTTCGGTAAATAAAGAAATAATTGGAGGTGGTGTGTGGGTCTGGATCGTTTTCGTAAATAAATAAATAATTGGAGGTGGGGTGTGGGTCGTGGAATCGTTTTCGGTAAATAAAGAAATAATTGGAGGTGGGGTGTGGGTCGTGGAATCGTTTTCGGTAAATAAAGAAATAATTGGAGGTGGGGTGTGGGTCGTGGAATCGTTTACGGAAAATAAATAATTGGAGGTGGTGTGTGGATTGTGGAATCGTTTTTGGTAAATATATAAATAAGTGAACGTTGTGTGTGGATCATGGAATCGTTTACGGTAAATAAACAAATAATTGGAGGTGGTGTGTGGATCGTGGAATCGTTTACGATAAATAAACAAATAATTGGAGGTGGTGTGTGGATCGTGGAATCGTTTACGGTAAATAAATAAATAATTGGAGGTGGTGTGTGGGTCGTGGAATCGTTTTCGGTAAATAAATAAATAATTGAAGGTGGTGTGTGGGTCGTGGAATCGTTTTCGGTAAATAAATAAATAATTGGAGGTGATGCGTGTGTCGTGGAATCGTTTACGGAAATAACTCAATAATTAGAGGTGGTGTGTGGATCGTGGAATCGTTTTCGGTAAATAAATACATAATTGGAGGCGGTGTGTGGGTCGTGGAATCGTTTTCGGTAAATAAATAAATAATTGAAGGCGGTGTGTGGATCGTGGAATCGTTTTCGGTAAATAAATAAATAATTGGAGGTGGTGTGTGGGTCGTGGAATAGTTTTCGGTAAATAAATAAATAATTGAAGGTGGTGTGTGGGTCGTGGAATCGTTTTTGGTAAATAAATAAATAATTGGAGGTGGTGTGTGGGTCGTGGAATCGTTTTCGGTAAATAAATAAATAATTAAAGGTGGTGTGTGGGTCGTGGAATCGTTTTCGGTAAATAAATAAATAATTGAAGGCGGTGTGTGGGTCGTGGAATCGTTTTCGGTAAATAAATAAATAATTGAAGGTGGGGTGTGGGTCGTGGAATCGTTTTCGGTAAATAAATAAATAATTGAAGGTGGTGTGTGGGTCGTGGAATCGTTTTCGGTAAATAAATAAATAATTGAAGGTGGTGTGTGGGTCGTGGAATCGTTTTCGGTAAATAAATAAACATATTATTCGAAATCCACAAAGACAGAAATGCTGGTGATTCCATTTATTTTGGATCATTTTCACTTTGCTCAATTACGTTTGTATCGAAGGTGGAACGACGGTGTAGTTCCTTACAAACACCGTATACACACCTTAAATGACGGCAAATAGACACCCGATTTTTGAAGGACTACCATTTGAAAAATAAAACCTCAATCAAAAATCGGCTCGAGCAACATTTTCTAAATATCTCGAAGTGTTTAATTCCGAAGTCTCGTTTCTCAACATTCAAAACTGAAGGACAAGTATTGAAAATATTGTCCGGTTTTTCGGCCGCTGCACAGCAACAGGTGGTTGCTGGGCAACGAAATTCAAACGCGCACATTCCCAGTGTATATTCCACCTGTTGGCAAAGTTTCATCGAAATCGGTTCGCTGGTTCGTGCTGTGGAGCCTCGCGTTGCAGCCACACACACAGAGAGAGAGAGAGAGAGAGAGAGAGAGAGAGAGAGAGAGAGAGAGAGAGAGAGAGAGAGAGAGAGAGAGAGAGAGAGAGAGAGAGAGAGAGAGAGAGAGAGAGAGAGAGAGAGAGAGAGAGAGAGAGAGAGAGAGAGAGAGAGAGAGAGAGAGAGAGAGAGAGAGAGAGAGAGAGAGAGAGAGACAGACAGACAGACAGACAGACAGACAGACAGACAGACAGACAGACAGACAGACAGACAGACAGACAGACAGCCGGAAAACCCGACAATAAGGGATATCTCATGTATAGCGAATCCAACAAACGGACCCAAATGCAAGACCTTATCCTTCGGTGAGGGTAAAAATCGCCCGCCGCCATATTTCAACGTAATGTGCAGTTTCTGCCGAAAGCAATTTCCCAATGTAGTTTTTTCCGGATGACCTTTTGATCACGAGTCGCACTAAGCCTGAACACTTGTGTAACCTTGAGGCGGTTCCCAAACGTCTTGGCGGACCCGGTGTTCAGGTGAAACGTGACGAGTGAACCAAAGATTTATGGAACCACAAGTGGAATTTCTCATTCGTATTGTCACAGTGCTGATGGCTGAAGGCCCAGGAAGCCTAACACTGAGGCTTGTGGTTCATGAACGTCTCCACAAGCTCGTTTGTTGAGGTGTTGAATGGTAGTGGTCACCACAGTGCCGGAAGGTATTTGCCAAGGTGAAACGGTTTCTGTGTTCATATAAACTCAAAAGCATCCTAACAGCATTGGGTTGAGAAGATGGCAGCCTATGACTATCCGAGAAGGTATCTTCCTGGCAGTGACAATTTCTGTGCTGATGCCTTGAGTAGGTTACCTTTGCCTGTTAATCCAGGCAATGTGTCTGCAGCAGGAGAGATTTTGATGGCATCGAGTGTGTCTGACAATGAAAATGACCCAATCACTTCCAACCAAATTGATTCATGGACGAATGTGGACCCGCCCCGATCTATGGTCAAACAATGTGTTATCAGTGGCATATGGTCAACCATACCCTATGTGTTCCACGAGAAAGTGAGACCATACCTTGCCCGTAAAAATGAGCTGTCCTTACATTATGGTTACCTGCTGTGGGGCAACAGGGTTATTGTACCTCCCAAAGATCGGAACAAGGTGTGTTTTGAGCTCCATGGATCACATCCAGGTGTTGAAACCATGAAGCCTATTGCCAGGAGCCACGTTCGGTGGCCAGGTATAGATGAAAACCAAGAAAGCTACATCCGTCATTGTTCTGTGTGTCAGGCTACCGCCCAAAACTCACCTGAGCCACGGCTTCACATGTGGTCTTGGCCTTCTCGACCATGGTCTCAAATTCACGTAAATTGTGATGGACCATTCTTCGGGAAGATGTTTTTGGTTGTAATCGATGCTCATTCAAAGTGGATCTAACGTTTAGCTTTATCATCCTGAACCGGTGAAATCATGGTTAAGGGTTTACCTGCCATGTTTGCCACTCAAGGTTTACCTGATTGTGTAGTTCGTGATAATAGCTCATGTTTCACCAGCGCCATGTTTCAGGATTTCTTGAAACAGAACGGTATCAGGCACAATCGTAGTGCTCCATTTAAACCTGTTTCTATTGGTCAGGCTGAAAAAGCTGTCCAGGTGATCAAGAGTGGTCGACTCAAAAAGGTGAATCATGGGTCTTCCTTGCAGACATAGTTGTCACGTGTTCCACTTACATATTGGACACGCACAAACACGACCACTGGATGCACACCCACAGAAATGATGTCCGGTCGAATGCTAAAGACATGCTTCGACCTGATCCATCCGAATGATTCGTCCAGAGTTAGTGACCACCAGTTTAAACAGAAGTGGAACCATGACAGGACCTCAGTTACACGTGTCATCAATGGGTTTGATCCTGTTCTTGTGCTGAATCCTGATGGTCGACCTCAATGGCTCACTGGTCATGTAATCCATCAAATTGGCAACTGTATATTTGTTGTGGAACTGTTCAATGGATATACGGTATGTAAACATTATTGACAAACTATGCCGAAGGCATTGTGAACCCAATCCTCCAATCCATGCTCAACTCATTGAGAAAGAACCCTTGATATCTACCCCAGTTGTGAGCCATGCTTCTGACCTGGATGCATCTGAACCCGATGTGTCTGAACCTGATCGTAGAGGGTTGGGACCTGTCCCTTCTGTTCCTCCACCTCCCCCTGAATCTGCTGCTCTCAGCACTCGACCAGCACCGTCACCCCTTTTGTAATGCTCTGCTTGCACGAGTAAGGCACCTGAATGGTTGAACCTCTAGTGATTGCACCTTGCACTAATGTATCGTTATTTTGGGGGGGGGGGGGAGGAAATCTTGACGTGTCCTTTGTGAAGTGACCCAGACATGCATGTGCAGTGCCTGTGTACCAGGGAATAAACATGCTGGTCCGACTTGGGTGTTGTCTTGCTTGTCACCTCCTTAATCCTGTAGATATGTCACATCAAGGGATGAATGGTCCAAATCAAGATCCGACCTATCACCAGGCCACGAGACGTAAAGTGTTGTGCCTGGCAGAGGTACGTGTGCTACCGAGTGCCGCTCTAGTTGTGTTGGTTTCCCTGTATTTCTGACGATTTTCTCTTCAATGACTGGATCTGGGCGTCATGGTGTGCGCCTGTAATCTGGCTATTCAGAGGCTTGGGTAGGGGGATTGCTTGAAGATGGGGGTTCTGCACTCTGTTGTGCTGGAGAGTACAGAGCAGCCTGGCCAATGTGGTAGCACCCAACTCAGATTGTCAGGTCAGGTCAGGTCAGGTCAGGCCAGATCAGATCTCTGACATTTTACAGGTGAGGTCAGGTCAGGCCAGATCAGATCTCTGACGTTTTACAGGTGAGGTCAGATCAGGCCAGATCAGATCTCTGACGTTTTACAGGTGAGGTCAGATCAGGCCAGATCAGATCTCTGACGTTTTACAGGTGAGGTCAGGTCAAGCCAGGTAAGGGAGCATGCACCAGAACAGCGCATCGCCGCGTCCACTTTCCGCCGGTACTCCAGGGGCCTCCGTCTGGCCATCCCCCCAGGCAGATGCCAGGCCCATCCCCATCTCCTTGAGATGATGGTCAACCTGCTGCAACCACGAGGCACGTGGTCGGCCCATTGACCTCCTCCACTCACGGACTATGCAGGTAACAAATCTCATCCGAGTCTCTCTCAGCAACCGCTCGTTGGACACAAAATCCGACCAGCGATAGCCAAGGATTCTCCGAAGAGACCTGGTACCAAAGGAATCAAGTCTGTGTCTCAGATTCCTGGTCAGAGTCCAGGTCTCACATCCATAGAGCAAGACTGGAAGCATAAAGGACTACCAAGGACCAAGGACCAAGGACCAAGGACCAAGGACCAAGGACTCTACAGGCCTCCTGCGTCATAATTCCTTATATAAGACACATCTCGACGAGAATAAAATGTGTAGAAGTTTCCACTGATCGGAGTTCCCTTGGTTCACCACAAAACACCGATGGAGTGAAACCGGCTCCACGTGAGGCGGTGTATGAACTGCACAACACGATTCGCTTCGCTAATTTCGGGGTATGTTTTATAACGGTTCAGCTCGAGTCGTACTTTCCCCTTTTATTCTGTGTAATTAAACACGGACAGTGAAGTTATCGGTAAAAGGGTTTTGTTTGTAGTTTACCGAGGGGAAAATAGGGAGATTAAACTGCGGGTTCGGAAAACAACAAACCGAACGTGTCTTTGCGTGTTGATGTTGGAAACGTGATGACGTCATCACGCCTCACGTCCTGGAGAAAGGTTCGATGTTTGTATCCAACGATCGGGAACATCACAGATGTACAATGTTTATGGTTCTGTACTCGTTTTTATATGGATATTTATGGACGTTATAACGACCTTCTTGGAATGATTCGTGAGGAGGTTTTAACGAGTGAAGGGATCGAGTTCGATATCCCGTCAATGGAAGATGGAAAACGTGAGGCCGGGAATGTCAATGTGGGGTTTGAATATCACGATGTGAATCACACAGCAGGTTACGAGTGGCGCTGCCACCAATGGTCACCGTGCCTGCAAGCACCAATGGTCACCGTGCCTGCAAGCACCAATGGTCACCGTGCCTGCAAGCACCAATGGTCACCGTGCCTGCAAGCACCAATGGTCACCGTGCCTGCAAGCACCAATGGTCACCGTGCCTGCAAGCACCAATGGTCACCGTGCCTGCAAGCACCAATGGTCACCGTGCCTGGGCTTCGTTGGTTTATTATGATCATGAACGACGAACACATCGTTTAACTCACCACGTGTTTTATTTGGTTTACCTGGATCCGGTGAACGCAGCTGTCTTTTGTGTGAAGAGGTGAAAATAAATAAAGAGGGGGTGGGGGCGGGATTGTAATATCAGGCACAAAACGCACACTCAAAGGAATATTAAATACGAGCCGAAACCTGTCAAAGGGCGGAGGAGCTCCTTGTGAGCCAACGACCATCCATATCTAGTGCCCAACTGTGTCTGCGGACGTCCTCCTGCAGTTGGGTTACTTCTTATTAGGAGGTTGGTGGCAGGATTTGCACTCCGGCCACCGTAAAACCCTTCATTCCGCAAAACGCAAAAACGCAAAAAAATCTGAAAACCCACTCCGTGGGAGTACCTCCTGTGCAGCTTCCCTTCGCAGGGCAGCTCACCGGATGACGGGATTGGGGCAAAGCCTTCGGGACCCCCAATCTTTGATAGGAGGGAAACCACGGGGTAACATCCCTGGGTCAGATTGCGGGAGAGCGTGTCGGAGTGGTGCTGAGGTGTCGTCCACCAGACGGCGGTCTCCTTGGGTTAACCTGAGGCGGTCCCTTCGGGTGGGTGCCTGGAATGTCCTATCCCTAAGAGAGGATGATCACCTGTCTCTGTTATCATCTGAGCTCAAGCGTTTGGACATCGGGATTGCAGCTCTCTCTGAGGTTCGGAGACCGGATTGCGGAGAGATAATGGTGGGTGGTTACACCGACTATTGGTCTGGTCGCTCTGATGGTTACCATACCCAAGGAGTTGCTGTAGTTGTGTCCAATAAGCTGACCCCAATGATAATTGAGGTAACACCGGTCAACGAGCGTATTATGAGATTAAGGATTCGTCACTCCTTAGGTGTCATTTCCCTGGTCTCTGTTTATGCTCCGACTGAGGCGAGGTGATCTCACCGTGAAGGATGCATTCTACGCCACACTCGAGTCTGTGGTTGATCAGTGCCCCAGACGAGATACACTTCTAGTCTTGGGGGATTTCAATGCATCGACTGAAACTGATAGGGACGGTTATGAGGTGTGTGTTGGTCCCCATGGGTCAGGAACTATGAACCAGAATAGCACTAAGTTCCATGACTTTGCAAGAAGTCATGGACTTAGGGTGGCTGGTTCATGGTTTCAGCGCCCACAAGCTCATCGCTGGACTTGGTATTCCAACGCTGGCGGTGTGGCAAAGGAGATTGACCATGTCCTCATTGACGGTCATTGGAGGATGATCCAGAACTGCAGGATCTACCGGAGTGCTCAGTTCCTCAATACTGACCACAGGCTTGTTGTAGCAACTCTATAGCTGCACCTTAAATCCTGGAGAATGGTACCATCCCAGCCTACGCTGGATGTTGCCAAGCTCAGGGATGAGAGAGTAGCTGAGGAGTTTGCGAACAGGCTGAGTGGACACTTGGGGGGTCTGGGTGCTTTGGGGGGTCCTGAAGAGTTGTGGAGCACCTTCAAGACCACCGTCCTTGATGTTGCCGGTGGATGCCTTGGAGCTCACCGCAGGGCAAAGAAGAATTTTGTCTCTCAAGGGACACTGGATACCATTGACCAGAGTCGCAGGGCCAGGCTGAATGGCAGAGCTGAGCTGTTCAGGGAGCTGAGGCGTAAAACTGTACGTGCACTGAGGGTGGACAAGGAGGCCTATGTGCGAGGAATCTGTGAGGGGGTAGAGCATCACCTGTGGACAGGTGATTCTCGTCCCGCTTACAGGGGAATTCGCGCATTACGTTCATCCAAGCCCATCCCTCGGAGCACTACAGTTCGAGCAGAGAGTGGTAGGCTCTTGACAGAGGAGTCTGAAGTGAAGGCCCGCTGGGCCGGATACTTTGAGCGGTTGTACCAGGCTGATCCCCCAGCTGTCGAGTTGGACGTCAAGGGTGTTACAATCCCTGTTGCTGACCCTCGAATCAACTGTGGTCCACCATCGCTTGTGGAAACACGGGCTGCGGTGAACCAGTTGAAACGGGGCAAAGCTCCAGGGATCTGTGGCATCCATGCCGAACTTCTCAAGGCTGGTGGAAATGCTGCACTCGTGTCATTGCATGCAGTTTTGTGCTCTGCCTGGAACACAGGCATCATCCCAACTGACTGGAAGAGGGGCCTTGTTGTCACTCTCTGGAAAGGGAAGGGTGATCGCCAAGACTGCAACAACTACCGAGGGGTGACGCTGCTCTCAGTGCCGGGCAAGGTCTTTGCTCGGATAATTCTCGATAGGGTTCGCCACCATCTGCTTGAGCACCAGCGTCCAGAGCAGTCAGGCTTTACACCAAAGAGGTCAACGATTGACCGTATCCTTGCACTTCATGTCCTCACCGAACGCAGGCGAGAGTTTCGGCAGGGGCTGCTTGCAGCCTATGTTGATCTCTGTAAAGCGTTCGATTCAGTGAATCGGGATGTCCTCTGGAGGATTCTTGGTCTTCGTGGAGTGCCACCAAAACTGATCGATCTGATGTCTGAACTCTACTCTGGTACTGAGAGTGCTGTGAAGTGTGGTGGTACCATCTCTGACTTATTTCCAGTTGTTACTGGAGTTCGTCAGGGATGTGTACTTGCCCCCACACTTTTCAGCACTTGTATGGACTGGATTCTAGGGAGGATGTTGGAGAGATCAAGTTGCGGTGCGTCATTTGGGAATGTTAAGATCTCGGACCTTGACTTTGCAGATGATGCAGTCATCTTTGCGGAGACTTTAGACATCCTCTTGGGGGCCCTCGAGGTGCTGAATGAGGAGTCGGAGCCGCTGGGATTACAGGTTTCTTGGGTCAAAACTAAGATCCAGGCTTTCGGTGACATCTTGGATGCTGCTGTCCTGTCTGTGTCTGTTTGTGGTGAGGATGTTGAGGTCGTGGAGAGATTCACTTACCTTGGCAGTGATATTCATGTCTCTGCTGGCTGCGAGTCAGAGGTCAATAGACGTCTGGGTCGGGCCTGGGGAGTCATGGATTCACTGGATCATGGGGTGTGGGGCTGCCGGTATCTGTGCGGGAGGACGAAAGTCCGAGTCTTCAGGTCCTTGGTACTTCCAGTCTTGCTCTATGGGTGCGAGACTTGGACTCTGACCAAGGATCTGAGACGGAGACTTAATTCCTTTGGTACCAGGTCTCTTCGGAGAATCCTTGGCTATCGCTGGTCGGATTTTGTGTCCAACGAGCGGTTGCTGAGAGAAACTCGGATGAGATTTGTTACCTGCATTGTCCGTGAGCGTCAGTTGCGGCTGTATGGACATGTGGTTCGTTTTCCTGATGCTGATCCTGCTCACCAGATTCTCTCAGCGAGGGAGTCTCATGAGTGGAGGAGGCCAGTGGGTTGACCATGTGCCTCATGGTTGCAACAGGTTGACCATCATCTCAAGGAGATGGGGATGGGCCTGGCATCTGCCTGGGGGATGGCCAGACGGAGGCCCCTGGAGTACCGGCGGAAAGTGCACGCAGCGACGTGCTGTTCTGGCACATGCTCCCATACCTGACCTGACCTGAACCACCCTCACCAGCTCACCCACACTCGAGGGACATGGACTGGACAGGGCGTGCTTGTCCCCGCCTACTCATCTCCGCCCCTGCCCCATTCCCCCCCGCCCCCGCCTCTTCACTTCAAGCCCCCATCTCAACGAAAAGTGTTTATTCTGCTTCAGATTTGAAAGCTGACTATTGCCACTATGTGCGATGCACTCTTACAGGTACGAAGTTTCTTTCAGTCCAGGTCACAGTACCGAGAAAAACGTGACGCGACTGCTAGGAGGAGCACAAAATTGGTCCTTCAGTATTAAGATATAGATTGGGGTTTTTTTTTTTTTGCAAAACTATCGATGTATTTGTTTACACAATGTAATTTTCTTTGTTTCAATTAAACTCCTCCCCTTTCCCAAAAGCTCCACCCACATCCCACCTCCCCATCTCCTCGAACGCTCAGCCCTCCCGCTTTGCCCCCACCTCCTCCCTATCCAACGCTCCGCCCACACACTCCCCAGCCAACGCTCTGCCGGCACACTCCCCATCCAACAGCCTGCCCGCACACTCCCCAGCCAACACTCCGCCCACACACTCCCCTGCCAACGCTCCGCCCGCACACTCCCCAGCCAACACTCCGCCCACACACTCCCCTGCCAACGCTCCGCCGCACACTCCCCATCCAACGCTCCGCCCGCACACTCCCCATCCAACGCTCCGCCCGCACACTCCCCATCCAACGCTCCGCCCGCCCACTCCCCATCGAACGCTCCGCCCGCACACTCCCCATCCAACGCTCCGCCCGCACACTCCCCATCCAAAGCTCCGCCCGCACACTCCCCATCCAACACTCCGCCCGCACACTCCCCATCCAACGCTCCGCCCACACACTCCCCTGCCACCGCCCCGCCCGCACACTCCCCCTCCAACGCTCTGCCCACACACTCCCCTGCCAACGCTCCGCCCACACACTCCCCAGCCGACGCTCCGCCCGCACACTCCCCATCCAAAGCTCCGCCCACACACTCCCCTGCCAACGCTCCGTCGCACACTCCCCTGCCAACGCTCCGCCGCACACTCCCCAGCCAACGCTCCGCCCACACACTCCCCAGCCAACGCTCCACCCGCACACTCCCCATCCAAAGCTCCGCCCACACACTCCCCTGCCAACGCTCCGCCCACACACTCCCCAGCCAACGCTCCGCCCGCACACTCCCCATCCAACGCTCCGCCCGCACACTCCCCATCCAACGCTCCGCCCGCACACTCCCCAGCCAACGCTCCGCCCGCGCACTCCCCAGCCAACGCTCCGCCCGCGCACTCCCCATCCAACACTCTGCTCGCACACTCCCCATCCAACACTCTGCCCGCACACTCCCCATCCAACACTCCGCCCGCACACTCCCCATCCAACACTCCGCCCGCACACTCCCCATCCAACACTCCGCCCGCACACTCCCCATCCAACACTCCGCCCGCACACTCCCCATCCAATGCTCCGCCCACACACTCCCCATCCAACACTCTGCTTGGGGGTGTTGATGGGAATGGGGTGCTTGGGAGGTGTGAATGATGTATTAGCAGGGTGTGGATAGGGATGGGGTTCTTGCAAGGTGTGGATGGGGTGTTCACGGGGTACGGATTAGGATGGAGTGTTTATGTAGCGTGAATGGGGACGGAGGGTTTGGAGATTGCAGGTGAGGTTGGTAGGCCAAACAATTGTTAGTTTTGCCACTGAAGGTCGACGGAGGTTATGTTTTCACCCTTGTTCGTCTGTTGGGTCGCCGAAATAGGTGACCCTATTGTCAGTAATTCTGTCTGTTTGTTTGGATGTTTGTTTGGATGATTGTTCGTTTGTCATCACCATAATTGGTAGTAAACGTGTGCGGATTTTGACCAAACTCGGGTGGTAGGTACATCTTATGACCTCGTGCTTTGGAAATTGTGACGGTTGCTGGGGACGCTTTGGTTCCCAAGCAACAAACGAAAAACCTTCAAAATCGGTACCGTTCACGCGAAATCAATTCCGAAAGCCATTATCCCACGTAGGGTTATGAAATTTGGCACGAATAATCTACAGGTGATGCTCTATCAAATATATTCCAGTTTTTGTGATATATGGAATGCTTTACCCGCAGCGCCCCCTGCAATTAGGGTATGCGTGAAAATTGAAGGCCCCCGAGCGACCAGGTGAGTGCATCAATACGAATGAAACTTTGCGAATTGATGGTACTCAATGAGTACTACAACTTTGCCTCAAGACATATTGAACGATTTCGCTTAGGTCAGGGGTCAAAGGTCAATTAGTGCAAAAATCGATAATAAGCGAGAGCTGGAGGTGCCTTCGCGCCAAATGCTACTCCTCCTAGGGTTATGGCCGGATGGTCATGAAAATTCACACTAATCGTCTGGAATACATTGTGCACAAACGATCGAGCTGGATTTTCGATTTAGATCTTTGTTCACCCACAGCACCCCCTCGAACTTTGGGGATTTCCGTTTTCAAACCGCATTTTCGGTACTTTTCATTCAAATGGATACCGAGTAATTATCAGTAGATGTAACTGGATGAGATTTGATATGCATAATCTTAAGGTGATTCCCCATCCGCTATATGACATTCATTTTGCTCTATATCTTATAGTTTCCATGCTCGGCGACCCATCGCCGCCTACCGGCTTGTTTGTTTGTCTTTCTGTTTGTATGATATCTCAAAAAGTTGTGGACA
The DNA here is from genome assembly GCF_056783735.1 of Eptatretus burgeri. Taxonomy (NCBI): domain Eukaryota; kingdom Metazoa; phylum Chordata; class Myxini; order Myxiniformes; family Myxinidae; genus Eptatretus; species Eptatretus burgeri. Next base: position 163,188,197 of record NC_140961.1, read on the forward strand.
GTTGCGGAAGAAATTTGGAGGGCAGTTTGGGTGTGTGACAAGGACGAATCGACTCGATTTTGGTGAAGATCTGAATCCGGATACAGATATGAGAATTTTTTGTTTTAATTTCTTCAATGATTCTTCACCATTGAGAGATGGAGCTAAAGTTGATATGTCGCATGATATCTCGAAAAGTGTTGGAAGAGTTGTGATAAAACAGGTGGATGAGTTGGTTCTTGGTGACCAGAACAAGGCGATTTGATTTTGGAGTTCCGTATCCAGATCCGGCCTATCAATGGGATAGAAAATCTAAACGGTTCGGTCTGGCAGAGGGATGCGCTCTCCCGAGTGTCGTTCTAGTTGATTCTGTTCGGTTCAGACATACCTACCCACTTTGAAAGAATTGCCAACTTTTTGTTTGATGAGTAAATACCCATTAGAAATGACTCGTAATGTTTGACAAATAATGTTCCACTGGGCTGAGCTGTTAAATACACATGACTGGTAAAAATTTGAAGTTTGAAAAAACTGGAAGTCGCTTCACCATCGTGGAATTTGGGGCAGAGGAGGGGGAGGGGTATGTTCTGTAATCCTATCAACGACCTTGATGAGGTAACATTGGCTGACTCCAATGATAATTGAGGTAACACTGGTCAAGAGCGTATTATGAGACGAAGGATTCATCACTCCTTGGGTGTCATTTCCCTGGTCTCTGTTTATGCTCCGACTGAGGCGAGTGATCTCACCGTGAAGGATGCATTCCATGCCAAGCTCGAGTCTGTTGTTGATCAGTACACTTCCAGTCTTGGGGGATTTCAATGCATCGAAAGAACTGATCGGGATGGTTACGAGACGTGTGTTGGTCCCCATGGGTCTGGAACTGTGAATCTGAATTGCACTAAGTTCCTTGACTTTGCAAGAAGTCATGGACTTAGGGTGGCCGGTTCATGGTTTCAGCGCCCACAAGCTCATCGCTGGACCTGGTATTCCAACGCTGGCAGTGCGGCAAAGGAGATTGACCATGTCCTCGTTGATGGTCGCTGGAGGATGATCCAGAACTGCAGGGTTGACCGGAGTGCTCAGTTCCTCAATACTGACCACCAGCTTGTTGTAGCAACTCTGAAGTTGCACCTCAAATCCAGGAGAATGGTACAATCCCAGCCTGGGGTGGATGATGGCAAGCTCAAGGATGTGAGGGTTGCTGAGGAGTTTGCGAACAGGCTGAGTGGAGATTTGGGGGGTCTGGGTGCATTGGAAGATCCTGAAGAGTTGTGGACTGCCTTCAAGACCACCGTCCTTGATGTTGCCGGTGGATGTCTTGGAACTCACCGGAGGCAAAGAAGAATTTTGTCTCTCAAGGGACACTGGATACCATTGACTCGAGTCTTCAGGTCCTTGGAGCTTCCAGTCTTGCTTGCTCTATCGATGTGAGACTTGGATTCTGACCAAGGATCTGCGAAGGAGACTCAATTCCTTTGGCACCAGGTCCCTTCGGAGAATCCTTGGCTATCGATGTTCGGACTTTGTGTCCAACGAGCGGTTGTTGAGAGAGAGTCAAATGAGATTTGTTACCTGCATAGTCCGTGAGCGTCAGCTGCGGCTGTATGGACATGTGGCTCGTTTCCCTACTGCTGATCCTGCTCACTAGATTCTCCCAGCGAGGGAGCCTCGTGAGTGGAGGAGGCCAATGGGCCGACCACATGCCTCGTGGTTGCAGCAGATTGATCGACATGTCAAGGAGATGGGGATGGGCCAGGCATCTGCCTGGGGGATGGCCAGACAGAGACCCCTGGAGTATCGGCAGAAAGTGGACGCAGCGACGCGCTGCTCTGGTGCATGCTCCCATACCTGACCTGACCTTGATGGACAATGATCAAACTATTTGAGATCCCATGGTCATGAGCGAAGGTTTCAGTTGGGAATTAATGAGACCAGTTTTTACTCTGAAATGCAACCTTTTTCCACTCCTCCCCCCAACCCGCACGTTTTTCTTTTTTATACGCCCGATATATATATATATATATATATATATATATATATATATATATATATATATATGTATATATATATATATATATATATATATATATATATGTATATGTATATATATATATATATATATATATATATATATATATATCGGGGCGTATTATGTGATACCGGTCATCCGTCCGTCCGTCCATTCCTGTCCGCATTCTAACTCCCAAAGTTTTCAACTTTCACGTTTCATATTTGGTACATAGGTGCAGAATGTGTTGACGGTGTGTCGCGACATACATTCGTCATTTAAAGTGGTTGCCATGGCAACCAGGATGCTGTTTTCCATGTAGCACAATTCTGTATATACCTTCTTGTTTGTATTGTAATGTACATTGTGTCTTTCTTTCCCTCTGTCGGTATTCATGTGTAGATGCAGCATGCCGCAGCAGCACATGAGAGATCTTGCCATCCGGAAGTATTGCTCTGGGTTGAGCGACAGGCATATGAGGAGCTGCTCTACTGGGAGGATGTTATACACAGAGGCCGCCATCTGAGGCCCGATGACTTGCAACGGTGTGTAAATTTTGAAAGGAGGGGTTAAATGAAGGCCGAGAGGGAGTGGGTGGTTAAATGAGTAATTTTTTTGGAAAACCAGCTGAAGTTCCCGGCGTTGCCCAGTGAAATTCAATGAATTGTTTATTTAAATATTTCCTGTAACACATATTGGGAATGTGGTTACGTATGAATTGCCAATCTCGGGCAACACAGACTGCCCTTGGATCGCTTTCCCTTCTTTTTACTCCTTTTTGTTAACTTTATTTTTTAAATACAACAAAGCGCAACAACCTCAATGGACGATCTTCACAAAACGCATGACTCGATTTCTCACGGGAAAATCCCAGGCAGTGCATAAGCAACTTACTCACTTGAGGCTCGAACACAGAGGTGTTCAAATAAACCTGTGCAAAGCAATCTTTTTCATAATCGAGGCCTGAACATGGCGGTGTCATATGAAACCTGTGCAAAGCAATCTTTTTAATAACAGGGGCATGTGTAAAACTATAATAATCATATTTGTGTTGTTGACGACAACTCTCGACACCATCAATGTACGATCTTCACAATACATATGACTCCATCACTCCCAGGAAAAAAAAAAGAATGCAGCAGGGTACAAGCACGAGACCTGATGGAGGCCTGGACGCCAATTATGTGGTTTTCAATTAAAAAAAAATATATTATTGCTATTATTTTTTAATCCAAACATGGATGAAAGAGGAGGCATGCAAAGTTCGGAAGCACTGGTTCCTGCAGTGTCCAAATGCATAAACAAACAAACAAACAAACAAACTTTCATATATATATATATATATATATATATATATATATATATATATATATATATATATATATATTTGTATATATATATATGTATATATATATGTATATATATATATATGTATGTATATATATATATATATATATGTATGTATATATATATATATATATATATACATATATATATATACATACATATATATATATATATATATATACATACATATATATATATATATATACACAAAAATATATATAGTTGCGAATTCGCGCCCGCCGGCGTGCGAACCGCCACGTAACTCGAATCGCGGCACGTCGCCCACCGGACGGACAATTCTGTCGTGACCCTCTCAGACTAACGCCGGGAGCTAGTCACGGGTGGGCCTTTCGGCCTCACCACGATCATGCCAATCGGCCCCCCGCGTGGGATAGAGTTGTTCGCCAAACTCGACCTACTTAAGTACCCACGCGTAGGGTAGACCGGGCGATCGCACCTCGCCGCAGGTCGACTCCGGACATGGGCCACTTAAGCGATCCGTTCCGTACTGTCGGGATAACCGAGCGGTGTTATCGTCGGCCTCGACGGTTCCGATTAATTATCGGGTGTATTAAGCCCACTACCAACCCTTTACATGAAGCAAGATGGAGATTCAATTAAAGAAAAGACGAAGCGAAACGGGAAAACAGTTCAACATGATGCACATTTATTCCACGGCACACGGAAAGCACACATATACAATTACAACAATTGTGCACCTACAGCAAATGCGACAAAAGAAACACAACAATGCAGATCTACAACGGACGACGCGTGCACACGGCAACACTTGCACAGTTTTACTTTACAGACGGCGCCAACAACACATTTACTCAAAAGCAAAAGCAAAAGAAAAGGTCCACCCTCAAAGGCAAGGGGGTAGACGGGGCCTGTGGGCCAATATTTGCGCGGGACCTGAAAGAGCGGTCAGGTCCGCGAGACCGGGTGGATCCTACCCGTGTTTTTGTGATGAGCTGCAAATGTGGCGGCGCGGCGGCGCCCCGACTCCACGCTCGTTTGCTGGTTTCGTTGGCACTGCTTGGAGTGGGGTGGGAACGGGGCCCCCTTTTCGCACTATCTCAGCGTGGGGGGGGGGAAGGGGGGAATTGTTGATTCCCTGGGGAAAGAGGAAAGCTGGCTTGCTTTTGTCCCGCGACGAGCGATTCCACTGCGAGCTCGTCGCCGACCGCCGTCTTCCTTGCCTCGGACCCGAACTATTCGGTCTCTTCCCCAATTCTCCTCAGCCGACTGCAGCAAACCACCTGTACGCCCCCGCCTCCCGACTCACTCCCCGCTCCTCCAAGGCGGACTCTGCACTCAAACCGACTCGACCGCGCTCCAGGCTTCCTCTCTCTGCAGCTCCCCGACAGACTGTCCGCTCCACTCGGCTCTCCGACCTCTCCAGACTGACTCTTCTCAAACTGACTACCTCTGCCACACTCTGCCGCTGCCACACTCTGCTCTCCAAAACTGACTCTTCCGAGCCCGACTCGACCCTGCGCTCGGCACTTTATTGGCCGGCAGGAGAACCCATATGCAAATTTCTGGATCAGAACGAGCTCGGGGGTGGAGCCACGCTCGCCCATTGGACGGAGGAAAAGGGGCGTGAGTCTCCCCTGATCCTAGAATTTGCATATCACGATTCTACACCGACGCGCCTGGAGGCGGGGCCAAACCGCCCCGCGCTTACTGATTGGACAGATCAGAAGTGGGCGTGTCGCATTCCTGATCCGAATTCTCCTCGGAAAGGCCGCATTTCGCACTCGCGGCTCAGCGCGCGTCCTGTACGAGGCCAGAACAGCCTGACGCTCGGTGCTCACAAGTGGTGCGGGAATGGCAGTAGAAGGAGGAGAGGTGAAGGTGGTGGAGGGTTTATTGTGGTGGTTTATGGCAATGGCGACGTTTGGAATGGCGGTGATGCTATGTTTGCGGGAGCGAGTTGTGAAGGTAAAGGTCGTGGCTGTTGGCGTTGTTGTTGTTGTTGTTGTGAAGCGGCGTTGTGGTTGGTGGTTGTTGTGTGATGGCGGTTGAGACGTGGTTGGCTCAAAATAAAGATAGAACAGAAAAACGACTATCTCAAGGCGTCGCAGCCCGAATGAATCACATTTATTCCCTCTAAACAACGGGTTTGGGGCTAACTACACATGTACTTACAGAGATATCTCACCTACGGGACCTGAATGGTGGTTTGCGAATTTCCTCAACCGCAACAATATATATATATATATATATATATATATATATATATATATATATATATATATATATATATATATATATATATATATATATATATATATATATATATATATATATATATATATATATATATATATATATATATATATGAGATAGAAATAAGGTGGAGGGACAAGGAAATATTTTTCTATAATGTTATGGTTTTGGAAAACTTACCCCAGGGGGAGAAGGTTGTGGGAGAAGGGAAAGAAAGCTGATGTGAAGAAGAAGCAGAAAGGCAAAGAAAAGCACACGGTACGGGCTCGCGCGAGCAGGGACGAGAACGACTCCTGAGCAGATGGCTCAGAAAGCAAAAGGCAGAAAGGGTGGGAGAAACAAACGGGACAAGCCCACATGAGCAGAAGACTAAAAGACTGAGAAGGCTCGTGAGGGAAGGAACAAAAGCGTGTGAGGGTAAAGAAAGGACGTTTTCATGAGCGGTTGATGTCAAGCTTCTGTGGAAAAAGAACACTCCTTCCACGAGCCTCATCCTGCCCTCTCGATCCGGTCAGCCACGAAGGACGGGGAGGGTGAATGGCGGCACCTCATTGACGGGAGCCTGAGGAGGAAGAATCTGAGGCAGAGGAGGGTGAGTCGCATATGTGGGATGCCAGAGAGGACTCGCCTACTGGGTCTTGGCATCTCAGGGATGTGGCTGTGTCCCCATCGCTTCACATCGCCACTGCCCATATTCCCCATCCATTTTCCTCTGCATTCTCTTGTATATTTGTGTTAGGTGAGGGAGAGAAGGAAAGACTGCTTTCCTTTTCTCCATACGTTACTTTTACAGCGTGTTTCAAAAAGAGCTTCCTCAGCTTCTTACAGCGCCTTGCTGCGCTTTACAGCCCCTCACAGCTCCTTACAGCTGTCCGTTGGTTGCGGCTGCTGGTGGCTCCTGACGGTGGGTGACAGTTGGACCGTTCCTGTTGTTTTTTGCTCGTACCCGATTCTTGGTGGTCCCGGTTCCTGGAGGTGACGACGTGATGCCAATTGGTGTTCGAGCCTGTTTGCATGTGGGTGCACGGCGAGACAGGGCACTGGCAGCAGACCAAGGCACGCTCACACATTTTGGCACATTTTATTTGAAGCACGACGACCTTGCTAAGCTGAGACCGGATTTCTCTCCCCCTCCCCCCCCCCCCCCCCCCGTGAATGATCTGCTGGCTATAGTACTGCAGCATAGCAAACCAATTGTTTGACTTTTCATAAAAGCACCAAAATTGGTACATATGTTGACTGATGTATTCTGAACAATTCTGGATCTGGAGCCACTCGAGATTTTGCCTTGGGGAAATGGCCACCATTATTTAACAATAATGGATATCTGTCATTGTTATTCTCTTTGTAGGTTTACAATGAGTTCAGGGCAGGCCACTTCACAGTGCAAAAGACCGAGAGGGCATTCTCAGCAATTCCTCTTGACCAAGCGCATGAACAAAACAATGCCCGTGTCAAGGGTGACGGAGCGCCATGGACCAGGCACACGCCGTCGCGCGACCCCGGCGTGGTTGCCAAATTAACCCTTTGCGGGGGGGGGGGTGGAGGGGTTGCTCCGTACACCCCTGATCTGAATCCTGTGAATTTCGTAGAGGCGGAGGGGTTCGAATCCCACTCCTGACACCAATTGTTACTGGGCCAGGTATTGGTGGCAAGCACGACCGCTCGAGGGAGCAGTAGAGTCGGCTCCACCGAACACACCGGAATTGAGGTCGTTCCTTTTGGATAAGTCCGAAAGGCACGGGTCCCTTACTGGGCCATGAATCGCCAATAATTCAACCACGTGGGGTCGGGTCAATTGCCAAATTTCAATATACCTAATTACCCACGCGGACAAAACTGCTGGGGAATTGACACCCTCGACGGACCTCGAGCGGAATGAGCCGTTACCGAGCCCGAACCGTGTGTAACTCGAGCAGAGATTACAAAGGCCCGTCGGACCAAATGAACAATTTACGGCCTCGCTATTTCTCAACACACACCATGCCAAGCCAATGAAAGAAACACAGAAACGAGCTGGGACATTCAACAAAAGGGATATTTATATATAATGGGGCAGGGGAACACGCAAGAAGGCAGAGTTAACCAAATAAAAGGAATGCAATTCACACACACGGCACTTAAACGTTTCTACTTAAAAGACGGGCCCACACACAGACACACCCCCCCCAAAAAGAAATTGTGGCTGCGGCCTTTATTGATACCCCCAGCTCGGAGGGAAGGTGAGCTGAGGTAAGAGTCTGGCTTGGACCTTCCCGCTTCGTGCGGTTCTCAACGATCTGGCCCGGCGGGACTCGAACCCGCAACACGATGCCGTTCCAAGCACCAGGTACGGAGGGTAGCGTCGGGTGCTGGCACGCTCCACCGGCAAAACACGCAACGAGGCAGGCAAAGCATGTCAGTGAGGCAGGCAGGCAAGCGATTCTCCTCCGGCTCGCAGGCAGGCGATTCACGGCGGGAAGACTCTCTCACCGGGTCGCCCCCACATAATTTCCCCTTTTTCTTGACAGGTGGGAGGGATCCGTCTCCTGTCATTCCCCTCATTGGACAGGCGTGTCGGGCGATCTCCCGGCCGTCCGAGATTGGTTTGGGGGAGGGGGGCTCATGTCTCCACCCCTTGACCAGGAAGTCGAGCAGCAACATGTTGCGTTGGCTCCCCATTGGCTGAGAGGCGGCAGACGTGCTCGCACCTCTCCGATTGGCTGAGAGGGGCACCATGCCCGTATTTGGAGCGAAATCCAAGACGCCAACGTCCGAAGATACCTTGCCTGGCACATTGGACTCCGCCCACGGCTGTACTTGACACTCATGTGCGTGGGAAAGGCCGATGGTGAAGAAACGAAGATGGGCGTTGTTGTTCAAGTTCAAAATGTAAAAATCCTAACTATTAAAATAACTCACAGCGCATGTACAATTAATCACCCATTAAACATAGGACGGGACCCTAATATTGTTGCGGAAATGGGCCATTGGTGGGTTATTAAATATAGGATTAGCCCAGATCCCCCCTTAAATGCATGTTTAGCCAGGTTGTTTGGTAATCGGACGTTACATGTGTGTCGGAAGGTGTAGCAGGCTGTCCAGTGTTCATACAGTGGTGGTGTACCGAGAGGTGCCTTCTTTTTCCTTCCCCCCTCCTAACCAGCCCCCACCCAGCGCCCTGACAGAGTCAATCAACCAGACATGCCAACAACCCATTGGCGGAGAGCTGCTGCAAACTCGAACAATGGACCAATCATGTGTCCCCGGGGGTGGTCCGAAAAGCCTGCCCCAAAAGGCAAGACCAACGGCTTTTTGCTGTCTGCGATCTGCTTTATGAGTGACTCGACGAGCTGTTCCCCCTTGGCCATGGATCCAGCGTGCAGGTCGTCCCCAGGTTCATCCTGAGTCCAGCCACGGGGTCTCTGACTGTCCTTGCTCCCTGCATGGCTGGACCACATCTTTTCATCCTGTCGATCTGCCTGCGGAGCCCAACGCCCAGATTTGGCCTGGTCTGCTGTACAGACCAGGTCTGGATTTGCATACTGGACCTTGTGGGGAGCCAGCTGGAACACACCAAAGATATTTCGCTCTTGTGCTGTTGACCTTACGGGGACTGGACGCGCCATGGCTACGTGCGTGAGCGGGGCCGCTAGGAGTATGTTGCCGCCATTTTGCCACGCTGCATGCTAGAGCTGGGTGCTCAAATCCGTTGACATCGGTTTGTCACGAGCCACATTCGTGCCTTTGACACTTGTCCTCTCCATGAGGCGCCACCAAGTACTCTGTGTCTTGTATGCATGTTGTCCAGGCCTAAGGTTTATTTTGTTAGGGCCCCCTGCGAAACCCGCATCTGTAGCTCCCTAGATAAGGACGGGTTATGGATGAATGATGACGTTCGTGAATGCTTTGCTTGTGTCGTGTTCCCCCGATGTTTCCCCTATAAATCTGGCTGATTCACACGAAATTTGCCGCCGTGAATTTATTCGTGTCGCGCTGAAGAACAATCGCTCGATTTGTATTTCAAACCAAACTGGCTACGGACTGCGGCAGACTTCGCTCGGTCTCTGATCAAACCCAGTCTGTAGCCGGGGTGTATATCCCCAACTGGCAAGGCACAGGGGTACTTTGGAATCGTGATCTTAGTCGCGTGACCCGAGACCTGTGCCGAACTAGCCGGCGTTATAACCCCTGAGACGGCGGTGCTGTTAAGTGCCGCCGAATCTTCAACAATATAACAAGAAACACATACTTACCGATATAGCTGATCTATAGGACCTGGCTGTTGTGTGCAGTAAGCTTCTAAATTCGCAACAATGTTTAGTTTTTAGCTGCCATCCACCTTCCTGTGTAGCTTCCTGAAACCCAGGGATTAACCCCCTTTTTCCAATCAGAAATTGGTTTAAACTATCACAGCATTTTTCAGGAACGTAACCACTGTGACATTTAAGGGTTTCCTGTATTTCTCTTTTTTTCTGTACCTTATCTTTGCTGATTTTTCATTTGTTATTTTAAATGATTCTCTCCCCTCCCTTCGTTAGTTGTCTAAATGTGTCAGTGTGTGTGTGTGTGTGTGTGTGTGTGTGTGTGTGTGTGTGTGTGTGTGTGTGTGTGTGTGTGTGTGTGTGTGTGTGTGTACGTGTGTGCGTGCGTGTGCGTGTGCGTGCGTGCGTTAAAGTCATCCCAGTAAAGTGTTGTGTTTATTTATTTTGCCTATGCTATTGCGACTCGTGAATGATTATTCCATTGAAGTTGCTCCTGAATTCATACCATAGAAAAAACTTCCTGCATGGAGGAAACAACCCAATGGTGTAAAGGGTTATATCACCAGCGACCAAAGTGTGTCTTTGCTCATCATCACCCCCCCCCCCCCGCCTCAACCCCATTCTCTCTTCTCCCGCAAAATTGTTCAAACTTTCAAAAACCACTCGGCCAGCTTGCAGGCTTCAGCCTAGCAGTCTGGCAATAGGACGTTGGGTCGCTGATGTCACCACCTGTAATACTCGTAGTCGAGAGTGACATTTTGGGATCCCGGTTCGAATCCCATTACCTGTAACAATATTACTTCAGTCAGTGCAAATCTTTCCATCATTGTTGTAACTTATTTGGTACAATTTTTTGATGTGATCTTTTTATTACTATTTATTTTTATTTTTGTTTTTTTTATTTTTCCTGAGCTTGGAGTTTCCTCTGCTGCTCTTTCCGTCGAGCCTTGTCTCCATGGTCCTCACTTTCCTGAGCTTGTACTAACAGCTACGAGGATCTCCGCTCATGGTATGATGACTACTGCCACAAAGAAGAGGTACGGTACCAGGAACAGCTGCGTGTATACGATTTTGAGATGCAATACTGGGAGGACCTTCAACGTTATGAGTCCGAGATGCGTTTGTGGATGCATCAGTCCAAAAAGAGGAGGGAAGCATCGGACTCGCTTCAACCAGAACTGCCTCATTCACCTTTCTCTGCAGGCTTGGTTAGTCTCCACTTACCTTTGGTTTGCAGTTTGTTAACTATAATCGTGTACACCCCAACTTGCATGTCATGTGCCTCAACAAGCACTGTGTTTTTTTCACTAAAGGTGCCTCGGTCATCGACCAACGACGACAGACATGTCATGGCCAAGCACTCGGCCATTTACCCACAGTCTGAAGAGCTCGAAGCTGTGCAATCATTTGTTAACACCATTGAACACGCACTCACATTGCTGGCTGATGGGAAGAAGAGCGACGATTCAACACTCTCCTCAGCCATCGACTCGAGCTGTATAAATACTGAAGCTGATTCTGATGAAAGGTGAGGCTTTGGGTTAAACCTTCATATCGTCTTTGCAATTTCTTTCCTGTCGTAAAGAAATAGTAATTTGATGAATGATAGAAATGGTGTTTGGAGACCCCAAGCATGAGCTTCTGAGGTTCTTAAGCAGTTTTTAGAAAGGGTGAAGGTAAGGTAGCTGGCCCAAAGTTTGTCCATGTGGAATTTGGAGTACTTGCACAAACTTTTCAGACAGTTGTGTTGTTTTTGTGATTGTTTCTAAAATTGTACTTCATCAACTTCTTGTTCTTTGCAATGTGCACTTGTTTGTGTCATAATGAATGACTATCTTCTGACTTTTCAACAATATATATATATATATTTTTTTTTTTTTAACTTGTCTTCCACCCACCACCTGACAACCACCCTTCCCAATGAACACAAGTGCTGAGTGTTCAAGTTCCCGGCAGTCGTATGGCGTCGTACGAACTGGAGCAGTGGCTAACGGATTGCTTCTCCATGGAGACACACGTCTTGATCTTGTGCTCATCTGCAAGGACAAGCCAACCCGTTCGTTGCTCATGTCAATTTCTCTCAACCTGCCAGTACAGCTTAAAGTGAGTGAGTTATATGGCTTTGAGCAAAGATCTTGGTTCGAATGCATTGCATCCCATCTGACCTTTTTAACCGAAAAAAAAAAATCACTTTTCTGAAAGAAAATCGGTGCATAATTACTTCCATTAAATACAGAAAGCACAAGTAAATTACAAAACACAACTAGTTAAATTAGCATTCGTACACAAGGTTTCGAGAGGAAGCAAAATCACTGAGGGGAGGGAGAGAGAGAGAGTATATATATATACATACATATATATATACATATATATATATATACATATATACATATATACATATATATATATATATGTATATATATGTGTATATATGTATATATATGTATATATGTATATATGTATATATATATATATGTATATATATATGTATGTATATATATATATATATATATGTATATGTATGTATATATATATATATATATATATATATATATATATATATATGTTGTTGTTTGTCTTTCGGCTGCTCCCGTTAGGGGTCGCCACAGCAGATTATCCATTATGATCCGCATACTGATTTGGCACAGGTTTTAACCGTTTTACCTGTGAGGACAGATGAGAGTGCGGGGGGGAGTCATGATGGGACTGACCTGCCCCTGGATCGTTGAGATAGTCGTCAAATGAACAAGAAAAGGTGAGTTTGTGGAACAGAAAACTCAGTAACTTGTGAATTGTGAATAATAACATTGGGTTTAGTCAGGGTGTAGATGGAGGTGGGGTGTCTGAAGGTGAAACAATCCTTGGTAAATTGTGTCAGACAAGGTAAAATGGAATCATCAGGAGGAAGCTGACTTGGTAAAGATGGAATCGGGAGGAACCAGATTAGGTAAAGATGGAATCATCAGGAGGAACCTGATTAGGTAACGATGGAATCATCAGGAGGAAGCTGACTTGGTAAAGATGGAATCGGGAGGAACCAGATTAGGTAAAGATGGAATCATCAGGAGGAACCTGATTAGGTAACGATGGAATCATCAGGAGGAGCCTGGATAGATTCAGTTTTCAGCTGCTACTCCTCCACCTTTGAACCCATTCAGGTGAGCCTTTCAAAATTATTTTTGTAAAAATTCACTTCTCCTTTGGAACTCAGATGGAGAGATTTCAGCAGTTGTTCCCCATGCTCAAATGCAGCAACAGGTACAAGCTACCAGAGGTGTGTCAGCAGGGAAGCATAATCAACACAGCATCAGGATATGGTGCAAACATAATCAAATGAAAGACCAAAAACAGTCCTGGAGTCATCAGAAGGAACTCGAAGAAGCAAAGACCAAAGACAGAGTGATCAGAAAGAACCTGGAGAGGATTCCAGTTTCAGCTTCTCCTCAATATGCACAAATGTTGACACGTAACCCGCAGTTGATACTTTTTACACCACAAAACTCCAATTGATTTATTCCGACAAGCGAGATCCTAATTTGCCTCACAAAAATTAATATCTCGTGTTTGCGGTGGGGTAGAAAATGACTAAATCCCCAGTGGAACACAATTTCCCCCTCTTCCAGGTATGAACGGTTATTTGTCAAATGTGATATGACTAATTTGATGAATAAGTGATGTTTTAAAGGATCAGTTTGTCTTCTCCGTTTAAATCCAGGCTCATCCTACGTTCGTAGATATGATTTTTATTTTGTATTTGTTTATATCGCATTGGCAGGATGTGCATATCCCTCTTTCCAGACGCTTTGCTTGTAATGCGTGCTGAGGCAGGTGGCGGCACAGGGTAAAGAAGAGTATGAAGTGAAGGCAAACCCTGATGATGCTGCCATTGAGGTAACGGCCCTGAGTTCAAAGCTTACGATTCACATCACGCTCACAAGCCCTGCTATGCGACAAGATGGTGAGAACGGAGGTGGGATTACACGTTTTGAGTATATAGCTTTCGGCAATGGAGTTTCGACACCATGTTTTAAGATTCCTCATTTTGACTGTGCTGCCATTTTTCATGTATGTTTGGTAGATTTTATGAAGTCGCTAATTTTAAATTTCTTTATCGCCATAAATTTGATCGTGAGTGGCAAATATATCCACCATCTCTCAACAAACAGATGTTTTACAACTCGTATTAATGGTTGACATTTATTACGTCAGAAATTTCATCATTTGCGACTTGAAACTCGTTTCCATTCTTCGTGCTGTCGTCGTCGTAACCACGTTGGGAAGCGAGTGTTCCCTTGTCAGATCCAGATTTTTGATGAAAGTCATCAGTTTTGCTAATCGTGCTACGCAGACAGATGGTTACCGTCGAGGTTGTATTTTTGTTTTGAAATTTGCCAAAAATGAGGGTTCTGATCCAAATTGAAAAATTGGAAATAATGTTACCATAAAAATAATTAATTCAGATATATATATGATCAAAGTTTGAGCGATTTTGAAAAATGCCAAAAGAAGCACTTAATTAAATATGACTATCAAATTAAATCGGAGTAATACCAAAATTATTGAACACACACTGTGTGTGTGTGTGTGTGTGTGTGTGTGTGTGTGTGTGCGTGCGTGCGTGCGTGCGTGCGTGCGTGCGTGCGTGCGTGCGCGCGCGTATCCTCCATAACTCCAAAACCATGAAACCTTGTGGCATGACACTTTGCATGTATACTAAGAGAATTCCAAGGGAGTGAATGAATGAAAACTGTGTATTTGTGTGAATTTAAACACCCCTTTTTGAAGATATTTAACAGCTTACCTTCATGAAAGGCTTATTCTTGGTCAGCCCACTTCACCTCGCAGGGGTCTCAGTCACCATTCTGATTCGGCCAACGAAAAATGCCTTGCTTTGCAAACACTATCTCGTCTCATGGACTAATTATAATGTATAATCAAAATATGATTTCGGATTTGAGGATCGGATCTCGTGGACTAAATAAGTGTCGAAATCTGGAGTGAAATATAAAAATGTTAAGAAATTACTGATGCGTATAAGCATATTTATTTAAGGAAGGCTATGATCCCACCTTCTCCATATTTACACAAGAACGTGAAATTTCCAAAGCATTAACCTTAACTTTTTCTCCTGTTCTGACAATTGTATTGAGTGAAGAAAAGATTAAGGACTGTTCTGAAAGTGTAACTTAAATGAATGCAACAAAAATAGTTTTAAAGTGGGTGAAAGCTCCTGCGGCACCGAGCAGTAGGCATGATGACAGCGTCTCGGTTCTCCGTGGGGAAATCCCCAGAGTTTGAAAAGCAAAATAAATTTGAGGATTTGAGTGTGTCAGGCGAACTATGAGTTCAAGAGAGAATTGAAAATTGTTTTGAGTTTCTGCAAAGCAATGCATCCTCACCACACAGCAGGATGTCCGAGAGGTATGCACATTCGCTCTAAGCTGTCAAGCATCAGTTTGAATCTCAACTCAGCTTTCAACTGTCTTCCCGGTCTTTCACAGGCAGGGTGATTAATTAACGTGCGTGCCGTCCCTCAGGTAGACATTAAACTGGTGTTGCATCTGCTAGAATTAGTTGGTGGACATTAAAGATCCCTTTGTGAAGAGCAGGGGAGCTATCCCCATCGTCCTGACCAAATTACAAATTACTGCTCTAACCTGCAGGGGCACTGCATCAGCAACACTGCCACACCCTCAGTGAATGATGCTACTTGTAGCCTTGAAAAAAAGACGCATGGGGAAAAAGAAATAAATGTCTGCAAATTAAAAAATGAAGACGACCAGAGCCCTGTATAATATTATTTATGTTATGGTCGTAATATTTTCGTTCATTTACTCTTTGAAAAATTTCCACTCTATTTTTTCTCTCAGGAATGCATTCCCCATTTAATACATTTCCACGTCAATGCCATTTTGAAGTTAGATTTATTTGATTTTGCTGTTGTCCAGGAACGCACCTATGAATCTCTCCCCTCTCCCTTCTCCTTTCTCCCTTCTCCTCTCTCCCTTCTCCTCTCTCCCCTCTCCTCTCAACTCTCCTTTCTACTTTCTCTCCTCTCTCCCCTCTCCACCCCCTCTCCCCTCTCTCCCCTCTCCATCCCCTCTCCCCTCTCTCCCCTCTCCATCCCCTCTCCTCTCTCTCCCTCTCCTCTCTCTCCCTCTCCCCTCTCTCCCTCTCCCCCTCTCCCTCTCTCCTCTCCCTCTCTCCTCTCCCTCTCTCCTCTCCCTCTCTCCTCTCCCTCTCTCCTCTCCCTCTCTCCTCTCCCTCTCTCCTCTCCCTCTCTCCTCTCCCTCTCTCCTCATTCCAATCAACAAAGCAACTGGTGGTGTTTGCAAGTCATAAATATATTGAAGATTAATATTGTGGAAGAAAACTCCATTTCCCATGAGGTTTCATATGTGACAGAGCTACATCATTTATTCACACACGTATGGAGAGAGAAGCACACACAGTATCTTCAGAGAATATCTCTGCCTGGGAGCTCCGGTCAGATGTTTTTTATCTTGCCGAAACGAAGTTTTTGCAAGATATGTTAGTCAGCTTGTATGTTTTTTTTTTATTTTTTATTTTTTGTTTGTCTGTAATCACATATAAAAAATTCTGCAGAGCACAGTTATCATTGGAAATTTTTGTAACTTCGCATATCAGAGGCCTATAGAGGTCCCTTTCAGTGCACACAATTTTGAAGGTCAAGGTCAAAGGTCAAGGTCACTTTGTCGCAAATCAGGGGAGTCGACGAAACCCTTATTTTTTGAGTAATTTTGATCGGATCGTCTTCAAACTTCATGGGAATATAGTTCATGGTCTGGCGCTCAGCTGATTAATTTTTGGTGGCGATTGGCCTTGACCTTCATGTTTTTTTTTTTTTTTTTTTTTTTTTTGGTCTGTAATCACGTATAAATCACTCTGCAGAGCACAGTTATCATTGGAAATTTTTGTAACTTCGCATATCAGAGGCCTATAGAGGTCCCTTTCAGCGCATAAAATTTTGAAGGTCAAGGTCACTTTGTCGCAAATCAGGGGAGTCGACGAAACCCTTATTTTTTGAGTAATTTTGATCGGATCGTTTTCAAACTTCATGGGAATATAGTTCATGGTCTGGTGCTCAGCTGATTAATTTTTGGTGGCGATTGGCCTTGACCTTCATTTTTTTTTTTTTTTTTTTGGTCTGTAATCACGTATAAAAAATTCTGCAGAGCACAGTTATCATTGGAAATTTTTGTAACTTCGCATATCAGAGGCCTATAGAGGTCCCTTTCAGCACACAAAATTTTGAAGGTCAAGGTCACTTTGTCGCAAATCAGGGGAGTCGACGAAACCCTTATTTTTTGAGTAAGTTTGATCGGATCGTTTTCAAACTTCATGGGAATATAGTTCATGGTCTGGCACTCAGCTGATTAATTTTTGGTGGCGATTGGCCTTGACCTTCATGGTTAGCGCCTAAGGTCAAACATATTTGACCCCAAGGTCAAATTTTCAAGTTTTAGGAACCATATCGTGTAGTACCTCAAATTGAACACCTCGATGAGTGCTTTCTAGATATGTCAAGCTTGAGACATTATGACGTCATTTGGTGACGTTATGAGGCAAAAGCATATTTTTCATGGTTATTCTGTAGAACGATTCTCATCGGAATCTCTCGTAGGCAGATATTCCTCAAGGAGTCGCTCCTGGTGGATAGCAGCTCTGTTCACCTCAATGTGACCTTAAAGAAGTCACACGTGGTCACCTTTTGGCAAGATACGGGTCACCCTGCGGGTGACATTGGTTTATTTTTTTATTCACTCAAGCAAGCGAGGGTGTGGTTACATAGCGTGGGATTGTTGAACAAAACAAGATACACCTTGCAATAAAACTCAGTATCAGTGGCACTTGGCACGGTGATGGCGTGTCAGCAGAACTTTGGGGATGGCTTTTGTTCAAGCTACCATGTTCAATAACGTAACAGCTACACTCCGACATTAAAGTGAAACAGACTGTGGAAAAGATTTGTTGTGGGACACGGTGCTCTGAGCCAATGGAAATGCCTTTGGTCAGTCTTGGAATTCAGACTTTGTCACCTGGTTTTGGGGTGACCTTCGGTTATCTTGGTGAATGAGTTGAGCCTTGAGCAAGGTCAGTGTTTCCCATAATAAATCGTTCCTCCAGTTCATACAAATCAGACATTTTACATAAACAACTCTGCAAAGCCTTTTCTCTTAACTACCCGGGCAGCCTGCACGTCCAAATGGTGTATGACCTTTAACATTCATTTCTCACATCCCTTTCTCCTCTGGCAGTCCATAGCAGGCAGATATGGGTTGAGTAATAAAATGGAAAAGTACAGACAGTTGCATTTAGTCCCATAGCACTGCGGCACGCCATGTTTCCAATATAATTCATTAATGTATTGCAATTAATTTCTATCAAGAGTATACATGTTTATGTTTGTGAGCGTATGTGTAATATGATGTAGCTACGTGTATGTACCAGTATGAGTGTGTGCGCATGAACGATGTGCAAAATCAAATCACTTCTACAATATGATGGGAAGAAATACCCCTCCTACCCCTGCCTAATCTTCCTGTTGCTCAATATGTTTGTATTTTCTTATTTACCATAAAGAATCCTGATGTTTGTGTTTTCATCATATATACTATGGTGAAACTGTTCTTGATTTTCTTCAAATTAAATTATTAAATTCACTGTTTGCTTATAGTGCTTCCACATATATCATTATCCCCACCAAGCAGATAATATTCTTCCTATGAGACTGATTTAATTATTGTAGGTTTACTTTAAATGGCCCATTATACCCTAAATTCATATTTTATCCCCAAGGTTTTATTCTCATGAAAATGATATGTCGTCCTTTATAAAACCTCATAATAATTGGAACATAGAATTGTGGATGACCTGATATTGGGTCATTCCATGTCAAATCATCAAAGAATCTGCCGTCATCTCTCAGATTTTTGTAAAACTTTGGGAACCAATTGGGACCCATGAAAAACGGCAAGAACTCAAATATTTTTGCTAACAGCCTCTTAATTAGTGAGATACAGACTAACGAACTTTGGACTAATTAGCACGACGTCACGAATTCAAATGGCCATATCTCTAAAAGTATAACACCTCGAGAGCTGGTTTTGGTGTCATTTTAAAGGTATTTTCATGCCCTAGGAATTTGTCTGGGCAACATTTTCCTACCTCCAACCACAAAAAAGTTATCACAAAATATAAACTTCAATTGTGAATCCCCAAAAAATGTGTCCTTCAAATTTCCTCAAATTCATCCCAGAGGTACCTTATGATGTCAATAAGCTTCCACATAAATTTTGTGATGGGCACTCCAGTAGTTTCTGAGACATGAGCAATAATGTACATGTACGTATGGCATATAGGCTCGAAAATCAGCATTTGTAATGTATTATACAATCAATAAGTGAGTTCAAGGACACAGTGTTCACTAACCTGACTTAGGCTTTCAATTTCCTCTTCAATGCAGCAACAGCAGCACTTGTTTCTTCCCCTCAGGCCCAGTTGAAAATGAAAGTATATGATACTTCAAAATAATTGATGGTCGTTCCCTGTGTTCCCTGTCATGGCTAGGTTGGAATGATTGTATAATACATTACAAATGCTGATTTTCGAACCTATATGCCATACGTACATGTACATTATTGCTCATATCTCAGAAACTATTGGAGTGCCCATCACAAAACTTATGTGGAAGCTTCTTGACATCATAAGGTACCTCTGGGATGAATTTGAGGAAATTTGAAGGATACATTTTTTGGGGATTCACGATTGAAGTTTAAATTTTGTGATAACTTTTTTGTGGTTGGAGGTAGGAAAATGTTGCCCAGACAAATTCCTAGGGCATGAAAATACCTTTAAAATGACACCAAAACCAGCTCTCTGGGTGTTATACTTTTAGAGATATGGCCATTTGAATTCGCGACGTCGTGCTAATTTGTCCAAAGTTCGTTAGTCTGTATCTCACTAATTAAGAGGCTGTAAGCAAAAATATTTGAGTTCTTGTCGTTTTTCATGGGTCCCAATTGGTTCCCAAAGTTTTACAAAAATCTGAGAGATGACGGCAGATTCTTTGATGATTTGACATGGAATGACCCTATTGCAACGACCATTTCTGTATATCTACCATACAGAGCTGTTTTATTTAAAGATATGTTTTGATAAATCATTTAATCTCAACAAGTCATTTGCCTGTGCAGGACTTGGATAATAATTTTTTTTTTTTTTTAAAGGTGAACACTTTGATAATATAAAAAATTTTATTTCGATATTTTGTGTTATACTTTATTTCTGTTGCTGAGTTTGAGCTTTTCTATAATAATCGGATAAATCGGTCTTCAACTTTTGGGATACACCGAAAATAGATCCCTCCTTTCCAACATGTCATTTTATATTAGATTTATGAGAACATTGTAAAAATCCTGATGATTGTTGAGATGAAAACGTACGTATAAATGTAATTCCACAACATTTAGAATGGAAGCCCTGTGTTTGAAATGTCTGATAAACGTCGTCTTTTAGGAATTTAATAACTTCACCAGCTGGTGAAAGACCTTAACTCTAAAAATAATATGACATTTGTCTGTTCCCATTTTTATTTTCTCAGTCTTAATAATAATACGCTTGTTTGTGTGTGTGTGTGTCCGTCTGTCTGTCGAACATTCCGTTTCACCCATTGATTGGACAGTTCGCCTGATTCAACCCACAATTTCTCCTTGGGGAAGGGGGTGGGGGAGGGGGAATCGTATGGTCGCCATGTTGGTACCCTCCTGCTATGCAAAGGCAAAGACATCTTTGGCGCTATCATATTGACGATCGCCATGTCCTCCCTTTTAGTAAAACTACCAAGGTGACAGCTAAAAGATTTTTTAGCTGACGGGCATCACGGGACTTGTCAAGATTGGCCTCAGCGATCGAGGCAGCAGTCTGTTAACTTATACACTACCCAAATAGCGATGTGGCATTCTCTGAAAGAGCAGGTTTTGGGTCGCTGATGACTTCGCGTGATTCGAAGGTTGTAAGCACATTAATAAATGTGGGGTATTTATTTTCTTACATTTGAAACTCAAAATATGCTAAAATTAACTTTTAAGTCAAAACTTTTCTCGGTGATTGAAAAACAGACCGGAAGTTACCGAAGATGCTATGACGTCACATTCTCCGAAAACTTCGTGAACATTCGGAAACAGCGTGTAAACAATGGCGAGATACGAATCAGAGAGTGATTTCAGCGGCGATGAAATTGAGTGTGTTCATTCCGATATTGCCGAGGACGAGTCGGAGGATGATGGGAATTTATACTATGGACATTCTGGCCCTGAGCCATATAAATTTGAGCCACTTGCAAGTGCCAGAAAACGGCCTATTTCGTGTACAAGTGGCAGGACTGATTGCCCGGCAGTTCACACTGACAGACTCCACCAGACAGATTGGTTTGTAGATTTTCATTTTCTTGTTCAATGCATAAAATAATGTAAAGTTTGATTCGTCTGTGACTTGATATAATAATTTTTTTAACCCTCTAGTAGCCTGGTGTTGGCTCATTGGTAAGGGTGGTGGCTTGGGATCCTTGGGTCCTGAGTTCAAGCCCCGTCGGCCGCTGAATTAATACACCAGGGAGTTGACTCAGCCTGTCATCCTTCCGAGGTCGGCGAAATGAGTACCAGTTCCAGTCTGTGCACTGGTAGAGGGGCACTGCATCAGCAACACAGTCACGCTTCAAGAAATGATAGATACCCTGGCAGCTAAGCTGCCATACGACCACCACCAACCCTCTAGTCACTCCAGAGTCAGAAATAGAATGAATCAATAATGGACCCAAATATAATGGACCCAAATATAATGGACCCTTGGTGTTGAAGTGTTTCTGACAGCTGAGCTCGACCCCACCGAAAGTGATGATGGCGTGGCCGATGGGGAAGAGATTCTCAGCTGCGTTCCCCATTACGGATTACAACGTACGGACTTCCGGATAGTGATGACTTACTCTATTCGAATAATTTCTCGATTTCTTATGCGCATTTAGAGATAAACACAATGCCCCAATCCTTGAGAGGTGACACAGTGTGAGAAGATGAAGCAGGAGCCAGCTGAGGAGGAGAAGGCTGAATGGTGGGCACAGCGTCACGCGTGTTTTGAAACCGAGCTCACTCATTGCGTTGCCCTCGTAATCCTCGGCTGTGAAATGGTCACCACAAATGACAAGTCTATCCAAAGGGTCCTCTTTACCCGTTTTCTTTGGGGGAAAATTCACCCGTTTTGTTTGTACAAATCTTATGCACTGCCGGCGAATGTTTGATTCCTTTGGGAATCGGTATGAGCGATTACCCGTTTTCCAGCCATTTTCACAAAACATGATGACACACGTGTCGAGGCATGATGTACAAATATCCAAATTACTTTGTTCTACAATTATTCAAAATAAAAAAGGATAACATAAACAGTTGCAAGCTCAAAATAAGCAAAAGAACGGCCCGCTCAACTGGACACTTCTTCAATGAGCGAGTGAGTGCTGCTTTCTTTTGGAGAACGTGACGTCACCATCCATATATGGGCACACGGCTGTTTTTTTTTTCAACGGCCTCGAGAAATAACTTCGGAGTTAAATTTCATTAATTTTCCCAATAGTTTGGCAACCATAATAGTTTGCATCGAACTATTTAATGTACATATAATCATACTGATAAATTTTCAGAACATGTTTGGTGACCCGCAACCTGCTCTTTAAGCAGGTCTTCATTATAAAAGGTCTTTGTCCAAGGTCATTACGATATTTCATTTTAATCATGTGTATTGTGTGTATGCATCAGGAAGAAGATAATTGGTTTTGGGTCGTTTATTGTCATATCTTTTCCGCATATCTTGCTGGCTTGTGAGTTGGACAGGTGACTGTGATGGGTGGGGACAGGGGGTTGTAGGCTTGAAGTGGGAAGGGGATTGATGTGTTAGGGTTGGGAGGGGGAGGGTGAGGACTTGGGGTTGTTGAGGGGGGGGGAGCAAAGAATGGACAGAATTTGGAGGAAAGGTTGAGGCTTTATGTGTTAGGAGCATTGAGGAGTTTTGGTGGGGTTGAAGGCTTGGTGTGGGAAGTGATTCTCAACCCTTCCTCTGTCATTTACCCCCTCGGCTTGATGTATTTCACCATTTATCCCCTTACTCCCATACAAAAAAATGCATAGCTGGCATAGAGGCACAGATAAAAGAAGATGGAACAACTTTATTATTAAGGTTTTGCACAAAATAAACTTTGATAAAGGAAAAAACAAAAAAAACATACAGTCCACTTATATCAAACAAGATCAAACAAAAATACCAGAAGCATTATCAGTGGTAACCCTGCTGATTCATTAAGTCAACCAGTTTATTTATTCGAGGAGCTGTTGATGACAACGCCACCCTCATGTCGTCATCAGCTTTCAGGTGGTTCCTTGCCTTTGTCACCACATATCTATGTGAATAAGGTTTCTCTACTTTAGTAGCAATGAAGACAAAGGGAACAAACACTTTGAAGGCTCTCTGAGTAAGAAGTGGGAATGAATCTGTGTTTCATCCAGAAATCAACACCAACTCTATCAAATTCTTCCTTAAGAATAGCAGAGGACTGAAAATCAGTCAGCTCCTCTTTTGCTGGGTTGTAATCTCTCATTTCTGACAGATCAGTGGTAAAAGCTCTAAATATCCATCTTTCTGTAGGTATCATGTCTTCTGGAAAATAGCCAGTGGAGTGATGCTTCAAGATGTTCAAATGTGCTGTGATGTCTTCATTTATTTCAGGTAACGCACCAGGTTCTTCTCAAATGGCCTCATCCAAGTTTGGAAAATTTGCAAAATATTTTTGATGAACTCTTCGTGCCCACAAATCCAGCTTTGTCTGCAATGCTTTCATCTTTTCACCTGCTTTCAACGATGGTTACTGATTTTCCCTGGAGTTGTTTGTTGACTTGGTTATGATGGGTAAATATATCTGAGAGGTACATGAAAGAGGCGATGAACTTTGAAT
Source organism: Eptatretus burgeri (assembly GCF_056783735.1). Taxonomy (NCBI): domain Eukaryota; kingdom Metazoa; phylum Chordata; class Myxini; order Myxiniformes; family Myxinidae; genus Eptatretus; species Eptatretus burgeri. The sequence continues at coordinate 163,212,030 of NC_140961.1, forward strand.
CGGAAAACTTTTCCCACAGCTTTGAATCCTAGTCACGAAGAAAAATCTCTACCTCAATACGGAGCTCAAACACTCGGTTAAGAATAAGTCCACGTGAGAGCCGCCTCACCTCAGTATGAAGCAAAAGAATTGAATGCTCAGAGCCCATCTCATCACAAAAAGCTTTGAACAAGTGGTGATTCAGTGCTCGGGCATGAATGAAATTAACAGCCTCAATAACTTTCTGCAAAACCATTTACAGATTTTCAAGAAGGGTTTTCGCAGCTAATGCATATCTGTGAAGAACTCAATGCATTATCACATGGGGTGCCTTTTGTTTTACAAGTGCAGTGAAAGCCTGATCTAACTCCCATCATCGCTGGAGCTTCATCAGTACAAATTGTACCAACTATGTCCCATGTGAGATTGTTCCTTTCAAAGAAGTCTTCTATTTTATGCATTATGTCAGCAGCCTTTGTGGTTTGTTGGAGAGTTTCACAGAAGAGAAATTCATCCTTCAGTTCTTTTGCACATATGTACCGGACAAAAACAAGCAGTTGTGAAAAATTAGCAACATCACAGGATTCATCAAGTTGCAAATTTTTTTTTTTGCTGGGCTAGATTTTATCTGTTCAATAACTTGTTGACAAATATCTTGAGACATTTCACAAATACGTCGATGAATTGTGTCATTAGAAAGGGGAATGTCTTGACTCTTCTGTTTTGCATCTTTCCCACATCCATGTTCAACCATGTCTAAGGCACAATGTTTAATCAACTTCTCGGCGATGTCGTGAGGTTTCTTTGCCTTTGCTATTCGCTGTGCTACGTGATGGGAAGCTGCAAGCATTGGTTTCTTGTTAGATAGGAAGCCATGTTTGGGCAGTGTTCCTGCCGCCCTAAACCTAGCTCTCTTTGCCTCAAAGGTAGCATGGTCATCAGATGCATGGGCAGGATGTGTAGCTTCCAGGTGCTGTTTTAGTATTGAAGGTTTCGATGAGCCATTTCCAAGAACTTTTGAGGACAGCAGACTCTGGGGCTTGTCCATGCCATCTTCAACAATGAAGTCAAAGTCATATTGTACATAGGTATTGTGGCGTTTGTTGAGGGGGGAGGGGGGTCATCTATCACTATAGAGCAGATATAAATGTATAGAGTAGCGTGGTCTGTGTACGGGTAGTTACCCAATCTCAATGTAATAAGTAGGGATATTTCTGCTTGAGGAATGTCTTGCTTGTTTGTGCACCATACAGGGGGTGGTGCGTGGTAATAATTAGGGATTATGGTAAGCAAATTGTGTGTATAAACCACTGTGTAAACCTCTACCTGGGGCGCCGGGAGACTTTGTAAGAGAGAGGGGGGGTTGAGCTTGGATCGCCTCCAGAGCAAGGGGAGGAGCAATTTGTCGACTCCTGAAGGGTGGAGCCTGGCTCGACTGAGAGGTCGAGTTTTCGTTGCCGACAGGAGGGAGCAGCTGACAAGGGCGGGGAGGAATTGTGTGAGTCTGAGAGGTTCATGATGTGTGAGAGCAATCAAGTCTGAGATTGAAGTGTAAGGACAATCAAGTGTGAGAAGCCTGAGGAGAATGTGGCTTGTTAGGAGAGGAGTTCGTCCTGTTTGCCTGCCTTCATGCGGAGCCTGTTCGTTGACCTGCTCATGTGCCTTTGTCTCTTCATCGTCCTGCCCATCACCTCATCATCCCTCCTTATCGTCCTGCTCCTTGTGCCTCCTCATCGCCTGCTCATGGCTGCTCCATGCCCATCCTTCCCCAGCTCCCACCAGAGCTGAGTGCTCTGTTTTTGTCCATTTCCCATCAGTGATTTAGTCCGGAGTGATGTGCCTTCGTTTCTTCAGATTCATTTTTCCCTCGCTGTATACAATTCGTTATTTATTAATTGTATTTCTTTCCTTCCCATCCCAACCCGCTGTCATCTCCTCACGATCACCATCCCTGGTTCTTTTTATTTACTTGTGCTTTGGGAATAAACTCGTGGTTTTAAAAGAACTTTAAGGTTCTCGTGTTTCTCTCATGACCGGCTCGTGTAGTCCGCCATAATTCGGAACGTCTCCACAGGAGTTTAAACTGTTTGGGACATCGCGGGATTCTAACCTCCCGCCATGACAGGCTCGACGTTAGTTGAGCCATTGACGCTATAGTATGTATCTTGGCAGAAGCTACAGTAGCAAAGGCTATTATAAACCAGAGACATCCAGGTATTGGGGAGCAATTTAGAAGTGGAGATGCTGTCAAAACAGCAAATTGATACTTTACTGGGTATTGGTTCAACAATGCTAAAACACAAAAACCTCTTAGGCTGAACCGCTTCTGCCATGGGGGTCTGTTGTGGGTGCTTTATAGAGTCAAAAAGATGCTTAAAGGGAATCCCATAAATTGCAAGCAATCAAAGACATTTAAAAACCGGTAAAACTTAACGATCTCAACAAGAAAGGCAGAAAATACTGTGAATATGAGGGTCAGGGTTTCAAAAGTTCTCTGAAGTTATTTTTATTTTCATATTTAGGTCATCTCTACCGAGATGACCAAATAAAGCCGGACCAAATGTACGTCCGTCCATCCGTACGTCCGTCAACAATTTTTCTTTCTGATCTTGATAAAACTTAGTATGTGGGTAGAGGTCGATGAGTGTTGCGCAACGATATAACGTTTGTCCGGGTTCAAGCTCAGGGACGAGGTCACGAGGTCACGTAAGTTATAAAAATCACCATTTTCAAAACCTATCTCGTCTGCCATTCTACAAGATATTCAGCAACTGTTTATTGATTATGATAGTAAAAAATATTATCTTGTATCTAACCAGACAGATTTTTGAATTTCCGTCCCGTTTGATCGTCACGTGATCTGGAAGATGGCCAAAAACGCCGATGCGATTCGCAAAGAAGGAACGAAGGAGAAATGAAATATAAATATAAAACACATTTTTAGCCTTTTATAATTATACATTTTCCGCCGAAGGTGCAAAAGTTTCAAAACCCGAAATGTAAACGTCGGCATTTATTTTCAAAATATAATTTCGTGCACGCGCGCCAAAATGCCGAGACATTTTTAACCAAACTTTGTCGTAGAACTGCGCAGTAGTCCGGTCATGGTGTCTGAGCAGTTGCCAGCATGCTTCAGATTGACTGTGGTTTCTGGGACGAAGGTGATTGTTAAGAAGTATGTCGGCGGTATAAATTCGAGTGACTGTATTGGTGATTTAATCACGCAACATCTAGACAACGAATATTCTGGCCGAACGATTGCATCAATTCAGTGCATCAGCAGGGATAATTTGCAGGCTCTTCTCGATCGTGCCGATATCTAACATAATCACCGGCGGACATAGGGCTGCAGGCTGTGGGGCGAGGCCATGGATCCCGGATGAGGGGATAAGTGATAAATTATGCTACATGCTTCGGGCTTTCCGATTAATATATCAATCAGTACATTCCATAATTGATGAATTAATAATTAATGAATCTGGCATACAAAATGTTTTTTCATACCTGACATGTTACTTTGTGCAGTGTCACGAAACTTCTGTGGAATTAATAATTAATGAATTTGCGAACTCCAACGATTTTTCAAACCTCAATATCTCTATAAATACTTGACCAATTTTCATTCTGAAAGTTGCATTATAATCAGCGAAGAATCATCTACAGGATTATCATAATCTCCGAGAGCTAAGCCTATTTTTTCCTTTTTTTTCTACAACCGGAAGTGAAATGTCCCCAGAGAGTGGACGGACTGGAAAACGACGTATTGCACTTACTGGTGATTCTGATGTGTTAATCCGGGTACTAAATTAACAATACATATTTATTAATTATGTCATTAGTAGTATTATCCTAGTGTATCTCTGTGAACTATTTCAATCTAAACGGTTAGTTTGGACTGTTTCGCGGTTACCTGAACTGAACATTGAGAACTTGTGGTATTATAGAGATGACCGTCACCCCCACACATGGGTAATTTTTTTTAATTTCAATTTTTATACATGAACTAAATAAATACATGATGGAAGCGATTGATAGTATCTACGATTTGGACGATACTGTTTTCTCAAACTCCACTAAAAATGAAGAGGATTACTTCAAGGTAAATGTGATAACTGGAACAGACTGGAATACAAATGGGACAAAGAACTTTTAAACAAATAATAAACTTACTTGAATCTTGCCGATCGTTTCTTGTTATGTAAGCTTGCATTCAACCAGGCTACTGAAAGCACGAATGCCACACTCGGAAATGATTTCTGGAAAATGTTTCCGAGTGTTTATTTGTATATTAGAACTCAGAAAGTTGAAGTGGTTGATTATGTCTCTGCTACATCTGAAATGATAAAATTTGCACTGTTCATTTAGTGATGGAATGGGTAAAGGGGCTGTCGAAGGTTTTATCCCTGATATGGCAACGGGAACAAACATTGACCCCTGTTGTAGTCAAAGAACGGGAATGTCCAACGATTATACAAAAACAGGCAATAGCTGTTACCATAGCAGTTCGAATTGAAGGTATACTTGGATTTTGTGATTATGATAAAGTTATATGCCTGGTGTTGACTTAATGGTTCGGCTGGTGGGCTTGAGATCCTTGGGTCCTGAGTTAAAATCCCGCTTGGCTGTTGAATGAATACCAGGTGGGGTTGACTCAGCCTATCATCCTTTCGAGGTTGGCAAAATGAGTCCCATCTTGCTGGGATTATTGAGCCATTTGAGTATCCTGTGACGGAGTGGCGACCTGCCAAAGATTGTGCCCAATAGCCCAGGAGACTACTTTGGCAGCCCCAATACTGTTCAGATTGTGGTCCCAATGGATTTGGATTAAAAAAAAAATTTGGATACAGTTATATATGGACTAAAAATTCGACTTTAACTACAAAGAAATGGTAATGAAAATCAACTGCTTTTTGCATTGGTCATGCTTTCGCTGATGATAATAAATTTGTTATAAATGAAATGAGTTGCTTTTTCAGTGAATATACTCCTAATCTGAAAATGGAAGAGACGTTGAATGAAAGACTTAACTTTAAGAAACCACTAAATGTATCATACCTGAAAAGATTGTGTCAGCATGTAAAACCAAACCAAACTACCTACACTTGGAATTTGGATGTTCTTGAAGGAAAGCCACGATACATACAGGCTATTTTAAAGAAATCAGACGGAGATACTGTGTCTGATAAGAAGAATACGTTGAGTGATAATGCTAAGGTGAAACAGCTTAAAGTTTCTTGCAATGGAAAATTTTACCCATGAGAAAAGATTCGAAGTCGATTGGGATAAAAACGATTTTTTAGAAGCTTGCATGTCTCATCAAAATGTGTGAAAGCAACGATAATGAACAGGCTATTTTAGATATTGTTGCTTTTAAAAACCTATATACAATCTATGCGATTGATTAGAGTGCTCAAAAGGAAATGATAAACATGATATTGTCATCACATTCATGTGGATTTACAAAGTGGATACTTCTCTACATATCGACAGAGGAGAGGGTGAAGAAGTCGATGCATATTGTCTACTTTTGAAAGAAACTGAAATGATAATTAATGTAGGAAATAGTGTTATGATTAATCTTACATGGACGATTTTGCTATTTTTTGATAAATTTAGAAGATGGGTCGTAAAGTACCAACAAGAGTACAGTGTATGTTAATCAAATAATTTTTAATAAAGTAGAATTCTATTTTCAAAATCTGTTCTTGCGTATGGCAGCTTAGCTGCCGGGTAGCTATTATATCTTGGATGCGCGGCTGTGCCTCTCTACCAGTTCACTGGAACTCATTTTGCCGACCTCGGAAGGATGACAGGCTAAGTCAACCCCACCTGGTGTTAATTCAGTGGAAAACGGGGCTCAAACTCAGGACCCTAAGATCCCAAGCCAGCCACCCGAACCACGAAGCAAACACCAGGCTTGTCTTCAAAATAAAATGCCTTGTATCATCAACGTTGATACAATGAAAAAAAATAAGTGCTGCAAGAATTGATGTTTTGCTCACGAGAGAACAGGTGAAAACTCGAAATGATACGAGTTCACTTAAAATAAAAATGACAAAACCTATGTTGAAGAGATATTAAATCAGGCAGACAAGTGCAGGATTTATTATATTCCTCCCTCTTTTATTGGCAGTCTTGGTGTGGTGAGAGCTTTTGATGGGTGGTATTTCATCGGCGGTTAAAAACTGCTTATGAAATTAAGACTCAACTACAAGCTCAAAAGGAGTTGGAAAGACAATAACAGAGATATAGAAACGCATTGTCAACGTGGTGTAATTGTAGATTTTGGCCAAATGCTTGAAAGCCCACCTGATAAAGCAAGGTTGTTAATTGGAGATATGCTTTCTTCTCTCACACAAGCCAGTGTAAAACTAACTTTAAGTGGAGATGGATGATTTATTTCTCTGAATAAATGATGGTGTTGACTGAAACAATCGCTTGGTCAATTGATAAATGGTTTAAAGAAGTTGGAAAGTAGACAACATCAAATTTAGGACTTTTTTAATATTGTGAAAAACTTAAAATTGATAATGTAGTTCGTTATTTCTCAATGAGTATCAGAGATTAATTGATGAAGTGAATTCTAAAAATATAAAAAATATTATTATTAATCTGGAAGATAATGGGAATGGTTCTCTTTGGGTCTGAATTCATAAGACTTCAACTAATACTCAAGGCAAATATTATTTTGACAGTTTTGGTTTTCCACCACCCATTGAAGTTACAAAATTCTTAAAGAATTGTGTTTAGCAGACATTTCAGATCCAAGACATCAATTCCAAATGTGGTCAATTACGTTTCTATGTATGATTGTATCTCAACAACTAAAGAGTTCATTGAACACTTTACCCGAAGCAATGTTCAAGTATGTACTTCAATTCAAATAAACAATGATTGGAAAGATCATTTTTTTAAAATGCGGAACTTTAACGCCACGAAAGCAGTCATATATATATATATATATATATATATATATATATATATATATATATATATATATATATATATATATATATATATATATATATACACACATACATACATCACCCTAAAACACTAATATGACGACGTTGAGTCGTCTTTTAGGAGATGGAGGCTTTATTGATCACCATAGAACGCAGTGACAATCGGCATCGTACATAGCCAGATTGTTGGCCTCTTCTTCTCCCCATTACTTCACCCTCTCACATGACACATCCTCTCGTGCTATACATCATGTATAGCATGGTTCTTGGAAGTATTTTGAAGGTGATATTTGTGTTGTACAGTGTTCAAGTGTGTAATGTAATTTAAATATAAGTTTAAGGAGGTTTAAAGGCGAAAAATGAATTTATTACGTATTTTACCGCAGTTTTACCCAGTGTCTATCGCATCAGCATATCTAACACGTTACATGAACTCTTCGTACCTGTTGTTTGTGTCCTTCATCATGTCCTTAAAAACAGGAAATTTCCTGTTTGGAATGATTTTCAATTTTGTTTGATTACGAGGCAGGCAGAGTAAAAATATTATCTTGGTCCTCTCTGCACATGTTCCAATGGGAAAAATTCAGAGCCAATGAAATGTAAAACGGCAAACTAGTCTTCCTAGTCATGTTCTTATTCGTGTTCAAAATGTTGTTGTTCGTCTTTCAGCTGCTCCCGTTAGGGGTCGCCACAGTGGATCATCCGTTATGATCCGCATACTGATTTGGCATAGGTTTTATGCCGGATGCCCTTCCTGACGCAACCCTGGTTGCCTCTTACGACACAGGGATAAGGATTGGGTTTCGCCATGATTCCAGGCTGCTCTACACCCTCTCATAGCGTGGCCCAGTGCAGAGCTCCCATCCTCAAGCGATCCTCCAACCCAAACCTCCGAGTAGCCGGATTACAGGCGCACGCCACTACGCGCGGTTATTCGTGTTCAAAATATAACATTCAATTTAAATAAGTTGTTCCTTGATCAGAAACTGACGTTTCCAGACGGACTTATGAACATGAACCAATTGTTTAACCCCACTTTTCGCTTCGTGTGCATGGGGTGGGAATTAAAATTTTTACAATATAATTTTTAATCAAACATAAATGATTTATGTTGGAAAGGATGGTTCTACCTTTGGTGTATGTCAAGAGTTTGATATTGATTTGTCAAATGATTTTACAAAATCATCAGCTGAGCGATAGAAATAGAGTTGAACTCAAAATATTGAAATGAAAATGTTTTTAAATGAATCAATTATCCAAGCCTGACACATCTGAATCACTTGGTGAGAGGAAATGATTTATCAAAATATTTATGTCCTTAAATATAATGGCTATGTTTTCTAAAGATACAGAAATGTTGATTACAATACCAGGTCTTACAATTCAGCATCCCAATTGAATTTTATGAGAATAGAACCTTGGAGATATGATATTAATGATTTAGGGTATAATTGGTCATTTTCGATAAACCTCCAAGACCGGCAAGAATTAAATCAGTCTCTTAAGGAAGAATATTATCTGATTGGTGGGGATAATCAGATTATATGTAAGCACGAATAGCAAACGGCAAATATAATAATTTAACAAGACTAAAATCAATTATGGTTTCACCATTGTTTATATGATGAAAAAAACAAAGAATGGGATTCTTCATAGCAAGTTAGGGAATACAAACCGGTTTTCCAACAAGAAAATGGGCAGGTATTTCATGTCATCACAATAATCTCATATATTTCTGAAATATAATTTTTTCTCGTGTATCAATGGCAGGAAGAACGCCTGTATAATGGAGAGTTAAGCTTCAAGAAAATTTATCATTTTTGTGTTCAAGGATTATACCTTCAAGAAAAAGGTGTTTGGTATTTTCATAAATATGTTCCACAACATAAGAATGGGAGATTTTAAATAAAGGACTGTCTTTATACTGATGTTGATAATGTAAAGTTGATAAAATATAAATCTCTTTTTACAAATCAGGACAAATCTTATTGGCTTACTGTTATGAAAAAATATAATTATTGACAAAAATATCCAGAGATCCAGATGAATGTATGTTTGAAATCCTATGGGGAGATGGCTCAAGGGTTGAGACAAACGAGAAGAGAAGAAGAAAAAAAAGAGGAAGAGGAAAAAGAGGGTGAGGATGTGGAGAAATGTATGGATATTATAGAATTAGAGAAAATAAAATAAACCAAACCAATCGCACTGAGGAGGAAATGTATGAATTGCTAAATCTGTTTCATCTAACAAATGGATGACAGACTGAGGACATTTTTGAGGATGCTTTGTGTTTTACAAATGAAGATTCAAATGGGGCATCTTCATTTGTAAAAAGGTTGTCTCACTCTGCTAGAAAGTTAATGTTAAAATTTTCTAATAAATAAATACAATGATGTCAATTTATTGTCTTAAGTATAAAAAGAAGGCTGATACAAAAAAAATCTCGTGCGTTAAAAGTAAAAACAATGCAGTGTTACGAAGGGGGATATGTTCCGTGTGTGGAAGCAAAACGAGTGAATCTAAAAGTGATAACCATAAAGCTGGGGGAGAGATACAAAAGCTTTTATCAGGGAGTAAATTTACAACAACTGAGATTCATTTAATCTTTAAACAACTGCAGCGAAGAACGGTATTGATAGGTTTAGAACTCCAAAGATCTTCAAGGTAGAACCCATAAGCAGTGTCCAAAATAGAACCTGCTTTACGAGTCACGAAGGCGAAACTATTTTCTTGATTTTCCCAAATTGTGTGGGTCTCCAAGGTAGGTCTTTCATTTAATACCATTAAGGCAGAACCTTTTTCCCAAGTTTCCAAGGTAGAACTCGTTTTGTGGGTCTCCAATGTTTTCATCATTTATAAGGTTCTCAAACATATCAATGTTTTGGGAAAAAGTGTTTTCAGCTTGTATTTCTGAAACATTTTCCTGTGGTAGGAAAGAAAGTATTGATCAATTCCATTAATTTTACATGAGATTACGAAGTACACAAATCGGGCTCTGTAAATATACATTTTTTAATCTTTACCTTTTAGAGTCGAAGTTCGAATCCAATCCATCAATTTTGAGATGTAAATCAGCAGGGGTAGGAGGCAAATACTGTTTATCCAAGACAATTAATTGATAACTAAGACTGAAATCTTTGACGTCACCAGATATGCCTCTGTCCACTTTATTGCATCATTATACATACTTGTAACAAGTTTGGTTTTAACCCCTGAACCCAGATTTTAAGTATTAAATAATTCTGGCTGCCAGACCATGCATCCGATCAGGTTGAAATTTAAAAATGTATTCCACATGTCTACTCGATCGAAACCATGACGTTTACATGATTGATGAAGTGGTTCAAGAGAAGGATTTAAAAAAAGATTCTGGAAAAGATTTTTTTCGCGTTTTTTTTTTATATATATTTTTTGTCTCAACAATAAGGCTACCAAACCCCATGACTAATGACATCATAAAAACATTTTTCTGTTAACCAATCAATCCCAAGATGAACCTCACAAATTTTCATACTGATCGAATGCAGCATTCTATGTGTCGAATTTTACCGGGATACCACTTCACCGACGATGTCAAAGTCAAATCGTACTTATTCCCCATGCAGAGTAGTTGCCAGATGCCAAGTGTCAATTTTTTCCATGGTGTGATTTAGGAGATTGAAGGCCAAAGTTTTTACAACATGGTTTCTACCCCACGTGACTTGTGACGTCATGATTATCGTTAAAAAATTCTGCGCAAGTAGTTGCTTCGATGGTAAATATTTTGTCAATCGGATAAGCGGTCGCAGAGAAAACAGAACATTCGCACAGACGTACAACCCAAGAACATAATGCCACCGGCGACTTCGTCACAGTTATTTTAAAAAGTTATTTGATAAAATATTATTTTGTAAATGGGCAATTTTATTTAATTAATGAATTGAATTAATTTTGGCATTTTTCAAAATCCTTTCTCTTTGACAATTTTTATTTTCATTAATTATTTTTATTTCAATTTTTTTTTCAATTTTTCGCAGAACACTCATTTTCGTACTACTCGTGCTCACAATTGTAGTTGAGAAAGAGGCAGTTTGAATGAAAGCTGTGTACGAGAAAGATTTGTATGTTCCCAACAGCATTTGTCCTCTACAAGAAACGGATAATATTTCAGCCACACTGCGTTAGCTTTATTTATGCCTGTAAGCACTTTCTAACTGACTTATTTTCATTTCAACCTTTGCTCTCTCTGGTTTAAGAACTGCATCAGTAAAGAAACGGTGTCGCTGTTCGGCTTCAGGGTGGTTCTGCATCCTTTGCCCTTAGTCAGGTCTTCGCCCGAGACCAGGCAAGAGGTTTGGGTTGTTTCTTGGCGAGTTTGCGCGTTTTCTTTTTTTCTTTATGAAAATGCCACACACTTGCCTGATGTGATGGCTGGGGGAATCGACCAACCAAGGGGTGAGGGAAGAAACCCAGACGTGGCATCTTGCAATCTGTGGTTGATACACCTGTCAGGGTTCTTCTTGTCCCATCCCAGCTCTGGCATCCTTGGCCTTTGTCAAACCAGCTCCTTTAACTTTGCTCTGTTTATCACGCCTTGCTTTTCATTTTTGATTCCAGCGAATAGCGAACTATTCACAACTGAAATCCACAGGTATCATAAATTCCCCTACATGTTATAAAACCAAGAATACTTCCATTTGAAGGAGGAATCACATCTTCTTCTTCTGATTTTGCAAAGAATTCTGTCACTGTTGGCATGAATTTTTCCTTTGTTCTGCCACACTGATCATTATTTTCTTGGGGTTTAAGCTTGTTTCCATCACCAATGTGACTCGGAAGGGACAGAGATTAATGTCTTTTCGTTGAAAATTTTGACGTGGACCAAGTTTTAACTGTTTCCAAGGGAGCTGTGATTAAATTAGGAAGAAAAAACAGGAATGCACCTTTGCAGCCAGTCCCCTTCAAATGGACTTTTGTAACTTGAGAAAAATCTAAATTGGAATTACCAAATGACCTTTTTTTTTGCCTTTTGACCTTTATTTGATCTTCGACTTTAAAAGGTTGCTTCACTTCAAGCTGTCATCTGTCGGAGCATTTACATGGGCCAAGTCGATTCCTCATCCTCAAGAGCAGGCGAGTTAATACGCAGATGTAATTGACCCCGTTTATTAACTGGAACAAGCTTCTCAGTTTGGCTGGATCACTACCACTCACTGAAAACGTTGTCCATTGAAGATGACGACCTTACAGGTTCTGCTTTGAGTTACCATTTATTTTGCCAAAATGAATGCTTGTAAAAGATGGTTGGTCTCTCAAAGCAGACATCGTCATGAAATACTCACTCAAAATGGTCTCGTGGTTGTTTGAAACAAATCCTGATTAGAACCGATTGGAATTGGAAAATTAAATACAAATTTAAGGATTTGATGAGCGATTAATTTGAATGATGAAATTTGCCAAATTTTGATTGGATGTCCTTTTGTTTTCGAACAAGAGATAAAGTCTCCAAGCTTCCTTTACGACGCATTTTTATTTGGCGTGAGCCTCGTCTGTCGAGCCGAGATGTCCTCGATTCCTACCCAGATAGTGACAATTGTCTATTTTTCTCGGGGACTGACTGGTCCGTGGTGGGGGCGACCGGGGTACTTCACAAACATGTGAGGGCATATTTGCCTAGTGTGTCATGGCGAAACCATCAAATCAGCACGGGCAGCCTTTACTTTGTTGCATCGATCCCAGAGCTTTCTGTGGTATCGGCTTCTACCGGACACAATAGTTGCATTCCAAATTTCCTTGGTGAAAAATAAATTGGGAATGAAAACTGCATTGGTTAAAAGGTGGAGTTAATTGCTGGCGATTTACTGTTTTTCCTTATTGATCTCGTCTCAAGCCGAAAATATTAAAATGTTTGCTTCACGGCGAAGTCTCAGTTATCTCCCAACACGTTTATAATGATTTGTACGAACAGTAAACTTTGCTTTTAAAAAAAATCAAAATTCAGAAGAATAAAGTTTAAAAAAAAAACACGATAAAGGTCATAATTCAAATCAAAATCGGTTACCATCATGTTTTCGTTTTGTTGAGTAGTCATAAAATGAAACTTATAACGACAAATTTCTGCCTCATTGCTGAAACTGGCATTTCGCCTGGCACTTGTACCCTTTCTTGCCCCATCCCCGGAACCCTTTCCCCAACCCACACTTTCTTGCTGACTGCCCATGCTTGTCCTCGGCCAGACGCGGCCATGACGGACTCGCCAGCGGATGTTTTGGACAGACAGAAATGTCTGAATGCTTTGGCTGCAGTTCGTCACACCAAATGGTTTCAGGTTCGCCCTTAATCCCCCCCCCCACCCTCCTCGTCTCAACGCCTCCTCTCCTCGCCTATTATTCCTCCCTTCTCCACAATCCCTCCTCTCTTGTCCTTTGATCAACCCCCCCCCTGCCCCCACCCTGCCCCCCACTTCCATTTTTTGCTTTCTCCTCCCTGACTCCACTTTGCTCTGCACCGTTTTTCCATGCTCAATCCACTCACAAAAATATTGTCCCAATGCACATAACACCTGCCATCTCCCATTGTTTCCAGTTTGACAAACAACATTTTTTTCCACTTTTGTGCCAAATTTTGGTCAAAGTGTGCAGCTTTGCCAATAAGTCATAATTTCAGTTGAGGCAAACAGGAATTGATCCCCCAAAAGCCATGAAATTGTCAAACAATAGCTGAAATTTGCATATTCCTTTCCAAAGCAGAATTATTCTGCTTCAGAGGAATCGATAATCTGGAAAAATAAAGGAATCGTTTCTTATGTTGAGTATTTCAAAATGACAGGTATGCTTTCATTGATTAATCTTTTGCTTTCCCACCCCCAACCCCCTTCTAATGGCTTTCCCACCCCTCTTCTTATGGCTTTCCCACCCCTCTTCTTATGGCTTTCCCACCCACTTCTAATGGCTTTCCCATCCCCCTTCTAATGGCTTTCCCACCCCCCTTCTCATGGCTTTCCAACCCACATTCTAATTGCTTTACCAACCCCCTTTCCCGCGGCTCTGCTGCGCCCAACCCTTTCTCGCGGCTCTGCCGCCCCAACCCCTTTCTCGCGGCTCTGCCGCCCCAACCCCTTTCTCGCGGCTCTGCCGCCCGAACCCCTTTCTCGCGGCTCTGCCGCCCGAACCCTTTCTCGCGGCTCTGCCGCCCCGAACCCCTTTCTCGCGGCTCTGCCACCCCAAACCCCTTTCTCGTGGCTCTGCCGCACCGAACCCCTTTTCTCGCGGCTCTGCCGCCCTGAACCCCTTTCTCACGGCTCTGCCGCCCGAACCCCTTTCTCACGGCTCTGCCGCCCGAACCCCTTTCTCGCGGCTCTGCCGCCCGAACCCCTTTCTCGCGGCTCTGCCGCCCCGAACCCCTTTCTCGCGGCTCTCCCGCCCCAAGCCCCTTTCTCGCGGCTCTCCCGCCCCCAAGCCCGTTTCTCGCGGCTCTCCCGCCCCCAAGCCCGTTTCTCGCGGCTCTCCCGCCCCCAAGCCCGTTTCTCGCGGCTCTCCCGCCCCCAAGCCCGTTTCTCGCGGCTCTCCCGCCCCCAAGCCCGTTTCTCGCGGCTCTCCCGCCCCAAGCCCGTTTCTCGCGGCTCTCCCGCCCCAAGCCCGTTTCTCGCGGCTCTCCTGCCCCCAAGCCCGTTTCTCGCGGCTCTCCCGCCCCAAGCCCGTTTCTCGCGGCTCTCCCGCCCCAAGCCCGTTTCTCGCGGCTCTCCCGCCCCAAGCCCGTTTCTCGCGGCTCTCCCGCCCCAAGCCCATTTCTCGCGGCTCTCCCGCCCCCAAGCCCGTTTCTCGCGGCTCTCCCGCCCCAACCCCCTTTCTCTCGGCTCTCCCACCCCCAACCCCCTTTCTCGCGGCTCTCCCGCCCCGGACCTCCTTTCTCGCGGCTCTGCCGCCCCCAACCCCCTTTCTCGCGGCTCTGCCGCCCCCAACCCCCTTTCTCGCGGCTCTGCCGCCCCCAACCCCTTTTCTCGCGGCTCTGCCGCCCCGAACCCTTTCTCGCGGCTCTGCCGCCCAGACCCCTTTCTCGCGGCTCTGCCACCCCAAACCCCCTTTCTCGTGGCTCTGCCGCACCGAACCCCTTTCTCGCGGCTCTGCCGCCCTGAACCCCTTTCTCACGGCTCTGCCGCCCCGAACCCCTTTCTCACGGCTCTGCCGCCCCGAACCCCCTTTCTCGCGGCTCTGCCGCCCCGAACCCTTTCTCGCGGCTCTGCCACCCGAACCCCCTTTCTCGCGGCTCTCCCCCCAAGCCCCTTTCTCGCGGCTCTCCCGCCCCAAGCCCCTTTCTCGCGGCTCTCCCGCCCCAAGCCCGTTTCTCGCGGCTCTCCCGCCCCCAAGCCCGTTTCTCGCGGCTCTCCCGCCCCAAGCCCGTTTCTCGCGGCTCTCCCGCCCCAAGCCCGTTTCTCGCGGCTCTCCCGCCCCAAGCCCGTTTCTCGCGGCTCTCCCGCCCCAAGCCCGTTTCTCGCGGCTCTCCCGCCCCAAGCCCGTTTCTCGCGGCTCTCCGCCCCCAAGCCCGTTTCTCGCGGCTCTCCCGCCCCAAGCCCGTTTCTCGCGGCTCTCCCGCCCCAAGCCCGTTTCTCGCGGCTCTCCCGCCCCAACCCCCTTTCTCTCGGCTCTCCCACCCCCAACCCCCTTTCTCGCGGCTCTCCCGCCCCGGACCCCTTTCTCGCGGCTCTGCCGCCCCAACCCCTTTCTCGCGGCTCTGCCACCCCGAACCCCCTTTCTCGCGGCTCTGCCGCCCCGGCCCCCCCTTCTCGCGGCGCTGCCACCCCGAACCCCCTTTCTCGCGGCTCTGCCGCCCCGAACCCCCTTTCTCGCGGCTCTGCCGCCCCAAACCCCCTTTCTCGCGGCTCTGCCGCCCCGAACCCCCTTTCTCGCGGCTCTGCCGCCCCCGAACCCCCTTTCTCACAGCTCTCCCGCCCCCAAGCCCCTTTCTCGCGGCTCTCCCGCCCCCAAGCCCCTTTCTCGCGGCTCTCCCGCCCCAAGCCCCTTTCTCGCGGCTCTCCCGCCCCCAAGCCCCTTTCTCGCGGCTCTCCCGCCCCCAAGCCCCTTTCTCGCGGCTCTCCCGCCCCAAGCCCCTTTCTCGCGGCTCTCCCGCCCCAAGCCCCTTTCTCGCGGCTCTCCCGCCCCCAAGCCCCTTTCTCGCGGCTCTCCCGCCCCCAAGGCCCTTTCTCGCGGCTCTCCCGCCCCCAAGGCCCTTTCTCGCGGCTCTCCCGCCCCCAAGGCCCTTTCTCGCGGCTCTCCCGCCCCCAAGCCCCTTTCTCGCGGCTCTCCCGCCCCCAAGCCCCTTTCTCGCGGCTCTCCCGCCCCCAAGCCCCTTTCTCGCCGCTCTCCCGCCCCCCCGCCCCCTTCTCGCGGCTCTCCCGCCCCCAAGCCCCTTTCTCGCGGCTCTCCCGCCCCAAGCCCCTTTCTCGCGGCTCTCCCGCCCTCAAGCCCCTTTCTCGCGGCTCTCCCGCCCCCAAACCCCTTTCTCGCGGCTCTCCCGCCCCAAGCCCCTTTCTCGCGGCTCTCCCGCCCCAAGCCCCTTTCTCGCGGCTCTCCCGCCCCAAGCCCCTTTCTCGCGGCTCTCCCGCCCCAAGCCCCTTTCTCGCGGCTCTCCGCCCCCCAAGCCCCTTTCTCGCGGCTCTCCCGCCCCAAGCCCCTTTCTCGCGGCTCTCCCGCCCCAAGCCCCTTTCTCGCGGCTCTCCCGCCCCCAAGCCCTTTCTCGCGGCTCTCCCGCCCCAAGCCCCTTTCTCGCGGCTCTCCCGCCCCAACCCCGTTTCTCGCGGCTCTCCCGCCCCCAACCCCATTTCTCGCGGCTCTCCCGCCCCCAACCCCGTTTCTCCCGGCTCTCCCGCCCCAAACCCGTTTCTCGCGGCTCTCCCGCCCCCAAACCCGTTTCTCGCGGCTCTCCCGCCCCCACCCCCGTTTCTCGCGGCCCTCCCCCCCCCAACCCCGTTTCTCGCGGCTCTCCCCCCCCCCCCCCCCTTTCTCGCGGCTCTCCCGCCCCCAAGCCCCTTTCTCGCGGCTCTCCCGCCCCAAGCCCCTTTCTCGCGGCTCTCCCGCCCCAAGCCCCTTTCTCGCGGCTCTCCCGCCCCCAAGCCCCTTTCTCGCGGCTCTCCCGCCCCCAAGCCCCTTTCTCGCGGCTCTCCCGCCCCAAGCCCCTTTCTCGCGGCTCTCCCGCCCCAAGCCCCTTGCTCGCGGCTCTCCCGCCCCAAGCCCCTTTCTCGCGGATCTCCCGCCCCCAAGCCCCTTTCTCGCGGATCTCCCGCCCCCACGCCCCTTTCACGCGGGGCCCCCCCCCCCAACCCCCTTTCTCCCGGCTCTCCCGCCCCCAAGCCCCTTTCTCGCGGCTCTCCCGCCCCCAAGCCCCTTTCTCGCGGCTCTCCCGCCCCCAAGCCCCTTTCTCGCGGCTCTCCCGCCCCAAGCCCCTTTCTCGCGGCTCTCCCGCCCCCAAGCCCCTTTCTCGCGGCTCTCCCGCCCCCAAGCCCCTTTCTCGCGGCTCTCCCGCCCCAAGCCCCTTTCTCGC
Source organism: Eptatretus burgeri (assembly GCF_056783735.1). Classification (NCBI taxonomy): domain Eukaryota; kingdom Metazoa; phylum Chordata; class Myxini; order Myxiniformes; family Myxinidae; genus Eptatretus; species Eptatretus burgeri. Next base: position 163,229,489 of record NC_140961.1, read on the forward strand.
GGCTCTCCCGCCCCCAAGCCCCTTTCTCGCGGCTCTCCCGCCCCCAAGCCCCTTTCTCGCGGCTCTCCCGCCCCAAGCCCGTTTCTCGCGGCTCTCCCGCCCCAAGCCCGTTTCTCGCGGCTCTCCCGCCCCCAAGCCCCTTTCTCGCGGCTCTCCCGCCCCAAGCCCCTTTCTCGCGGCTCTCCCGCCCCCAACCCCGTTTCTCGCGGCTCTCCCGCCCCCAACCCCGTTTCTCGCGGCTCTCCCGCCCCAACCCCGTTTCTCGCGGCTCTCCCGCCCCCAAACCCGTTTCTCGCGGCTCTCCCGCCCCCAACCCCGTTTCTCGCGGCTCTCCCGCCCCCAACCCCGTTTCTCGCGGCTCTCCCGCCCCCAACCCCGTTTCTCGCGGCTCTCCCGCCCCCAACCCCGTTTCTCGCGGCTCTCCCGCCCCCAAGCCCCTTTCTCGCGGCTCTCCCGCCCCAACCCCCTTTCTCGCGGCTCTCCCGCCCCAACCCCTTTATCGCGGCTCTCCCGCCCCAACCCCCTTTCTCGCGGCTCTCCCGCCCCCAACCCCCTTTCTCGCGGCTCTCCCGCCCCCCAAACCCCCACTCCTTCTACCTCCACCCTTTCTCCTGCCCCAAACCCCCTTTGCACCTTTCAAAACTACTCTGCTGATTGCTTGGTAAGCTGTAACAGTTCACATCATAATCCAGTATATGTGATTCCATGATACCTGGGAATGAATATTTTTCCATGACTTCTATTTTGTTCCTTTGAAGTTTTTGTAAACTGTGGGTTTTGTAAATATATTTTGTGTTGAAGGTTTGTTTGGATGAATCTAAGATTGTGCAGAGATTTATTGCTGCAGGTATTTATTCCCCCTTCTCAAAGTTCCTGGAGCCACTTTTACAAATGGTGCCCCAACTACTCTCATTAATAATCTCCTGCTTCATGATGCATGCTTGTTAATGAGAATATCTGGCACACCTTTGATCAAAGTGGCTGCATTATTAATTTACGTCATCCAGGAGAGGCAAGCCATGTTTGAAATGAAGGAATACGATTGGCTGATGTTTCAACGAAATCCTTTTTGGGGATTTGGTAACATCCAATGGACATATAAAAGTACAATTTTTCATAAAAACATTTGGCCTGTCGAGTTATTGAATGATTTTCTGCCTTTTTAATTTCCTTAAATCCCTGAGCTGTCGACCCTGGGTTTTGACTTCAACACAGCTACAAACTGTCAATCTGGTGTTTCATATGCAGGGCGAGTGTGCTTCATTGGAACGGCTGCCAAGCGCTTGACCTTCACCGGTTGACCATCACTGCCGAGCGCACATTGTCGGTTGACCATCGCTGCCGAGTGCGCTTCGCCGGTTGACCGTCACTGCCGAGCGTGCTTTGCTGGTTGACCGTCGATGCCGAGCGTGCTTTGCTGGTTGACCGTCGATGCCGAGCGTTCTTCGCCGGTTGACCGTCGCTGTCGAGCGCTCTTCGCCGGTTGACCGTCGCTGTCGAGCGCTCTTCGCCGGTTGACCATCGATTCCAAGCGCACATCGTCTGTTGACCATTTCAGCCGAGCACGCTCCGCCCGTTGACCGTAGCTGCCGAGCTCTCTCCGCCCGTTGACCGTAGCTGCCGAGCTCTCTCCGCCCGTTGACCGTAGCTGCCGAGCTCGCTCCGCCCGTTGACCGTAGCAGCCGAGCACTCTCCGCCCGTTGACCGTAGCTGCCGAGCGCGCTCTGCCCATTGACAGTCGTTGCCGAGCGCGCTCCGCCCGTTGACCATCACTGCTGAGCGCGCTTCGCCGGTTGACCATCGAATCCAAGCGCGCATCATTGGTTGACCATTGCAGCCGAGCACGCTTCGCCGATTGACTATCACTGCCGAGCGCACTTTGCTGGTTGACCATTGCTGCCGAGCACGCTTTGCCGGTTGACCATCGAATACAAGCGTGCATCGTTGGTTGACCATTGCAGTCGAGCACGCTTTGCCGGTTGACCATCGCTGCCGACCGCGCTTCGTCATTGACCATCGCTGCTGAGCGCGCTTCATTGGTTGACCTTCGCTGCCGAGCGTGCTTCGTCTGTTGGCCTTCGCTGCCGAGCGCGCTTCGTCGGTTGACTGTCGCTGCCAAGCGCGCTGAGCCTGTTGACCATCGCTCGCGCTTCGCCTGTTGACCATCACTGCTGAGCGCCCTTTGCCCATTGACCATCGCTGCCAAGCACGCTTTGTGGGTTGACAATCGATTCCGAGCACGCACCGTCATTTGACCATTGCAGCTGAGCGCTCTTCGTCGGTTGACCGTCGCTGTGGAGCACACTCCGCCAGTTGACCGTCTGCCGAGCGCGCTCCGCCGGTTGACTGTCGCTGCCAAGCGCGCTCCGCAGGTTGACTGTCGCTGCCGAGCGCACTTCGTTGGTTGACCGTCGCTGCCGAGCATGCTCCACTGGTTGACCGTCGCTGCCGAGCACACTCCGCCCGTTGACCGTCGCTGCCGAGCACACTCCGCCCGTTGACCGTCGCTGCCGAGCGCACTCTGCCCGTTGACCTACGCTTCCGAGCGCGCTCCACCTGTTGATCTACGCTGCCGAGCGCTCTCCGCCCATTGACCGTCGCTGCCGAGTGTGCTCCTCCCGTTGACCGTCGCTGCCGAGCGCACTCCGCCCGTTGACCTACGCTGCCGAGCGCGCTCTACTCGTTGACCTACGCTGCCGGGCGCGCTCCTCCCATTGACCGTCGCTGCCGAGCACGCTCCGCCCGTTGACTGTCGCTGCCAAGCGCGCTCCGCAGGTTGACTGTCGCTGCCGAGCGCACTTCGTTGGTTGACCGTCGCTGCCGAGCACGCTCCGCCCGTTGACCGTCGCTGCCGAGCACACTCCACCCGTTGACCGTCGCTGCCGAGCACACTCCGCCCGTTGACCGTCGCTGCCGTGCGCGCTCCTCCCATTGACCGTCGCTGCCGAGCGCGCTCCGCCCGTTGACCGTCACTGTCGAGCGCGCTCCGCCCATTGACCGTCGCTGCCGAGTGTGCTCCTCCCGTTGACCGTCGCTGCCGAGCGCACTCCGCCCGTTGACCTACGCTGCCGAGCGCGCTCTACTCGTTGACCTACGCTGCCGGGCGCGCTCCTCCCATTGACCGTCGCTGCCGAGCACGCTCCGCCCGTTGACCGTCGCTGCCGAGCGCGCTCCGCCCATTGACTGTCGCTGCCGAGCGCGCTTCGCCCGTTGATCATCGTTCCTGTGCACACTCGTATTCTCTGGGTTCTTTCTCCTTCACTCTCTGATTAGGGCCACATGACCTCATGATGCACAAACTTCCATCACAAGCGAGTGTTGTCTGCTGACGTGCAAACACCATATTGTGCAGTTGCCTTTCATCCTTCTTGCATCATCGTCTGCAAAAGTTATGCAAGTTTTATTTCCTGAAAGCTGCCGTACCAGCATCTTCAAATTTCCACTTCATTCCCTGTCACAGATTTTTTTTGTTGTTGTTGGTTTGTTTTTTTGCTGAAGAAGGTGCATTGTAGTTCAATGGGTAACATTCCTTTGTTTGAATTATACGTTTCATTATGAACAAGATGATTCAGTGTTTTTATTTTCATGTCATCTTCAGTGTTTGGCGTTTTTTTTCATTTTTATTTTTTCATTTGAAGCTGATTTGTTATTTATATCAAGTGAACATTGGCCTTATTGAAAACACAGAGAGTGATTTGCAGGTTTGTTTTTAGCCTTGAGCGTGTGCGTGTGTGGATAAACTTTAGTATTTTGCTCCGAATTGCCTAATTTAATTTCATACCAGGTTTGTGCAAGGGGTCGCCGAGACAAATACCCAAGGGAAGCTCTGCACACTTCAAATCTTTGTCATCTTTGACGTTTTTGCAGACAAAATGTCGGCTCAAGGAAGTATGCCAGTTTGTAATCCTTGAGGAAAGAATGTGGTTGAACCTTCTCTGAAAGGCAGTTCCACAAATGGAATAAAAATGAACAAAAGAGTGGAGGTGGGTTGTAAGTCTGGATGCTTGGAGTTCATCGAGAAAATGTGTTTACCGGAAGGAGAACCCGGAGAAGCTGAACATCCTGGAGAATCTGCGGGGGGTGTGGTGGGGGGTGGGGGAGGAGAGGGATTGGGGGACTCGACCAATGGAGCAGATGGATCAAGACTGAACGAGAGATGGAAAAATACCAGATCCCACCAACCTGTCCATGATGTGAGAAGAGGCCTTATCATGACAGCTGCCAATTATGTTGAGAACTTAAGATTCTGTAGAATTCGGAGGATGTGTAAGGAGGATGGGTGGAGGTGGTTGGGGTGGGCAGGAGGGCTATGTGGCTGCCAGCCCAAAGAAGAGAGCAATATTCTATTGAGTTTTGTTGGCTGTAAGTTCTGATTTTTCACAGAATAATTTTTAGCTGGCTGCTGGGGCCAACTTTGCTGTGTTACCAGCAGAGGAGAGGTCATGATTGATGGTTCGGCTGAAAACCTCAAGAGATTGAACTTCTTCTCGTGGCCGAACGTGTAAACAGGTAGTTGTTTGTTTGATCATTGTTCTGAAGCAACAAAGTGAAACTGTGAGATATGCCAAGGTTGAAAAAAGTGTTTCATTTGTTCGACCAACATCTACTCCATTCCAGATTAGGAGAGAAGAATGCAGCTGCTGGCTACGTGTTATTCGCATGGAATACTGGATGTTGTAATGTGGAGTCATCTGTAAAACGGGGGGGGGGGGGGGGACAGGATTTACAGACCATTGGAGAGTCGAATTTACATGAGGTGAATGAGCCTGAGTTTCAAGACACTGCCTTGGGGCACTCGGGCCATTCCTCAGGGAGGAAAAGAGGATTTCCTCGAGAGCAACTTGACTGTGCAAGTTGAGGAACTCAGAAAGCCAAGGATGAAAGTAGCCGTATTTGCCACAGGCAGCAAGCTTGGTAAGCAGAGCAGGATGCCAGATTATGTCGAATGCTTGAGATATGTCCAAGGAGTCTGTTCTGTCCTTATTTGAGATTCAACGCCACCAACCATTCCTGACAGAGATGCAGCAGTCCTGTTCTCGTAATCAGAAGTGATAAAATATCTGAAGAACGAGGGAGCCAATTTTGATGAGATTTGGCAGGTGGTTTCAGCCTTAGCCAACAATTAAACCTTGTCATTTTGGTCTCCAGCCCAAAGGTCACAGGTTTGGGTCAAATTTTGTCAGCAATTCCAATTATGATGTCATATCTCTGACATCTCTTCAAGAACAAGACCAACATGTCGTTACAATGAAGAACCCGTTTTGCTCGTGAATCTTCATGATGATTTGCATCGGCAGATAGGTACAACAATTGATGAAATCGACAAAATGTTGAGGTCTGCGAACCGCCTTGGGAAGCAAGGAGAACCTGACTTTTCCTTTTTCTCCGATGAGGGGTTGATTCCCAAAATGTAATCTTGTTGCTTCCCACTTCAGTTAGCCGACCTCAATCGATGTTCTGTTGATTTCATCCAGAACGGTATTGATGCGTTTCCTCATTTTGATTAATGGATTTATGTTAACGTTTTCCGGTCATCTTCTCCATATTGTATAGTTTTCTGTACCAATATATTGGAGATGCTTTAACGAGTTGTAAACAAGTGTAAAAGAAGTTGATGTATCATGTTTGAAAAACTGTGTTGTGTTCGTGTCAGTTTTGGATGCTATATTTTGCATCACATGATATTTTTGGGTTCAGTTTTACCGCTAACTACCATTTGGTGTTTTGTGTTTTGCTTGTTCAGCCGATGCTGTGATTGATATTTATTTGATGTTGGTTTCCAAAAACATGGACGTTGTTTTAGCAAGATGAACTTGTCCTTCCTGGCAGGCTCGAATTGTTCCCCAGAAGTCCTGTATCATTGTTCTGCGGGTGATGCGGGACCTGTGTAACAGAGTTCACACTTGGAAACCTCTCCAAGGCTGGGTAAATACCACTTCCTCTTTGATCCTATGCAGTGCATATACTGCAATCTCTTATGCACCAACACTATTAATTAGCAAATGAGGGAAAAAAAAATTATAATTGTTTCTCAGGTCATTGAACTCCTCTGCGAGAAAGCCATTATGACCAGCATTCGCCCAATGGGGGCAGGTGAAGCTCTTCGCCGAGTCATCGAGTGTCTTGCCGCAGGAATCTTGCTCGAAGGTATGAGGATCTCAATGTTGATGCTCAAGTTCTCACGTTGAGTTATTGCCAAGATAATGCATTATATGTACACCATGCTGTGGTTATTCCAATGCATATGGATTCCTGCACTTACTTCACTTATTATAAACTTCCTGATCTATCCAGTTAATTTTATTTGCAGATAAATCAGGAATCTTGGACCCTTGCGAAAAGGAGCCAAAAGACGTCCTTGATGGAATCACTGCTCAACAGAAAGAGGACATCACACAAAGTGCTCAGGTTCCACTCACTTTGGTTTCCCCTTCTCTTGTCCTTGGAAAGGGTTTCTAGATTTTATTGTGAGAAAGTTCATAGTTTCACAGTAAAATGAGAATTGCATTTATATTTTTCCAACATTTTATTCATTTACATGAACATTTACTCATTCATGTATTCATTTAATTGTTCATTCCTTTCCTGTCGTAATTCTCTGCAGATTTCTGCAGTAGATGAGAGTACAGCTCTCATATGCTATTTTTTTTAACTGTAGAATTTTTGCCTGGGTTTTTTCTTGGCAGACTTGCCTGATGGCCTTTTTAGCCTCACCCTTTCCAAAGGGAATATTTTAATTTGTCTTTGTCCATGTGCAGATCTACTTTAATATAGAATGCTCATATTCTCTGATCTGCCGGAATCTTGAGCTGAGAATATGAACAATCTATATTAAAGTAGATCTGCATGCAGACACAACGGGGGTTCTACTTCAAATATACAGTACATTGATGATATTTTGCATTGTTAAATGTTTTGTCTTGATGTGAATGTATTTTGGAGATTGTCAGGAGGATAAGAATGTTGAATGTCAGACAACCACTCAACAGACACTCGCTGACACTCATTGTCGCTCACTCACGTTGGGTCATTGTGGTCCTATATATATATATATATATATATATATATATATATATATATATATATATATATATATATATATATATATATATATATATATATTTTTTTTTCATTCATTAGAAGATAATCACAGAGTATACATTGCTTATGAGCTTTTGTCTCTGTGTTTCGTCTTCTTTTACAAGTCGGACAATTCTCTAATTTATTGTCGGGAGCATCAGGGAATTCAAGCGGCTTAACAACTGGCATATCATTTGTATTCGGCATCCTTTATAGTTGATTTTTTATATAATGTTTTCACTGAAACTAAAATTCATCTTCACTTTCACTATCATAATGTTCATCCACATCGGTGTTTTCATAATATTCATCCACATCAGTATTACCATCTTCATTGGCATTAGCATCATCATTGATAAAACTACTTTCAGAACTATCGTTTGGATACAAGCTCACAGTATTCTAGCTGTCTTCTGTGTTAATGGAGATACTATCATCACTATCACAATCCCCAAAATCTTCAGCTGTATCACAACTCATTTATTTAGGAAAAAAAAGTTGGTAATTTCAGTTTAAGCAAAGATATATTGTATAAATATGAGGACGACAATGCATTGTGATGTCTGCAATGAAGACTGCAAGTATTATAAGAAACACCTTCAATCCTACAAACACACATTATATTTGTTTCCTGAAATATCTCCGTTAGAGCAAGAAGAGAAAAATGCATCATGATGTCTACTTAACGGACTTCTTTAAAGACGGGTATAACTAGAACTGCTACTTTATAACTACTAGCCGTGATAACCGCGTACCACGGCATCCGGCTTTGACACAACCCTGCTTTGATAGAACACGGGATTGAGGAGTTACGGACAGAGTAAAACGCCGCATTGAATCTCTTTATTACGGAAGCAGTTGTCCCTTTTTCCTGAATACATAGTATTAATTGAATTGGTGTATATATAACGTGAACACAAAGTAATAAATGTTGACACCATGGGTGAATGGTGTAAACCGGGATTCACCTGAATCACATGGAGCCCCACACATCTCCCAACGATGTGGGATTGATGAATAATGGACCGAATAACACACCACATTCAATCTATTTATTACATACGTAGTTTGCCCTTTTTCCTGAATACATAGTCAGTATTAATTGAATTGGTGTTTAACCTGAACATGAAGTAATAAATGTTGACAAGCCGAAACCCCGTCACAGACGGATTCCGTTCCATGAGCCCAATATGACAACCAGTGGCGGCTCTTTTAAGAGCCGGATCCCAGTCGATGTACTCCATGGCCTTACCTAATGAGGCCTACAAAACGTCCTTGTACACGACATTTTTGGTGTACACTACTCCTTGTGAAGAAGTCCCCTGATTTGTGCATGTGTCTACTTTGACGTACAAACACCGTGTCAAAACTTCTCAGGTCACAGTACCGAGAAAAATGTGACGCGACTGCAAGGAGGAGCACAAAATTGGTCCTTCATTATTAATATATAGATGCTTCAGAGTTGAAGTTTGACTATTGCCATTATGTGCGATGCACTCTTGCAGGTACGAAGTTTCTTTCAGTCCAGGTCACAGTACTGAGAAAAACGTGATGTGACCACTAGGAGGAGCACAAAATTGGTCCTTCAGTATTACTATATCGACTAGCCGAAGCCCCGTCACAGACGGATTCTGTTCGTTCAACCACCCTCACCAGCTCACCCACACTCGAAGGACATGGACTGGACAGGGTGTGCTTGCCCCCGCCTACTCATCCCCTGCCCCATTCCCCCCACCTTCAATTTGCTTACCCCCGCCCAAAAATTTAATTACCCCGGTCCCGCCTCTTCACTCCCCGACCCCTGTCTCTTGATTCCCCGCACCACTTGCCCCCGCCCCCCTGTCCACCCCCTCACACTCAACCCCGCCTAATTCACCCCAGCCCCCGCCCCATGTCCCCCCCCGTTTCCCGCTTTCAATTTGCTTACCCCTGCCCAAAAATTTGCTTTCCCTGCCCCCGCCTCTTCACTTCTCGCCCCCGCCTATTCACTTCTCGCCCCCGCCTCTTCAATTCTCGCCCCCATCTCAACGAAAAGTGTTTATTCTGCTTCAGAGTTGAAAGTTGACTATTGCCACGATGTGCAATGCGCTCTTACAGGTACGAAGTTTCTTTCCGTCCAGGTCACAGTACCGAGAAAAACGTGACGCGACCGCGAGGAGGAGCACAAAATTGGTCCTTCAGTATTAATACATAGAAGATACAATGTTTCTTGTTACATTTTTTGTGTCAAATTCACATTCTGAGGGAGTCGGCATGTGTAGAAGAGGGTTTTACATTGCAGACGCTATTTTCGAGGAGTGGAATTGCACCTCTCAGCGGTAACGGTCTGTCGATGACAGATGTAATGACGTCACCGAATGACCGATGATGTCATGACGTCCTGACATCTCTCAGCGGTGACGTCACACGTCGCCATATTAACGAATGTAAAACGAAAAGTGTTTATTCTGCTTCAGATTTGAAAGCTGACTATTGCCACTATGTGCGATGCACTCTCACAGGTACGAAGTCTCTTTCAGTCCAGGTCACAGTACCGAGAAAAACGTGACGTGATCGCTAGGAGGAGCACAAAATTGGTCCTTCAGTATTAAGATATAGATACCACGAGTGCAGAGGGTAAACCGGGACTTCCCCGAGTAACGAGGCCTCACACATCTCTATATGATATGGGATTGACAAGTTATGGACCGAGGAACACGCTCCATCTGTTTATTATGTACGCAGGTCAGGGAAGGTATGGGAACATGCACCAGAGGAGCGCGTCGCTGCGTTCACTTTCCGCCTGTATTCCAGTGGCCTCTGTCTGGCCATCCGCCAGGCTTCCACTTGGCCCATCCCCATCTCTTTGAGATTCCGATCAACCTGCTGCACCATGAGGCAGGTGGTTGGCCTATTGGTCTCCTCCACTCATGAGGCTCCCTCACTGAGAGAATCTGGTGAGCGGGATCAGCGTCAGAAAAACGAGCCACATGTCCATCCAGCTGCAGCTGATGCTCACGGACGATGCAGGTAACAAATTTCATTTCAGTCTCTCTCAGCAACCACTCATTGGACACAAAGTCTGATCAGCGATAGAGAAGGATTCTCCGAAGAGACCTGGTACCAAAGCAATTAAGTCTCCATCTCAGATCCCTGGTACCAGAGTCCAAGTTTCACATCCATAGAGCAAGACTGGAAGCACCAAGGACATGAAGACTCGAACTTTCGTCGTCCCGTACAGGTACCGACAGGGCCACACCCCATGATCCATTGTGAATCCATGACTCACCAGGCCTGATCCAGATGTCTATTGCACTCTGGCTTGCAGCCAGCAGAGACATGAATATCACTGCCAAGGGAAGTGAATCTCTCCGTGAGCTCAACATCCTCACCACAAACAGGTACAGACAACATAGCAGCATCTAAGATGTCATTGAAATCCTGGATCTTAGTTTTGACCCAGGAAAACCGTAATCCCAGTGGCTCCGACTCAAAACCAGCACTTCAAGGGCCCCCAAAAGGATATCCAGAGTCGCCGCAAAGATGACTGCATCATCTGTGAAATCAAGGTCAGAGATCTTGACATTCCCAAACAGCGCAACGCAGCTTGATCTCTGACATCCTCCCAAGAATCCAGTCCGTACAAGCGCTGAAAAGTGTGGGGGCCAGTACACACCCCTGACAAATTCTAGTAACAAATGGAAATAAGTTGGAGATGGTATCACCACATATCACAGCACTCTCAGTACCAGAGTGTAGTTCAGACATCAGATTGATCAGTTTTAGTGGCACCCCATGAAGACTGAGAATCCTCCAGAGGGCAACCCGATTCACTGAATCAAACACTTTGCAGAGATCAACACAGGCTGTAAGAAGCTCTTGCCGATGCTCTCGTCTGTGTTCAGTGAGGGCCCGAAGGGCGAGGAGATGATCAATCGTTGACCTCTTTGATGTAAAGCTGACTGCTCTGGGCGCTGGTGCTCAAGCAGATGGTGGCGAACCTGATCAAGAATTATCCGAGCAAAGACCTGGCCCGGCACTGAGAGCAGTGTCGCCCCTCAGTAGTTGTTGCAGTGCTGGTGATCACCCTTCCCTTTCCAGAGAGGGACAACAAGGTCCCTCTTCCAGTCAGTTGGGATGATGCCTGTGTTCCAGGCAGATCACAGAACTGCAGGGATGCCACAGATCCCAGGAGCTTCATCCCATTTCAACCAGTTCACCACAGCCTGTTTTTCCACAAACGAATCTGGGTCACAGTTGATTGCAGCGTCAGTAAGAGGGATAGTAACACCCCAACATCCAACTCAAAAGCTCGTGGATCAGCCTGGTACAACCGCTCAAAGTAACCGGCTCAGCGGGTCTTTACTTCAGACTCCTCTGTCAAGAGTCCTCCACCCTCCGCTCTCACTACAATTCACCGAGGGTTGGGCTTGGATGAACGCAATGCGCAAATTCCCCTGTAAATAGGACGAGAATCCATTGACCTCATGTGATGCTTCACCCACTCACAGATTCCTCGCACATAGGCCTCCTTGTCCACCCTCAGCGCACGTACAGTTTTTCGCGTCAACTCCCTCAACAGCTCAGCTCTGCCTTTCAGCCTGGCCCTACAACTTTAGTCAATGGAATCCAGTGTCCCTTGAGAGTCAAAAGTCTTCTTCGCCCTGCAGTGAGTTCCAAGACGTCCACCGGTAACATCAAGGATGGTGGTCTTCAAGGCACTCCACAACTCTTCAGGATTCCCCAAAGCACTCTGACCCCCCCCCAAAACCCCACTCAGCCTGTTCGCAAAGTCCTCAGCTACCCTCTCATCCTTGAGCTTGCAAACAGCTCACCTCGGTTGTGATTGTACCATTCTCCCGGATTTTAGCTGCAACTTCAGAGTTGCTACCACAAGCATGTGTTCTGTATTGACGTACTGAGCGCTCCGGTAGACCCTGCAGTTCTGGATCATCCTCCAGCCACCATGAATGAGCACTTGGTCAATCTCCTTTTCCACACGACCATCCATCCATTGGGTCCGTACTCTGTGCAGAGCATTGGTGATGCTGAAGCAGTCGTCTGGGCTATTGGGCACAATCCTGGACAGGTCGCCACTCCAACACAGGATAACAGCAAGCTGGTACTCATTTTGCCGACCTCGGGAGGAGGAGAAGAGATTGGAACAATTCTCTGTGCAGAGCGTTGGTGCTGCCGAAACAGTCTCCTTGGCTATTGGGCACAATCCTGGACGGGTCGCCACTCCAACACAGTATACCAGCATGCTGGCACTCATTTTGCCGACCTCGGAAGGATGACAGGCAAAGTCAACCCCACCTGGTATTAATTCAACACAAAGGGGGATTTGAACTCAGGATCCTATGATTCCAAACTCACCAACCGAACCATGAGGCCAACACCAGGCATAATCACATGACCAGCATTGGAATACCAAGTTCAGCGATGAGCCTGTGGGTGCTGAAACCATGAACCAGCCACCCGAAGTCCATGACTTATTGCAAAGTCAAGAAACTTGGTGCTATTCTGGTTCATCGTTCCTGACCCATGGGGACCAACACATGTCTCATAACCATCCCTATCAGTGCCTGTCGATGCATTGAAATCCTTTAAGACTAGAAGAGTATCTTGCCTGGGGCACTGATGAACCACAGACTCAAGCGTGGCATAGAATGCGTCCTTCACGGTGAGATCACTTGTCTCAGTCGGAGCATATATGGAGACTAGAGAAATGACACCCACGGAGTGACGAATCCTTTGTCTCATAATACACTCGTGGACAGGTGTTACCTCAATTATCTTTAGAGTCAGCTTATTGGACACAACTACAGCAACTCCTTGGGCATGGTCACCATCAAAGCGACTCGACCAATAGTAGGTGTTACCACACGCTATGATCTCACCACTATCCAGTCTCTGAAACTCAGAGAGTGCTGAAATACCGATGTTCAAAAGCTTGAGCTCAGACAATAACAGACAGGTGATTATCCTCTCTTAGGGATAAGATATTCCATTCACCCACTGAAGGGGGACCGCTTCAGCTCTACCCAAGGAGACCGCCGTCTGGTGGACGACACCTCAGCATCACCCCGCCACACACGACCGCAATCAAACCCGGGAAGGTTACCCCGTGGTTTTCCTCCTATCATCAAAGAGTGGGGCTTCTGAAGGATTTGTGCCAATCCCATCATCAGGTGAGCCGCCTGGTGGAGGGCAGCTGCACAAAAGGTACTCCCATGGAGTGGGTTTGCAGTTTTCTTCACGGTTTTCTTATGTTTTGCGGCGTGAAGGGTTTTACAGTGGCCAAAGTGAAAATCCTGCCGCCAACCTCCTAAAACAAGTAACCAAACTGCAGGAGGATATCCGCAGCCACAGTTGGGCACTTGATGTGGATGGCCATTGGCTCACAAGAAACGCCTCTGCCCTTTGACAGGTTTTGTTTTTAATCCTGCTGAGTGTCCATATCATACACCCTCCTCACCAGAAAAACCTGGAAGGGGAGATGGTTTCATCGCCAACAACCCGACCATGAAACAGATTAGTACAGGTTTACATGATACCTGCAGCAAGTCACAGATCTGATCTGGCCCGATCTGACAATAATTATGTACGCAGATGTCCCTTTTCCTGGGGCCATCACCAGTATCAATTGAATTGGTGTTTAAATAACCTGAACATGAAGTAATAAATGTCACCGTGGGTCCGCAGGGTAAACCGGAACTCCGAGTAATACAAAGCCCTGCACACGTCTCTCAACGATGCGGGATTGATGAGTTGTGGACCGAGCAATACGCCACATTAAGTCTTTATTATATAAGCAGTTAGCTCTTTTTCCTGAATATAGTCGGAATCAATTGAATTGGTTTTTAAATAACCTGAACAAAAAGCAATCAACGTTGACACCATGGGTGCGGAGGGTGAAGCGGGATTCCCCCTGAGTCTAATGACCCACCCCCCCCGCCCCCCCACATGCTTCTCCATGACAAGGTGTTCACAAGTTATGGACTGAGGAACAGGCCATGTTCCATCAATTTATTATGTGCACAGTTGACCCCTTTTCCTGGGACCATCATCAGTACCAATTGAATTGCTACTCCTGTACCCTGAAACGCATGTAGGCGCAGCCAAATGAGCCTTGTGCAAAAAAAAAAGTTCTCAGATGCAAATAATTAAATAATTCTGGCTGCCATCATTGCAGCTGATCGAGTTTAAATTTAAAAAAAACATACATTCCCTATGTCAACTGGATCATAACTGTGAAGTTTGATGTTGACTGATGAAGCAGTTACAGAGAAAACATTAATATTTTATTTCAATCCAATATGGTTGCCAAACCATGTGACCTACGTCAAAAAGAGGAGGGAACTTTTTGTTCATCTTGGATAGGCGGTCAGACCTGTAAAGTTTCGCCTCAATCTGTTAAGCCGTTTAAGAGAAGTTTTTTTCAATTTTTTTAATTTTCAATCCAATGTGGCTGATGAACCACATGACCTATGTCATCATAAATTTGTATTCTACCTCTAATTTGTGAGGAGATCACACTTGTTGAGTTTCGTTTTAATCGGATAAGGTGCGTTTTTCTCTCCAAGATGGCTGGCAAACCATGTGACTTGTGACATAATTTTCTCCTGTATGTAGCAATGACATTTGATGATGGTTGCAAAGTTTCACTTAGATCGGGTAAGTGGTTCCAGAGAAAACATTATTTAATATTTTTCTTCACTCCAGCATGGCTGTCAAACCATGTGAGCTATCAATTATTCTTTAACAAATCGAAGATTCTGAAGCCATCTGGAGAAATACAACAAATAGAAGCCGTTCTGGAGAAGAAGATTAAAAACAAAAACAATTCGAAACAATATAGCTGCCGAATCACGTAACCTGACTTCATAATATTTTTTTCCTTCTGTGAGTTGCGTAGATGACGCTCAAGAAATTTCAAATTTTTGGTTCTACATTGTGTTCTACACGTGGAATTTTCACCGGAATACCACTTCACCGAAGACATCATGAAAAAAAAAATCACACTTTTTCCTCGTGGGGATTTCTTGCCATTTGCCAATTTTCAAATTTTTTTCCATAGAGCGGTTTTGGAGATGGAGGTCCAAAGTTTTTCAAAGGTGGTGCCCGTACCATGTGACCTATGATGTCACAATTATCAATGAAATATTCTGCGAAAAATGATGCATACTACGGTGAAAATTTTGTGCCGATTGGTTTAACGGTTGCCGAGAAAATGAATTTAAAAGTGGAAAAAACCCGACAATTGCCGGTGGAATAAGAAAAATAATAATAAAGCATAAGAAAAACAACTGCTTACCCAGTCTTGGAGGCTTGGTATCCTAATAATTAGAACAGAAAAAAAACAAGAGGTTACCCAGCCCAAAAGGCTTGGTACCCTCAGAACAACAATAATAATAATAATAATAATAATAATAACAAACAAACAGAAGAAAAACAATAGGTGACCCAGCTCTGAAGGCTTGGTACCCCAAATAATAATAATCTACACTAATAAAAGGGTGTGTGCGTGCATGCGTGTCCTCCATGTTTCAGGGAGATGTTCACAAACATGAATCAATATAAACAACTGCGTGTGACGGGTGGAAAAAATTTAGCTCGGTAATTTAGAAAACACGTTAATACGGCAAACGGCTCAGAAATCGCTGTTATTTCACAACTCGCTCAGGATGGCGGAGCATGAACCACTCGCTCAGGATGTCGGAGCACGAACCACTCGCCCAGGATGACTGAGCACGAACCACTCGTCCAGGATGACAGAGCACGAACCACTCGCCCAGGATGACGGAGCACGAACCACTCGCTCAGGATGACAGAGCACGAACCACTCGCTCAGAATGACGGAGCATGAACCACTCTCTCAGGATGACGGAGCACGAACCACTCGCCCAGGATGACGGAGCATGAACCACTCGCCCAGCATGACGGAGCACGAACCACTCGCCCAGGATGACGGAGCATGAACCACTCGCTCAGGATGACGGAGCACGAACCACTCGTCCAGGATGACGGAGCACGAACCACTCGTCCAGGATGACGGAGCACGAACCACTCGCCCAGGATGACGGAGCACGAACCACTCGCCCAGGATGACGGAGCACGAACCACTCGCCCAGGATGACGGAGCACGAACCACTCGCCCAGGATGACGGAGCACGAACCACTCGCCCAGGATGACGGAGCACGAACCACTCGCCCAGGATGACGGAGCACGAACCACTCGCCCAGGATGACGGAGCACGAACCACTCGCCCAGGATGACGGAGCACGAACCACTCGCCCAGGATGACGGAGCACGAACCACTCGCCCAGGATGACGGAGCACGAACCACTCGCCCAGGATGACGGAGCACGAACCACTCGCCCAGGATGACGGAGCACGAACCACTCGCCCAGGATGACGGAGCACGAACCACTCGCCCAGGATGACGGAGCACGAACCACTCGCCCAGGATGACGGAGCACGAACCACTCGCCCAGGATGACGGAGCACGAACCACTCGCCCAGGATGACGGAGCACGAACCAGTCTCTCAGGATGACGGAGCACGAACCACTCGCCCAGGATGACGGAGCACGAACCACTCGCTCAGGATGGCGGAGTACGAACCACAAATTTGAGCTGTGAAATGTTCCATTTCACATGAATAAACACATCTGTCTGCACAGTTTATTTTATGGTCTCGTATATAAATAGGCACAATGCAGAAATGATAGTTTATCTGTATGTTCCATTGATGAGTCTGAGGAGGAAGTTAATACATGTGGAATGGTCACATTAGAAAGGCTTCCTTTTGTGCAAAAGTTACTTGTGTGTAGTCTTGATTCTCCTTTTTTCCCAGCATGCTATGCGGTTGCTGGCCTTTGGTCAATTGCATCGGGTGCTGGGCATGAACGCTTTATCTGTCAAATCGCCATTCCACATGCGAGCATTTACAGGTAACTGACAGTTTAACATGTCTATTAAGCCACCTCCTTCAACTCTGACTGCTCTCACACCGTTGCTGTCAATACCTGTTTCTTTGACTCATCAATGTCTTTTGTTAAGCAAGAAGAAAAAGATCGTTTTCACCTTGTACCTGTGCTTTGCGTTATTTCTTGCAGGAGATGGCACAAAAGAAGGAAAAAAAAGACTGCTGGAGAATATTCCAGGCTTAACTGGACGGGGTGATGCCAAAAAGAGCAAATACATCAAAAAAGGTGTGCTGTTGTACGAGTCTTGCCCTCGCGTTTTCTGCTGCCTGCGGTCCGTCTGTGCCCGCGCCTGTCCCGGCCCTGCGGTCCGTCTGTGCCCGCGCCTGTCCCGGCCTTGCGGTCCGTCTGTGCCCGCGCCTGTCCCGGCCTTGCGGTCCGTCTGTGCCCGCGCCTGTCCCGGCCTTGCGGTCCGTCTGTGCCCGTGCCGGGTCCCGGCCCTGCGGTCCGTCTGAGCCCGCGCCGGGTCCCGGCCCTGCGGTCCGTCTGAGCCCGCGCCGGGTCCCGGCCCTGCGGTCTGTCTGCGCCCGCGCCAGGTCCCGGCCCTGCAGTCTGTCTGCGCCCGCGCCAGGTCCCGACCCTGCGGTCCGTCTGCGCCCGCGCCGGGTCCCGGCCCTGCGGTCCGTCTGCGCCCGCGCCGGGTCCTGGCCCTGCGGTCCGTCTGCGCCCACGCCGGGTCCCGGCCCTGCGGTCCGTCTGCGCCCGCGCCGTGTCCCGGCCCTGCGGCACTGACTGCGCTGCGTTCCGTGCCCTGACTGCGCTGCGTTCCATGCGCCACCTACCTGGGCTGCGTTCCGTGCATTAACTGGACCTGCCATTGATTTGTCTTTACTAGTTACGAAGGAGAAGGCAGCATCTCCCCCCATCAATGCTGTTATGCGGCTGAATCACATCCACTCAGGCCTGCAGTATCATCTACTTTCACAGTCTGGGCCTGTGCACTCACCCGTCTTTACAATGACAGTAGAACTGGATGGTGTTACATACGAAGCCTCTGGCCCCTCAAAGAAAACGGCAAAGCTCCACCTTGCACTCAAGGTTCACTTGCATGAATGAAAAGCATTTTTTTTTCTTTCCTACTTTTATTTGTTCAGCCTTTGTGTTAAATGTAGATTTATAAGTGTATTATCATACACGTCCTCGCTGCAACTTGCAACATGACAAGAGCCGATCTCTTTTAAATAGGAGCTCACACAGCCAATGAGGTTGAACAGGAACCCATTATTTTAATTTCCAAAATGGTTTAATTTGAAGCCCTATTGCACCACGGAAGTGAACGAATAGTGCCATATTGATAAGAAATGTAAATCAATGCTATGCGACAGCATAACGGAAATGACATAGAAGTATATCAGATTTTATATATATATTTTTTATATGTATGTATGTGTATATATATATATATATATATATGCGTATATATATATATATATATATATATATGTGTATATATATGTGTATATATATATATATATATATATATATATATATATGTATATATATATATATATATATATATATATATATATATATATATATATATATATATATATATATATATATATATATATATATATATATATATCTACAGTGGGGAGAACAAGTATTTGATACACTGCCGATTTTGCAGGTTTTCCCACTTACAAAGCATGTCGAGGTCTGTAATTTTTATCATTGGGACACTTCAACTGTGAAAGATGGAATCTAAAACAAAAATTCTGAAAATCACATTGTATGATTTTTAAATAATTAATTTGCATTTTATTGCCTGAAATAAGTATTTGATCACCTCCCAACCAGTAAGAATTCCGGCTCTCACAGACCTGTTAGTTTTGTCTTTAAGAAGCCCTCCCATTCTCCACTCATTACCTGTATTAACTGAACCTATTTGAACTTGTTATCTGCATAAAAGACAGCTGTCCACACTCAATCAGTCAGACTCCAACCTCTCCACAATGGGCAAGACCAGAGAGCTGTCTAAGGACATCAGGGACAAAATTGTAGACTTGCACAAGGCTGGGATGGGCTACAGGACAATAGGCAAGCAGCTTGGTGAGAAGGCAACAACTGTTGGCGCAATTATTAGAAAATGGAAGAAGTTCAAGATAACAGTCAATCTCCCTTGGTCTGGGGCTCCATGCAAGATCTCACCTCGTGGAGCCTCAATTATCATGAGAAAGGTGAGTGATCAGCCCAGAACTACACGGCAGTACCTGGTCAATGACCTGAGGAGAGCTGGGACCACAGTATCAAAGAACACCAAAAGTAACACACTACGCCGTCATGGATTAAAATCCTGCAGTGTACGCAAGGTCCCTCTGCTCAAGCAAGCGCATGTCCAGGCCCGTCTGAAGTTTTGCCAATGACCATCTGGATGATCCAGAGGAGGAATGGGAGAAGGTCCTGTGGTCTGATGAGACCAAAATAGAGCTTTTTGGTTTAAACTCCACTCGCCGTGTTTGGAGGAAGAAGAAGGATGAGTACAACCCCAAGAACACCATCCCAACCATGAAGCATGGAGGTGGAAACATCATTCTTTGGGGATGCTTTTCTGCAAAGGTGACAGGACGACTGCACCGTATTGAGGGGAGGATGGATGGGGCCATGTATCGCGAGATCTTGGCCAACAACCTCCTTCGCTCAACAATAGCATTGAAGGTGGGGTGTGGCTGGGTCTTCCAGCATGACAACGACCCGAAACACACAGCCAGGGCAACTAAGCAGTGGCTCCGTAAGAAGCATCTCAAGGTCCTGGAGTGGCCAAGCCAGTCTCCAGACCTGAACCCAATAGAAAATCTTTGGAGGCAGCTGAAAGTCTGTGTTGCCCAGCGACAGCCCCGAAACCTGAAGGATCTGGAGAAGATCTGTATGGAGGAGTGGGCCAAAATCCCTGCTGCAGTCTGTGCAAACCTGGTTAAGAACTACAGGAAACGTCTGATCTCTGTAATTGCAAACAAAGATTTCTGTACCAAACATTAAGTTCTGTTTTTCTGATGTATCAAATACTTATTTCATGCAATAAAATGCGATTTTTGGATTGGATGCGATTTTGGAAAATTTGGCCTTTTGGCTTATGTCGACCTTTTTTGTCGACCGAATTTTACGAACCTTCAATGTGGAACCATCGCACGGTCGTCGACTATAATCTCCGAAAATTTCAGAACGTTGGGTTGAGCAGTTCGGGCTGGAGGCAAGCAGACAGACAAACAAACAAACCAACAAAAAAAACCAAAAAAATATACCGATCAAACAAACAAAGGGAGGCGATCAACTTACTTGTCAAAAGAAAAAACTTTTTCTTTACTAAGTATCAAATGAAGAATCACTCAGTGACACTTGGCAAAACACAATGAAGTAGTGGTTGAATTCAGTAACCTGATATTCAAATGCTCTTCAAATTTCAACTGAATCGGATGAAAATTGACAATTTTAGAAATACGGCATATATTGACCGCAAAAATAATTGATGATTCAAAAATTTGGGCCAAATTGAACTTTTAGCTGAGAGATGACCGCAAAATAATATTGGTCGTTGAATCCAGTGACCTGATATGCAAATCCTGTTCAAATTTCCAGTCAATTGGATGAAAATTGACAATTTTAAAACAATTTTAGAAATCTGGCCATTGTTGTGTTGATGTTATGGCCGATGTTGACCTTTTGACCAATGGTAATCTCAAAAATAATAGGTGGTTGAATTCAATGACCTGATATGCAAATCCTGTTCAAATTGCAAGTCAATTGGAAGAAAATTTAGGATTTTAGAAAATTTAGCCCTAATTGACCTTTTGGCCGATGTTGACCTTCTTGGTCGACCAAATTTTACGAAACTTGGTATTTTGGGTCTTCATGTTCTTTTGGATCCCCTGGGTGTTTTTGGTCTTCTGATTGTTTTGGGTTCTCTGGTTATTTTGGGTCCTCTGGTTATTTTGGGTCCTCTGGTTATTTTGGGTCCTCTGGTTATTTTGGGTCTTTGGTATTTAAATTTTTTTTATGTGATTCTTCACCATTGAGAGATGTGGCCAACAATGATATATTGCATCATATTTCAAAAAGTTGAGGACGGATAATTACAAAACATGGTGGTGAGGTGGGTCAGTGAGAAGTACAAGTCCATTACATTGTGGTTCATGTCTGGATGCAGATGCAACCTCTCAGTGGGATACAAAACGTAAACTGTTCAAACTGTCAGAGGTATGTTCTCCACTGAGCACCTTTCTTGTTGGCTCTGTGAGTGATTTTTCGTTACTTGTGAAAATCGAAGATTTTTCAAGTATATTGGTCAGTCTATTTTGTTGTTCTGTTTGTTTGTCTGTCTGTCTGTGTCAATCGCCTACAGGTCACAATTCTAAACCGATCACCATGAAACTTTACGGAATTGCAGAGGTAGTCTCACCTGAGAAGCCTATTGATTTTGGGGTCAAAGGTGAACTCAAGGTCAAACTTCTAAAATCGTCAATTTATATCTGAAAATCGTCAATTTTCATCCAATTGACCAAGGCTTTGACAAGGCTTTGATTAAGATTGTCAGTTTGAATCTTGATAAAATGGACAATTTGATGTATCCATGACAACCTTTGGAGAAGGGGTGGATTTTGCAAGTATCGTGCTCTGCACGACATCTTTTTCTTCTAAGTCTGTCTTTATTTTTATGTTTATCACCTGCAGGTCACAATTTTAAACCGATATTCACGAAACTTCACCACATGGAAGAGTTCGTCATAAGCAAGAAACCTGTTTTTTGTGGTCAAAAAAGTCAAAAGGTTAACAAAGGCCTAAGGTCAACATATTTGTCAAATTTCTAAAATCTTCAGTTTTCATCCAATTGACTGGAAATTTGAACAGGATGTGCACATCAGGTTACCGAATTCAACCACCAATTTATTATTGAGGTCGACTTCCACCAAACGATCGATAGGCCGAATTTCTAACATTATCAATTTTCATCCGATTAACTTGAAATTTAAAGAAGAGTTGCATATTTGGTCATTGAACTCAACCACTTATTATTTTTGAGGTCAATATAAAAGAAAAGGTCAACATAGGTCCAAGGTCAACAACTAAGGTATTTCTAAAATCATTAATTTTCATCCAATTGACTTGAAATTGTGCCTGGTGTTGGCTTAATGGTTAGGGTGGTCAGCTTGGGATCCTCTGATCCTGAGTTCAAACCCCACTCAGCTGTTGAATTAATACCAGGTGGGGTTAATTCTGCCTGTCATCCTTCTGAGGTCGGCAAATGAGTGCCAGCATGCTGGTATACTGTGTCGGAGTGGCGACCCGTCCAGAATTATGCTTGATAGCCAAGGAGTCAACCTCGGCAGCACCAACGCTCTGCACAGAGTATGGTCCCAATGGATGGACTTGAAATTTGATGATGAGTTGCATGTTTGGTCATTGAATTCAACCACCAATTATTTTTTAAGGTCAAATTTATTTTATGGATTTCACAAGAATTGTACCATTGGTGACATATATCTTGTTTTTGTTTGTTTGTGTTTTTGTTCGTCACACGACTTTTGTCCATAGTTTTCCAGCAATCATTCCGAAACTTTTCTGAGATGTGCTCCACCGTGTGGCGTTCTAGTTTTGAATTCTGTGATTCCCTATCAGGTGCTGCAGTCCTTAGGACATTCTACTGGTGTTGAGACAAAGCAGGTGGAGTCAGAAAACAAAGTGGAAGAGGTCAGACAGGTCGCCACTGCAGGAGCAGACAGTAGCAAAGGCCCACCCTCTTCTTCTGCTCCACTTACAACAGCAACTGTTACAGCAACATTGCCTGAGGTAAAAATACTAAGATTCATTCTGTGTGGTTGATGTAACTCGCAAAGAATCTGCCGTTACAGATGGGTTAATCCCACCCCCCCCCCCTCTTCCCCATTTCTATGATGTCGAGATGCTTATCCAGTTTGTATATTTTCACATACGAGGCGCCGCGATGAGGAGTGATGTAAGGGACACATCGGCCATTTTGGAGTTAATGCCATATAGCACTATTTTAACCCTTACCCTATCATCCGAGCCTATCATCATCATATCATTAAAAAATGTCGCTTACATCACTCCTCCTCGCGGGGCCTCATATGAGTGTGGTGAAATAGCCCCTCGGGGCTCCCACGGTCAAGCCAAGGCTCGTGATGCATCTGCATGATGTAGATGAGTACATAATTTGGAGATGATTGCATCGGCCTGTGGTTACATGGCATTCGGGGATCCCGCCACCGAGACAGCGTTCTCCATGGTTTTCAGGAATGAAGTATAAAATGAAGATATACTCTCATGTTGCTTGGGGGGAGCTCCAACCAGCTGGCGATATACGATACAAATTTGCACAGGGAAAGGTGTGGTCACTTCCCCATCCCCAACAAACTGAACACAACTCAGGCTTTGATTACATTTTGAATGTTTGCAGACGCTGGAGTAACTGAGTGGGGAAATTGGATTTTGCGAGGACCTATTGTGTCAGCCTCATTGCGGGAGATACCAATGATCATAAATGCCTGAGTTTCTACAGCGTGAAGCTAAGAAAGATGAGAGGTGGGAGCACTATCCCAGAGGGGAGAGCAGTACTCCATCAGGCTGTGGACGAAAGCTTTGCACGTTGTCAGGAGCTCAGGTGTGCTAAGGACGTTGCATGATGGATGGATGCCCAGTCGGTGAGTAGCTTTGGAGACCAGCTTGGAAATGTGGCTTTCTCAGGAAAGATCATAGCAGATAGTGAGTCTCAGAAGCTTGAATGAACAGACTTCTTCAAGAAGATTGTTGAGAAAGTAGATGGGGGGGGGGGGTGAGTTCCAGCCGGTCCTTTCGGAGAGACATCGTGAGAGTGTGAGATTTGTCAGGATTGAAAGACATGTTCCATGTGATGGACCAGTTTGTGATTTTATCCAGCTCTGCAGAGAGTGAAGAAGCTGCTGCTTGCCGATCTGAGGGATGACAGGTGGTACGGCAGATGGTAGAGTCATCAGGAAAAAGATAAAGAGGATTTTCCAGAGAGTTGGAGAGATCATTGATGAAAACCAGAAAAAGAACAGGGCCCAGAACGCTGCTTTGAGTGGCTCCAGGCTGGACAGGAAGAGGAGATGGGAGAACTCTATGTAGGGCCACACGTTGGCTGTGACAGGAGAAGAAGTCTGCGAGCCACGAGTGGAGATGTCCTTGGATACCATAGGAAGAGAATTTGATGAGCAGGGCAGGGTGCCAGACCATATTGAAAGCACGGGCAATGTCTCAGGAGATGGCTCTGATTTCATGGCTGGCATCGAGTACCTCCATCCATTGTTGGGAGAGCAGAAGCAGCATATCCAGAGTAGAGTGACCTGGTCTGAAACCAAATTGATGATTTGAAATCAAGCCATTGGAGAAGAGGAAGGATTTAATGTCAGAAGCCACGATGGATTCCTTAACCTTGCTGATGATTGGCAGAAGGCTGTGATTGGTCTGCAGTTGCAGGGATCTGTTTTTGCACCTTTTTATGCAGGGCAGTAATGTTTGCTGATTTCCGAGCAGATGGCAGATGACTGAGCATAGGACTTTTGACATGTGGAGGAATTGCGTCACTCAGCCAGTGGGCCGTCCAGAGAGCTCAGCCGGCAGAGCACTGGTACGGTTTGCCAGAGGACCTGGATTTGATTCCCGGTCTGGGCCCGTAATTTTTCCACATATATATATATATATATATATATATATATATATATATATATATATATATATATATATATATATATATATATATATGTTAAGATGTACATGTGTGAAGTCACTGGTCAGGGTGCAATTGACTTTGAAACAGTCTGTAATTAAAAGACATGTCACATGGCTTCATGGACAGACTGACCATGTTTTTTGTTTTTCCTCCAAAACTTCAAAACATTTATATTTATTTGTAACTAGCAAATGCCACCCGTTGTTTCGCTGACAGGAATATGACAAGAGGGGCAGAGAGATTGGTGGAGGGGGGGGAGATACAGAGGGAGAGGGAATGGAAAGGTGGCGAGAGTGAGAGAGAGATACATATATATATATATATATATATATATATATATATATATATATATATATATATATATATATATATATATATATATATATATATATATATATATATATATACAGTCATGCACCATTTAACGATGGGGTTACGTTCTGAGAAACGCGTCGTTTTGCGAACATCATTTTTTTTTTCGTTTTCGAACATTGTACTTACACAAAACTACACACCAAGGCTATATGGTATAGCCCATTGCTCCTCGGATACAAACCTGTACATCATGTTACTGTACTGAATACTGTCGGCAATTGTAACACGCATCCAAGAGAGACTGAAGACACGTTAGTTTTACCTTTGTGCTGTTCATGACGGCCATCAGTGTTGTTAGCAGCAGCTTACAATCTCCTCTCGCATCGATTATAGAAAGGTGAATAAATAGCGTTTGGATTTTATAAATACGTAATCATTGCATCGATGTTATAATTTATAAATGAAGAAACGAGCTCCTGTCAATTGTGATATATATTTTCGGAACAGTGCGATTGTTTTAACAACATGAAAAGTTTCACCAAAAAGAAATTTGTGTTTTAATTTTGACTGTAACAACGATTTATTCGTGGAATTCTTCAATTCAAAGGTAATTTACTTGCTGGAAGGTAAACGTGCAAACATTGGTTCAGTTTGAAAGCCGATTTCCTTGAATCCCGATTTAGCATGACCCTGCTTTTTTCACAATGACATTTTATGGACCTCAACGATCGCATTGTAACAGGGCCACACTGTCGTTTATTATCATTATGAAGTATTATGTACTGTACAGCGTACATAATTGTATGTGCTATTTTTATACGACTGGCAGCGCAATGTTGGCTGCATCACTTGGCGATAGGAATTTTTCAGCTACATTTTTTTTTACATTTTTTTTTTTCAGAGCTGTCAGATCCGTCATATATGTGATCCGTCGTTGCCCGGAACGTCGTTAAGCGGCGCATGACAATATGTATATATATATATATATATATATATATATATATATATATATATATATATATATATATATATATATATATATATATATACATCTCTATTATAATACCAAGCTTGCACACTAAAAACTCGGCTCACCGTCACACGATCCCTATGAAACTGCTGTGGCACTTAGCGGACATGCCGCCAATGTTTTGGAAGTCTTGGCGTTCCATAGTATCACTTGCATTTTGCACAATGCGTATTTTTGTCATTCCCCGTGTACGGTCTGTCGTCTGCTACCAGCTATGTTGTACTGCTATCCCGTGCATGTGCACGGGTATCGCTAGTGTATGTGTATATATATATATATATATATATATATATATATATATATATATATATATATATATATATATATATATATATATATATATATATATATATATATATATATATATATATATATATATCGATGGGAGAGGGAAAATAAGACCAAAGCTTACCTTGCTGTGTTTACCTCCTGGGGATCTTTGACTGGTCGAGGGTTAAATATGACCATCACTGCCATGCCTCAACACAAAGCGTCATTTAATGTGTGTTTTGTATTTTATGTCGATGGACACAAAGCATCTGCTTCACACAGGGGCCACAAAAGTTTGATGGGCTTGAACTGTGTCCTCCTGTAACAGATAGTGCAGACAACCGACCGAAGTACAGTACAACACAATCACTAAGAGATCGCAGGAACGGGAGGGCAGAATGCAGTCATTGCTGCTGTGTTTTTTTTTTCTTGTCTTGCTTCTTGATGTTGCGGAGTTTCTGCTGCTCTGGATTTTTGTTTTCCTTGTTTTTGTCGTCTTTGTTTACTTCTATCTTCCTGTCCTTGTATCTTTCTTCTTCTGTCTGCCTCTCCTTCTGTCTTTCTTTTTCTTGTATCTATCTTCTTCTGTCTGCTTCTCCTTCTTGCTTTCTTCTTTGTTGTCGTTTTTTTCATTGTTGTTCTGCCTTCCTCCTCCTTCTGTATTTCTCATTCCTCTTTCTGCGTTCTTCTCCAGCACTGCTTGTTCTTCTTCAGTCTTGAGGATTTCACATCACATTTTATCACAGTATATAATTTTGTTTTTATCCTTGTCGAGCTCCAGGATAGACAATGTTGCATGTTTTTCCATGTGGTGCCAAGATGAAAGGTTTTTGCCATTGCCAACTCTGGAACAACCAACATAGAGTTGGCCATGAGAAAAGCATGGGCTTTGCAGGTTTGGGCCAACAACTTTGAGCCAATGTCCTTCTGCCTTGTTGATGCTCATGGCAAAACTGAGACAGACGGGGAACTGGAGCCTTCTAAATTGAAATGGCAAGTCAGATGGAATGATTGGAATGTGTGGAATGAAGACATCCTGTCCTGCTGCCTGGTCAGTCATGATTGTAGTTATAATAACGTGTGGCATAAGCTTCTTGACAGCCAGGTCACTGTGTAAGAAGGCCTCTGTTTGTGGAATTGACAGCATAATTTTTCTGTACCAAGATGGCTCTTTGGCATAGCCACTTGTGGTCATGGAAGTTGTGTGCAACATTTGGAAATACTGCATCATGTGGTTGTTGAAGTGCTGCAACTGTTTTCCCAATGTTGTTCATCGAGATAGTTCCATCTTGATTTGCAGATACCATGGCTCCATTTCCAAGTTTGAGCAGGCTTGCAGCAAACTCCACGGCAGATTAATCACCTGTTAGAAGCACTCGCATGTTGGTAATTGGGCTGAGTCGCTGAATGTTGTTCCAAATGTATGAGGCTTTGAGGCAGGCCTGCAGTTAATCAGCTTTGGTTCCATGTGGAATGACGAGCAGTGTCTGTCGAAAATCCTCAGCCAACACCAGTCACTCCATCCCTTCTGTCATTATGTCAAAGATCTTGCATGGTGTGATCAAGAGCCTCAAAGACAGCCTTGTGAGATGTTGGACATTCATCCCAGACAATGAGCCAGCACTCCTGCAGGAGGTTGGCTTTGCCAGTACTCCTGCCAATGTTGCAGATTGGTGCCTCCATACTTGCCAGATTTAAGGGTAACTTAAAGACTGAGTGAGCTGTTCTTCCTCCTGTCAATAGTGTGGCAGCAAAGTCTGATGCCACTGCAAGGGCAATCATGTTTCTCTGCCGGATTTTTGCCAAAAGAAGATTGATGAGAAACGTTTTGCCAGTTCCACCAGGAGCATCCAAAAATAAAGTGCCACCACTCCCAATGAAAACTGCTTGTGT
The DNA here is from genome assembly GCF_056783735.1 of Eptatretus burgeri. NCBI lineage: Eukaryota > Metazoa > Chordata > Myxini > Myxiniformes > Myxinidae > Eptatretus > Eptatretus burgeri. The sequence continues at coordinate 163,257,750 of NC_140961.1, forward strand.
AATCTTATTGAAGACTTCTCTTTGGTCTGGAACCAGACATTGCTCAATCTCCTGCATGTATTCAGCAAGCTGTTCCATGTTGTAGTTGGTGTCTCAAAATTTCATTTGTGAGCTCATTGTCATTGTGTCGTTGAGGGTCAGAAAGGCCAACAGTTTTGAGGTCAGAGCCATCCAAAGCCTTGATCTTGTCTTCAAAGATAATGACAGCTTGATTGAACATTGCATCACTGTAGTCCAGTTCCAGGTTAGGATTTTGCACTTGTGCGTGATGCAAAATGTCCTCTGTCAGATTCTCCGTGTGGTTGTCCCATAGTTGTTGAGGATTTGACATGGCACATGTCTGCAGCATGATGGCAAATAAGTTTCGCAGCATCCATGGTGATTGAGTTCCAGCTGCCTCCTCCAATGTGCTATTCCAGTGTGCATCATCCTTCAGGAGTCCTCTGAGCTGGCAAGCCTGTTTGTAAGTTTCACAGATCGTGGCATCCACTGTTCACAAGTCCTCAAAGGATGTTGGACCTTTGACCTCATGCAGAAGCAATCTCAGGTAAAAGCATGAAAATTTCTTAAGATGGACAGTGTGCACACAGTCAAGTACATCACTGGCTTTGATGCCTGGCTGGTCTGGTACAGTTTGTCCTGCTCAGCGGCGAGCCCACTTCTTGCTGCCAACATTCCATGTGTAGTACTTGGGTATCTGATGATACAACAGTGTCTCAGCAAATTCATCATCCTGGCAGAGATTGAATAAAGCAGTGAGAGTTATGCCTTGTGGGACTTGGGCGTGCTCACGCACATTCTCCTTCGTGCAATTCACTCTCTGACCATTCTCAAGGTGCATACTGAGATGAAACACAGTGGGATGTCGCTCATGAATTAGGAAGTTCAGGATCCTCCAGATGGCCTCATTGGTGCTGAATGCTGATGTATCTTCCCATTTCATATTGCCAAACCTCATCATACACAGTCCCTTCCATTGTCAGGCCAAACGCAGTCATGTCAAATCCTTTATTTACATACTTGCACACATATACAGAGTGGGGCATTTATATCTGACACATTTGCAATCTCTCGAGCCGGAAGTCGTCTTGGCATAACTTATTATTGTTTTCTTTGTTTTACAGATAATACTTGAAAGTTTTTAATGATGGAGCACTTCAAATGCAATGAGCATTTTTTTTAATTTTTAATTTTTTTTAAATGCAATGAGCATGCCAATTTCACAAACAAGGTCATCATGACAGATGAGGCACACTTTGATTTGGCAGATTTAACTCCACCAGATTTCTTCCTATGGGGATTTCTGAAGGGCAATGTTTATAAGGAACATCCAACATCGATCGATGAATTGAAGGCGAACATCACTGCAACCATCCGCTCTATTGATCAAGAGACATTGCTTGCGGTAATGAACAATATGATCCGTTGTCGTGAATGCATGAATTCGAAAGGGGCCCATTTGTCTGATGTAATTTTTTAAGAAATGAAGAATCGAAATTGATTTTAAAAACTTGAAGTATGTGCCCATGTTGTATAGAAATGTTATTTTATTTGGTTTAGAAACAAAAAAGTTATAAGGATAATAAAACCGTCATATAAATGCCCCACCCTGTATGATGGATTTTACAGAGTGGCAGTACTCAACATTGATGTGTGCATTGAATAGCCATGTGAGGCGTGGGCAGTATGGAACAAGCCACCTGTTGTCAACTTCAACCTCACAACCATGAACTCTGATGGTTGTTGGGAATCCACCATCTTCTGGTTTTCTCTGACAATACAGTGGATATCCATCTTGTCCAGTCTGTTTCTCTTTCAGAAGATATCTTCAGAATGTTGTTGTGCTTTTGTTATCTTTCATGCATGGTGAGTTTGCATTGGTACTTCCACAGGCACCATGTACTCTCTGTGTTTTGACAGTGCTGAACAGAAGTGGATCAATTTTTGGGTCTGGAAGTTCAGCACTGATGAAGTCATCCACTCTGTGCACATGAAGTTCATCTTGAAGCCAAGTCAGAATGTAGGCATGTGGTTGGCCACGCTTTTGCCACTCAGTTGTGTAAATGCTGCACCTAATGTCCTCATGGCTCCAAAAATCTTTCCCCTGGTGATGACATTCATCAATAACTTCATTTTTTTGTCGGAATATTCTTGCCAGCAAATCATGGCGATGATGTGGTTTTTGGCTTGGCAGCAGTCCATTAGCCACTTCCTCCAAAGCTGGATTGCAGGTGAAGGTGATGAAGAGATCAGAACGGCCATAGTTTTGCACATATGTCATGGCATCCTGAGTGTGCTCATGGATTTAGCGGGGACCACCTGTGAAACTGGAAAGCAAGATGCCAACATTGACATCATTTCCATCATTGTTCATGGCATCCCTGAGGTAAACATAGTTTTCGACTCCGAGTTTATTTTTGTTCTTTCGAATTGATCTCAGCCTTTCTGCCTCAGTTTTGGCATACATATCCACAACTAATTGGTGGAAGAGATCTTTGCAATGCAAGATATGATTGAAATTACCAGATCTCAACATAATCCTGCAGCCATCGAGGTCCATGTAGTACTGCAGCATAGCAAACCGATTGTTCGACTTTTCATAAAAGCACCAAAATTGGTACATATGTTGACTAATGTATTCTGAACAATTCTGGATATGGAGCCACTCAAGATTTTGCCTTGGTCAGCTTTGGCGGCCATTTTCCAAAATGGCCGCCATTCTACTTTAACAACATGGGATATCTGTCATTGTTATTCTCTTTGTAGGTTTACAATGATCTACAATGAGTTCAAGGCAGGCCACTTCACAGTGCAAAAGACCAAGAGGGCATTCTCAGCAATTCCTCTTGACCAAGCGCATGAACAAAACAATGCCCGTGTCAAGGGTGATGGAGGTGCCGTTGGCCTGACGGACAATCCCAGACCTCTGAGGTGCTGGATGGTCGCCGGACCCGAGGTGGCCAGAGTGATCATGGAGTTTGAGGAGGCGAACATGCATCCAAATGCCAATGAGGAGACATGTCACCATGAAAAAATACCACGTGCACATGAAGCATTTGCCAAAGATGTACAATCACTTGTAGCTGACATTGAAGAGCTGGGGAATCCCTTCGAGGCGGATAGTCCAGATTTGCTGGTCCTCGACACCAAGGAGATTGCCGATACTGCAGTGATTGAAACAGTTCGCACTGCCAAGCAGATTGGACAAGAACAGTTTCAGGCATACTCAAAGGATTGCCTCATCGACAGAACCAAGACTATTGACGAACCTAAAAAGAGGAACAAACTCCCCCTCTTCAGAACAGACAGAAGACCAAAAGCACCCAAAGGAAAGGAAGCATCTGTGAAGAATGATATGGCCTTATTTGCAAGGCTCTACATAGGCTGCCACAACCGCGATGGGAACCTGGACGAGTTATTCCGTCATGAAAATCAAGCATGCCCTCCCACGTTATCTGATGCAGGTAAGCTACACCTGGGTAGCAAAAGCGACTTGCTGGTGTGCCTTGAAGGCGTTGCTGAAGCTCAGTCTGATGCACCTGCTGTCACTTCTGTTGTCCTTGACGGTGCTGTCATCATGCAGATGTTGAAGCCTAGCACTGCTAAGACATTTGAAGAATATGCCTACCAAGTCTTCATCCCATACATCAAGGGGCAGCTGCGTCGTGCTTCACGTCTCGACCTCGTTTGGGATAGCTGCAAAGACAGCTCTTTGAAGACGGCGACAAGGGAGAAACGAGGAAAAGCGGTGCGACAGCGCTTGGTGAGCACCGCAGCCATATCAGGAAACTGGCAGAGTTTCCTACGTGTCGACGCAAACAAGGTGGAGCTCTTCACCTTCCTGTCCGATGTGCTGGTGCAGTCCTTCCATGACGAGGCAAAGGAGCTGGTAGTCACTGATGGTGAAGCAGTCATCTGCCTTCCAAGGCAGGAAGATGAAAGCTCTCTGCCTCCATGCGGTCAAGAAGAGGCGGACACTCGCATCATGCTACATATGGCCCATGCTGCAGAACATGACCACCGTCGGATTCAACTTCGAACCGTAGACACCGACGTCGTCGTCTTGGCGGTGATGGTGGCCCAGGCACTACCATGCGTGGATGAACTCTGGATTGCCTTTGGGACGGGCAAGAACTACCGCTCCATCCCTGCCCATGAAATAGCTGCCTCCCTTGGTCCACAGAAGTCATGTGCCCTCCCTGTCTTCCACGCCATGACCGGATGTGACACAGTATCAACATTCGTGGGGTATGGGAATAAATCTGCCTGGGCCACATGGAACTCGTTTCCAGAACTGACAGATTCTCTTGTGACCCTGACCACCATGCCAGTCAACATCCACGATGACACAATGCACTGCATTGAAACGTTTGTGGTGCTCCTCTATGACCGCACTAGTCCATATACGGACGTCAACGAGGCCAGAAAGAAACTTCGCCAAGAGGAACTCCGTCCAGCACATCCCACCTACCTACGATGCTTTGGAACAGCATGTGAAGAGATCAGTCTTCCAGGGTGGCTATGTCTGGGGGCAGGTCTTGGTCCCTCAACCCATGCTTCCATCACCAACAAGCTGGAGCTGGTGGCAAACAGAGGATGGGTCCTACGAACCGCTCTGGACCACACTCCCTGAGGCTTCAAAAAGTTGCTTCGAGCTGGTGTCGTGCGGCTGCAAAAAAGGCTGTAGAAACCACTGCAAATGCAAAAGGCTAATCTGCAATGCACTGGACTGTGTGCTCGTGAAGGAGAATGCCAGTCGACAGACACAGTAGACACAGACTGAGATATCGGCCCAGCTTAGAATGTGCAAATGCAAAGTTGCATTGCTTGTAAAAGTGTTGACTTCTTGATCCAGAGTCAGTACACTTGAGCTCAGAAACTCATATTGTACTCGACTGATGTATGCGTGTACCATGTGTCCTGGTAGAATGGTAGTAGACAGTAAACCGTATCTGCTTCAAAGTGAAGTGTGCAATAATTTGACTACATTTTCTGAGTTTGTCATTATCACGATTATCAGTTCCCTTTTCAAAATAGAGTAAAGTATGTAATCTATAATGCAATTTTTGTTGATTCCAAACCCATTGAATGTGATGAATATCATTTGACTGTTGTTCTCCAGGCAATAATGGGTACTTTTCAGCGAAAAGTTTCAGGAGAGCAGCAATTTACAAATCAAATAATGGCTTTTTTACCGAAAATACTGGCTCATAATATTTGAATACGCCTTTTCATGGTCAATTTACTGAATTTTACACTTTCCTTATATCTACCACCAATACAATAAGAAAATAAGAGCATATAGCCAATTTCGCTAAAGTAGAATGGCGGCCATTTTGGAAAATGGTCGCCGAAGCTGACCAAGGCACAATCTCGGGTGGCTCCATATCTAGAATTGTTCGGAATACATTATTCTACATGTGTACCAATTTTGGTGCTTTTATGCAAATTTGAACAATTGATCTGAAATATCAGACGACGCTGCAGGACTAATGGCAGAAATATTATTTTCACTTGGCAGTTCTGTTGCTGGGTCTGTTTGTTGCAGTTTAATATCATAACTATCATCACCCTGCCAGAAAATTAATGGATGCTGAAGTGCATCATATGATGGGTGTGTCTCAGGAATTCTCTGGAGGGAGTTGTTTCTGAGTTGCAGCACAATGTCTTGCTTGCCATGATGTTCACCAACTCGGATGACAACCACTTCTGATGTGGAGGGTGCATTGAAGCGCCACTCATGCTCCCCAGCCGGAGTTTTGTTTGAATGAATGACAGTTTTGTACTCTGGTGTCCTCTTCTCCATGGCACACTTGACAATCCGAACATAGAGTTTTCCTTGTGGAGCATATCTTGCAACTGCAACACCACTTCCAGCTTGGTTTCAATGACATTGTTGCAGTGCTGTTCATCCTGCTTTACACTGTCACCAATGAAGTAGATCTGCAGGAATTTTGGCTCTTCATTTGGCTGTGTCTGTAGACTGCCAACCTGATGATAAACCTGTCACTGCACTTTAAATGTGGGCACGTAGCCAGATTCTCTGATATCCTTTGTGGTGCCGAAAGATGTCATATTGAAGCATGAGTTGTATCTTCTGATGTTGCTTTGGAAATGACTTGCATTTGGAGTGTTATCTGTCATCAATGCACGAAGAGGTTCAGGAGGAGCATTAATTTGGGTGAGCCGAACCTTGCCACTATTGCAGCATATCCCTGGAGCTTCTCCTGTCCATTTCATTGCATCACAGTGCCTGCAAGTAATCGACATTGAGCCAATAGCAACCATTGGATCAGAAGCATCATCCAAGGCTGGATTGTAAGAGAATGCAGACTTTCTTTTACCCTCCAGGGCTGTTTCCTGGATGTCGCCATTCTTGTTGCATTTGCATCTCGTCTTCTTTCTTGTTCTTCAGGAGTTAAGGCTGCTCTGGATGCAGCCATTGCTGCTGTATTTGCTACTAGTCTTGCTTATTGCTGTTGAGGAGTTAAGGCTGCTCTGGATGTAGCTTTTGCAAGTCCTTTTTTTGTCAAGTTTGCTTTTTGTACATTTCTTTCTTTTGGTGGGAGCCATCTTCCTGCAAAATAAATGAGTGAGGCAGTGGGTAGGGTAAAGCGAGGGAGGCAAGTTTCAAACCCTTTCCTTAATTAACCCTAAATCACTTTCAGGAGCAAATTTCTTGTTTAATAGGTTTCACCTGTATATCAGGAGTGGTTTAACTTCAAAATTAAACTCCTCCACTTATCGAAGGATTTTAACGTGCAACTCACTTGGTCAACCAACAGGGTCGTAAACATGAAGACCAAGGAGTTTTCCAAAGAAGTCAGACATAAAGTGATGGAGAAGTACCATTCAGGAGAGGGTTATTAGAAGATTTCAAAGTCACTCATCATCCCTTTGAGTACAGTGAAATCCATTATTAAGAAGTGGAAGACTTGTCAAAGCACCCAGGCAAGACCCAGAACAGGTCGCCCATCCAAACTCCGCAGCCAGGCAAGTAGGAAACTGGTTTGTGATGTCACTGCAAATTCAACAACGACTTTGAAAGATCTGCAAGGCTACATGTCCGAGATGGGGGTCAGCGTTCATCAATGAACAATATTCCGTTCCTTTCACAAAGCTGGCCTCTGGACAAGTGGCAAGAAAGAAGCCATTACTGAAAAAGACATCTGAAAGCTCATGTGGAGTTTGTGGAAAAGCATCTTAATGATACTGCAGTTGTGTGGAGAAAGGTTTTGTGGTCAGATGAGACAAAAATTGAACTTTTTGGTTTTGATAATTTCCACAGGGCTCTCAATGTCCTTCAGAAACCCCGTTCTGGTGAAACTGCCAAATTCAAGAATCACTGCTCACCTTCACTCTTTCATTCCTCTTTTTTTCCCCGCCTCTGGAGCAAACTCCCACACTCTCGTCAATCCCACTCTTCTCTCATGGTCTACAAAACAGCTGTGCACCACCATCTTTGGTCTTCCCACATCCAAAACCATGATATTTTCTACCCCCATTAATCCACCCCAAACCCACCTCCTTCAAATTTCCTGCTTTCCTTCCTAAAAGTCTCTGTGGTGTCCATCTTGTTTACCCCATGTACCCCGCCCCATCCCTCTCCCTTCCACAGATCTAATGTCTCTTCCCCACTGTTTTGTGCTTCCCTTTCCCGCCCTTCTTGTCTCCTGCTCCCTTTGTCAGCTCGTATACGAGCCTCGACATTGTATGCAAAAAATAAATAAATAATAATAATTCAATGCATTATGTCTGGTGCAAGACTAACACTGAACATCACCTGGTCAACACCATCCCTACTGTCGTGAGTTGGTGAGTTGTAATTATGGATTTAGGCAGGCTCAGAAGGAGGGGGGTTACTGGTGGACCGCTTGTGTCTTGCAGATACTTGGGGTTGGGGGATGGGGGGAGGGGACAGAGCATGTCACCCCTTCCTTGCTCGTCTTGCTCGGAGAGGGCGGAGAGGGCTGAGAGTGCAAGACGAGAAATGAGGTGGAAGAAGACAGAGAGACTGACCTTTCTGTGATGGCATAGTGATAGTCCAATGGACTCGGCTTCACTGTGGGAGACTCCAATAATCTTAAAGGCCTTCCTTTCCATGCCGTTAAACCGAGCAAGATATGAAGCAGGGGAGCCAGCACAGAGGGAAGAGCAGTACTCCATCAAGCTGTGGATAAAAGCCTTTTCAGTGGACAGGAGCTCAGGTGTGGCAATAAAGGATTTTTTACAATGAAGGATGCCCAGTTGGTGGCTGGTTTTGGAGGCCAACTTTGAAGTGCGTTGTGCCCAAAAAAAGATTATGGCTATAGTGAGACCCAGGAGTTTGAGTGTGCTGAACTTCCTCAAGAGATTGTTGATAAAGTACATGGGGGGGGGGGTGATGAGTTTGCCAGATGGTCCTTTCAGAGAGAGAGTTCGTGAGTGTGTGGGTGAGAATGTGAGATTTGTCTGGATTGAAAGACATTTCAAGTGACAGGGCGAAAAGGGCAGAGAAAGAGAGTGCAAGAGCAGCAGAGCAGGTTTTTAGGACACGTGAGTTGATGCCATCCAGTACAGATGCAAAGTCAGAGTCGAGGTTTGCCAGAAATGTTTTCATCTTCTCAGGTGCAAAAGATACACAGAGTCCAGGAGCAGTTGGGTATGACAAGAAGAATGGGTACCGAGAGTGAGGGGTTAGGGACGCAATGTTTGGAAGCAAACAGCATGGAGGCATTTTTGAAGCAAACACAGAATTGAGGCATTCCGCCTTCTTACGAGAGGCATAGGTTGTGATGCTATTTGAAGTGAGGGAAGAGGTGGAGGGGGAGCATACTCCAGAGACGGACTTACAAGGTGCCACCAGGTTTTCGAGCAGGTAGACGAGTTTGAAAGGTCATTTTTGAGGTTTAACTTGTTTCCTGGCTCTCCTGGGGGTAGACACACTTGTTGCAGCCTTCATGTAATGATCTGAGGTTGCCTTTGGTTGGATTTCCTTCCAGGAGGAGACTGAAAGTTGTTTCAAGGCAACCGCCTCACTACAGGATTCCGAGTACCATGGGGAGGAGGATAGGACAGATAACTGAAGGTGAGATTGGATGGATCTGTGCATCAGAGAGCAGCAGGATTCTGTGGAAGAATTCCCCTACTGAATTAATATCATGGGATATATATATATATATATATATATATATATATATATATATATATATATATATATATATATATATATATATATATACACATATATATATATATATATATATATACATATACATGTACATATATATATATACACATACATATATATATATATATATATATATATATATATATATATATATATATATATATATATATATATATATATATACGTATATATATATACATATATATATACATATATATATATATATATATATATATATATATATATATAGATATATATATTGTTGCGGTATTCGCGCCCGCCGGCGTGCTGACGGCCACGTAACTCGAATCGCGGCACGTCGCCCACCGGACGGACAATCCAGTCGTGACCCTCTCGGACTAACGCCGGGAACCAGTCACGGGTGGACCTTTCGGTCTCACCGCGATCGAGCCAATCAGCCCCCGCGTGGGATAGGGTTGCTCGCCAAATTCGACCTACCTAAGTACCCACGCGGAGGGTAGACCGGGCGATCGCACCTCGCCGCAGATCGACTTCGGACACGGGCCACTTAAGCGACCCGTTCCGTACTATCAGAATAACCGAGCGGTGTTATCGTCGACCTCGACGGTTCGATTAATTATCGGGCGTATTCAGCCCACTACCAACCCTTTACGTGAAGCAAGATGGGGATTCAATAGAGGAAAAGACGAAGCAAAGCGGGAAACAGTTCAACACAAAGCACATTTATTCGCGGCACACGGGAGCACACATATTCAATTCCACCAAAAGCACACAGAAAAGAAAAACACAATTCAATTTACACAAAAAGCAAATGTAAAAGCGAAGACACAATGCAGAGCTAATACCGACTACCGAGCACACGGCAACACTTATACAATTTTACTTCACAGACGGCGCCGACAACACATACCCAAAACCAAGGAAAAGAATACCCTCAAGGATGAGGCGGGCCTGAGGCCGAGACCGGGTCGCGCCTACCCGTCTGGTGATGAGACGCGGAGCGGCGATGGCGCCTCAACTCCGCGGGCCTCGCGGACAGTGTCTGGTAGGGGGTGGAAAAGGGGCCCCCTTGGTCGCACTATCTCAGCGCGGGGGGAAACAGGAAGGGGTTGCTGATGCTCGGGGTATAGAGGATTTTTATTATCCCGCGACGAGCGTCTCCACCTCGGCCAGGTCGCGCTGTCGGCCTCCCTGGGGTGCAGCTCCCGACGCGAGCACCCCCTCGTCTGGTGTCGCTGCCTTTCCACAGCTCCGTTCCGACTCCAACGCACACGACGACCAGCTCCTTCTTGCCAACTCCACCGTCCGCGAAGTCTTGACTCTCTGTTTCCGACTCTCCTACTCTCCTACTCTCGACTTTCCTACTCTCCGCCTCTCGACCTCCTACTCTCCGCCTCTGGACTTTTTGGACTGACGAACACGGTCCTTTTATCCGCCCCGTAGCTTCGCCCTCTCAGCTTTGACCCCCTCCCTTCGACCTTTCACCTCGCTCCCCATTGGCCCGAGAAAAAGTGGGCGTGAAGGCTTTTTGATCCATAAATTTGCATATATCGATCGCCCTGGGGGCGGGGCCAATTCGCCCCTCGGTCACCGATTGGACGGCAAAAAGTGGGCGTGTGTCGTTTTTGATCCGTTTTTGAAGCACAAAATCCGTGATTTTGTACACGCTGTTCGGCGCGCGCCTTGCACGAGTCCAACACCGGTACCCACAGCGGGGCAAGAACGGTGGCGATGCGACGGTTGCGAGGTGTGACGGGAAGGTCGTGGCGGTTGTGGTGAAGCGGCGTTGTGGTTGGTGGTTGATGTTGTGGTTGTGGTGGTAATCATGGCGGTTGGTCCAAAATAAAGATAGCAAAAGAAAAACGGCTATCCTGAAGAGTCGCAGCACGCATAAATGACATGTATTCCCACTAGACAACGGGTTTGGGCCTAACTACACATGTACTTACCGAGATACCTCACCTAAGGGACCTGAATGGTGGTTTGCGAATTTGGTAACCACAACACCACCCCCTCCCCTTTTTACAGACTCGTCCCGAGTCGTCAAATTTTCGTGTGCCATCATGTGTAGTTTTCCCCGAGTACATTTTACCTACGGATCCCTGAGTGCGACATTCATGGTATTCGTGTCCCCAAAATAAATAACCTGAGGGCTGCGTAACTACCGAAACAAACTCACTCACACGGACGACTTAAATAAAATTGCCGGTGCGAGACAGACATGCCGGGGGCGCACTCATATTTACAGTACATCTTAACCTTAACTTACAAATTTTACACTAAACCATGGCCCAGGATCATTGAACTCTGCAAAAAGAAAGCAGTTAGCAGGGAGCCAGGCTGCCCGCATGCAGTCTCTGGCTCAAACAATGCAGGTGACAGGGAACGTGGCTGGCTGCTCACACGCAGTCCAAGGCCTTCCCTTTTGAACTGAACGCAGTGAACCACAACGGTGCATGGGCTGCACAAACGCAGTCTCCGTGCCAGCTCAAGTGGCACACGCAATGAACACAACGAATGGATGAATGGATGGACCGAATGCAGTGAACCACAACGGTGCATGGGCTGCACAAACGCAGTCTCCGTGCCAGCTCAAGTGGCACACGCAATGAACACAACGAATGAATGGATGGATGAATGGATGGACGCAAACACGGTGCACGGGCCGCCACTGCAGGCCCGTGTTGTAGCTGCCAACAGGGCAGTTCTTGCAGCTTGCAAACTGTTGCTTTCTGATCCTGGCGCACATGGAAACGAACAGGGGGGGGGGGGCAAAGCAAAAATTGAACGGGGCTGGTGAACGTGGGCAGTGGGCATGGCATGGCAAAGGCAGCAGGCAAACACAGCCCGCAGAAGAAGGCCGCTGCAGGCAAACACAGACGGCAGATGAACTGGCCGGCACAGGCCTTGAAGAAAAACAGCCAGCAGATGAACTGGGCGGCACAGGCCTTGCAGAAAAACAGCTGCAGACGATCCAGCCGGCACAGGCCTTGCAGCTAAGCAGCTGCAGATGAAGCTGGCCAGCCTTTGCCGTTCAGTGGAGGTTGGTGGAGGGAGTGCGGTGGTGCTGGCCACTTGGACCTACCTACCTGTCTCCCTCCCAACCTATTGCCTTTGCCTGTCACTGTACATACCCACTCCCTTAATTTGTCAAACCCCAATTTAGCCCCAACTTAATTTTTTTCTGTTGTTTTTATTTTTACTCCCCCACTATAAATCGTCCCCAAACCCCCTTTATCGTCCTTGTTCGGCTAACCTATCCTGTCACCTCGCCTACTCCCAACCCCTACGTTCCCTTCCCGGAGGGGAACAAGGGAGAGCTAACGTCCTGTGTCGAGGCCCAACGAAGCCTCAGAATGGCCTCCCCAGAGTTCGGCGATCTATAACCAAAGTGGGTCCAGCGGCCCACAACGACAGCGAGGGGATGGATGGTGCGGAGGGGTACACTTCCTAATCTACCCTATCCATTTAACTGTTAAACTACCCCGGGGCTTTCAACAAGCGCCTCTCGCTTAAAGTATTGGTTCTAACAACCCAGATTCCCGTCGCCTGTGTTGGTGTCCTCACAATTTCGGGCCTCGCCCCCCAATTTTCTCTCCGTGCCCTCACACGGTCTCCTGGCTGGGACACGTGGCTCCCTTTGGCAGGCACGACCCTCTGCCGAATCTCCCGCTATGGCACCCCCGGGCACTACACTGCCTCCGAGCCTACCAGCTCCCTAACACCGGGGAGTGCCCCCCATGGCACCTCCCCTGAAACGCACACGTGGCAGGCCGGCCTCCCGGGCCCCTTTCCGAGGGTCACCCGTGCCCACAACACTGCCCACGCGGCTAATGGCGCCCCGGGCCCCCGCACCAAGCAGGCGCACCCGTGCCCACTACTCTATCCCGGCCCCCATGGGCCCATGGCCTACCGCGGCCGACTAGCCTGGTGCCCGGGGTACCCACTCAGCGATACTCACCTTTCGCAGCCACGCTCCCAAGCCCGTCAACAGGGCTCCTGCACCCCTCCAAATGGGTTTCGAGCCTACACTCCCACCAACAACAAAACGACCTCCATTTTTCAATTTGACTAACCCAGCTAACTCACTCTACACTGACCCCGGGGTCCCTTGGGCGGGAGTCACTCCTCCCCCCAATCACTCATCGCACCATGCATTCCCCATTCACTCCACTCACACAGACCCGCTGGCTTCACTCACAACTCCAAGCACATGCTTCCACTTCACTCACCAACTCTTCAACACACTCACCGCTGAACTCTGCCATCCTTCTAACTACCTCCCCTAACTAACTCGTGCTCCCACGTCGTCCCTTAAACTACAGCACGTTCCTTTTAACACTACGTCGTTAAACTACATCCCCTCTACACATTCACAAGTCTGTCCATGTCCTCTAACTCAAAAATTCATTTTATTTCCCAACCTAAATCTCGCTGAATCCCTCTAACTAATCCATTCCACGGACTCCATGAGGACTTACCCCTGCCCCATGAAGTCGGTCTAACTAAGCTAACCCTTCCCCCTAACTAGTTTCCATCCTGTGCCCAGGTAAGGGGGTCTTTCACCCCTTGCCCAGGAATCCTGTGCACCCGAAAGTGAGGCTTACTGTTTTCTTTTTTTTTTTTTTTCATGCGCAGCACCTGCGCGGCAACTCAGAGCTCGCGCACTTTGCACCTGCCCGTGACGTCATGCAGCTGCACGTGTTCCTCGTCCCTCCTTGGACGGTACCATCCGGCCGGGATACCCCTCCTGCCGGATTCCAACCACACGTGCAGCCATGACGTCACCATGCGCAAAAAAAAACACAAGCCCCCGTCTCGAGGGGTTCCCCACGCGAACACATGTGCTTTGCCCGTTGGAGCTTAACACACACGATCGCGTGGAGAACCTGTCCGGTCCAAATCCATTTACCTGCCTAAACTTTGTCCGTCCGCGGGATCGGCAAATCCACCGCTGGCGTTTCCGGACCGGGACTTCACCCTCGCAAGCGAGCATGTGGTGGTCTCGTGCGTTGCACAGCACGAACCTCGTACTCGCGGCTGGGTGAACCCGGCACGGTCCCCGAAACAACTACAGCCGCTACTCGGCTTTCTTTCCTCACATGTCGCCGTCGTCGCCATTCAACCCACGCACACCTGCGTGTTACGACGCACACAGTCCACACCATTAAACTCACACCGGGAGACGCGGCTGCGTGCTCCCGCATGCCAACCGACATCTCCCTTACATACCGCTCTCTCACACACACGGTCTCCCTTACATAACCCATACCACTCACACGTGGTGCTCCATTCACTCGCGGTGCCTCATCCACACACCGTCCCTCACTCACACACGCGGGGGCACTCACCCGCGGTGCCTCACTCATACTGGCCGTTTCATCCACACTCCGTGCCTCACTCACCCGCGGTGCCCCTTTTACACACGGCGTGCTGGGAAGCACGTACTCTGGCACCATCGCCACCACACCACTCACACACGGGGTCGCTTCCACACACGGGGACGCACTCACGCCTTGCACCACACACACAGGGACAACCACACTGGGGATTCGTGTCCCCACAAGGGTCTCCGGGGCCTCTATACCCCCCAAGCTCTCCGTGCACCCGTCCACAGCACTCCTCCTCTCAACCTCGCAAAGCACGACCGAACTCACCTGGTCGTGACTCGCCTCAAGGGGGCATACTCCCTCCCCTCGTTCCTGGAGGAGGCCATCCAGGTGCTCGCACTGGGTCTCTACCCACTCCACGAGCTCACCCCCATTGTCCTCCACTACCTCCGTGTGTGTGTGCGCGTCACTTACCCCGTCTTCATCGTGTTTATTGGTCTCTGCTTCTTTCTGGCGTCTTTCCCTTATCTTTATGTAGGTCAACCTTGCTTTCTCTTTCAGTCGCTCCCGTCCTTCCCTGTTTTTCACTCCTTGCTCTTTCACGATCTCCGCGTACCTCATCCTTGCTTTCCGTATTAGTTGTTCTTTTCTCTCCCTCCCAATTACTTTCACCTCGTCTCTTGTCTCCCAAATTACTTTTTCCTTACCCGCCTCCACCGCGGGCCTGTCAGCCGTTGCACCCCCTTCCAGCTCGTTTGTTCCGACACGTGGAGTCGCCATTTTAAGTTCCCTGCTCACGGCCTTCATGCCCGCCTGCAGGCATCGGCCCATGTTCTGCGTCTCACCCCGTAGTTCTTTCATTTCTTTTTTCATTTGCTTGCCCATGCTTTTCATTTCGTTTATAAATTCATTTGCGTTTGCATCCATTTTCGCTGTCATTGCCGCCAGCATGGCGAATAGCTGGGCCATGTCGGGTGCGCTTGGGTGAGCCGTTTCGGCAAGGGTCGGCGGGTTTTGGTGGAGAGGGGGGGGGGGAGGTGTCATACACCGCGGCCGCTGCCGCACCCATTTCAGGTTCTGGGTTCAGTTGGGCGAGTCCGTGTTCCTGCACAATCAACATTTCCTGCTCGGGGATTCCATCCTGGACCATGGATTCTACACATTCTACATCCATTTCTAATACCCCCGGCTCCCGCTCGCCTTGAGACGCCATCTTGCTTCTCTTAAAGGGTTAATTTCGCTCGCTCGTAATTTGGAGGGAATCGGGGGTCGCTTCTCTCACCCCTGGACCGATTCCCGTGAATTTCGCTGGAGACAGGAGAGCCTGTTGTCCCGCTCTCCAATACCAGTGCCGCGAGGAGGGCGATGAATTTGTATCGCACGACCTGACACCAGTGTTGCGGTATTCGCGCCCGCCGGCGTGCTGACGGCCACGTAACTCGAATCGCGGCACGTCGCCCACCGGACGGACAATCCAGTCGTGACCCTCTCGGACTAACGCCGGGAACCAGTCACGGGTGGACCTTTCGGTCTCACCGCGATCGAGCCAATCAGCCCCCCGCGTGGGATAGGGTTGCTCGCCAAATTCGACCTACCTAAGTACCCACGCGGAGGGTAGACCGGGCGATCGCACCTCGCCGCAGATCGACTTCGGACACGGGCCACTTAAGCGACCCGTTCCGTTCTATCAGAATAACCGAGCGGTGTTATCGTCGACCTCGACGGTTCGATTAATTATCGGGCGTATTCAGCCCACTACCAACCCTTTACGTGAAGCAAGATGGGGATTCAATAGAGGAAAAGACGAAGCGAAGCGGGAAACAGTTCAACACAAAGCACATTTATTCGCGGCACACGGGAGCACACATATACAATTCCACCAAAAGCACACAGAAAAGAAAAACACAATTCAATTTACACAAAAAGCAAATGTAAAAGCGAAGACACAATGCAGAGCTAATACCGACTACCGAGCACATGGCAACACTTATACAATTTTACTTCACAGACGGCGCCGACAACACATACCCAAAACCAAGGAAAAGAATACCCTCAAGGATGAGGCGGGCCTGAGGCCGAGACCGGGTCGCGCCTACCCGTCTGGTGATGAGACGCGGAGCGGCGATGGCGCCTCAACTCCGCGGGCCTCGCGGACAGTGTCTGGTAGGGGGTGGGAAAGGGGCCCCCTTGGTCGCACTATCTCAGCGCGGGGGGAAACAGGAGGGGGTTGCTGATGCTCGGGGTATAGAGGATTTTTATTATCCCGCGACGAGCGTCTCCACCTCGGCCAGGTCGCGCTGTCGGCCTCCCTGGGGTGCAGCTCCCGACGCGAGCACCCCCTCGTCTGGTGTCGCTGCCTTTCCACAGCTCCGTTCCGACTCCAACGCACACGACGACCAGCTCCTTCTTGCCAACTCCACCGCCCGCGAAGTCTTGACTCTCTGTTTCCGACTCTCCTACTCTCCGACTCTCCGCCTCTCGACTTTCCTACTCTCCGCCTCTCGACCTCCAACTCTCCGCCTCTGGACTTTTTTGGACTGACGAACACGGTCCTTTTATCCGCCCCGTAGCTTCGCCCTCTCAGCTTTGACCCCCTCCCT
>NC_140961.1:163284830-163289830 GCF_056783735.1 Eptatretus burgeri
CTCAAGTGGCACACGCAATGAGCACAACGAATGGATGCATGACCACAAACACGGTGCACGGGCCGCCACTGCAGGCCCGTGTTGTAGCTGCCAACAGGGCAGTTCTTGCAGCTTGCAAACTGTTGCTTTTACGATCCTGGCGCACATGGAAATGAACAGGGGGGGGCAAAGCAAAAATTGAACGGGGCTGGTGAACGTGGGCAGTGGGCATGGCATGGCAAAGGTAGCAGGCAAACACAGCCCGCAGAAGAAGGCCGCTGCAGGCAAACACAGCCCGCAGAAGAAGACCGTTGCAGGCAAACACAGCCGGCAGATGAACTGGCCGGCACAGGCCTTGAAGTACCACAGCTGCAGATGAACTGGCCGGCACAGGCCTTGCAGCACAACACGGCCAGCCGATGGCACAGGCCTTGCAGCAAAACAACAGCTGCCGATGAAGTTGGCCGGCCTCCGCCTTGAAGCAAAACACGGCCAGCCGATGAAGTTGGCCAGCCTTTGCCGTTCAGTGGAGGTTGGTGGAGGGAGTGCGGTGGTGCTGGCCACTTGGAAGGCGGGCTCGGACCTACCTACCTGTCTCCCTCCCAACCTATCGCCTTTGCCTGTCACTGTACATACCCACTCCCTTAATTTGTCAAACCCCAATTTAGCCCCAACTTATTTTTTTATTGTTTTTATTTTTACTTCCCCACTATAAATCGTCCCCTAACCCCCTTTATCGTCCTTGTTCGGCTAACCTATTCTGTCACCTAGCCTACTCCCAACCCCTACGTTCCCTTCCCGGAGGGGAATAAGGGAGAGCTAACGTCCTGTGTCGAGGCCCAACGAAGCCTCAGAATGGCCTCCCCAGAGTTCGGCGATCTAACCCAAAGTGGGTCCAGCGGCCCACAACGACAGCGAGGGGATGGATGGTGCGGAGGGGTACATCTCCTAATCTACCCTAACCATTTAACTGTTAAACTACCCCGGGGCTTTCAACAAGCGCCTCTCGCTTAAACTATTGGTTCTAACAACCCAGATTCCCGTCGCCTGTGTTGGTGTCCTCACAATTTCGGGCCTCGCCCCCCAATTTTCCCTCCGTGCCCTCACACGGTCTCCTGGCTGGGACACGTGGCTCCCTTTGGCAGGCACGACCCTCTGCCGATTCTCCCGCTATGGCACCCCGGGCACTACACTGCCTCCGAGCCTACCAGCTCCCTAACACCGGGGAGTGCCCCCATGGCACCTCCCCTGAAACGCACACGTGGCAGGCCGGCCTCCCGGGCCCCTTTCCGAGGGTCACCCGTGCCCACTGCACTGCCCACGCGGCTAATGGCGCCCCGGGCCCCCGCACCAAGCAGGCGCACCCGTGCCCACTACTCTATCCCGGCCCCCCATGGGCCCATGGCCTACCGCGGCCGACTAGCCTGGTGCCCGGGGTACCCACTCAGCGATACTCACCTTTCGCAGCCACGCTCCCAAGCCCGTCAACAGGGCTCCTGCACCCCTCCAAATGGGTCTCGAGCCTACATTCCCACCAACAGCAAAACGACCTCCATTTTTCAATTTGACTAACCCCCTAACTCACTTTACTCTGACCCCGGGGTCCCTTGGGCGGGAGTCACTCCTCCCCCCAATCACTCATCGCACCATGCATTCCCCATTCACTCCATTCACACAGACCCGCTGGCCTCACTCACTCAACATGTACACGTACTCACCTCACAACTCACCAACACACACACCGCTGAACTCTGCCATCCTTCTAACTACATCCCCTAACTAACTCGTGCTCCCACGTCGTCCCTTAAACTAGTAGCACGTTCCTTTTAACACTACGTAGCTAAACTACGTCCCCTCTACACATTCACAAGTCTGTCCATGTCCTCAAATTAAATCATTAATAAATTTCCCAACCTAAATCTCGCTACAATCCCTCTAACTAATCCATTCCACGGACTCCATGAGGACTTACCCCTGCCCCATGAAGTCGGTCTAGCTAAGCTAACCCTTCCCCCTAACTAGTTTCCATCCTGTGCCCAGGTAAGGGGGTCTTCCACCCCTTGCCCAGGAATCCTGTACACCCGAAAGTGAGGCTTGCTTTTCCCTTTTTTTTCCATGCGCAGCACCTGCGCGGGGACTCAGAGCTCGCGCACTTTGCACCTGTCCGTGACGTCATGCAGCTGCACGTGTTCCTCGTCCCTCCTTGGACGGGACCATCCGGCAGAGATACCCCTCCTGCCGGATTCCAACCCCACGTGCAGCCATGGCGTCACCGTGCGCATAAAAAAAACAAGCCCCACGTCTCGAGGGGTTTCCCACGCGAACACATGTGCTTTGCCCGTTGGAGCTTAACACACACGATCGCGTGGAGAACCCGTCCGGTCCAAATCCATTTACCTGCCTAAACTTTGTCCGTCCGCGGGATCGGCAAATCCACCGCGTGCGTTTCCGGACCGGGACTTCACTCTCGCAAGCGAGCACGTGGTGGTCTCGTGCGTTGCACAGCACGAACCGCGTGCTCACTGCTGGGCGAACCCGGCACGGTCCTCGAAACAACTACAGCCGCTACTCGGCTTTCTTTCTTCTGTCGCCTTCGTCGTCTCCATTCAACCCACGCACACCTGCGTGTCACGACGCACACAGTCCACACCATTAAACTCACACCGGGAGACGCGGCTGCGTGCTCCCGCATGCCAACCGACATCTCCCTCTCATACCGCTCTCTCACACACACGGTCTCCCTTGCACAACCCATACCACTCACACGTGGTGCTCCATTCACTCGTGCCTCACTCACACACGCGGGGGCACTCAACCGCGGTTCCTCATCCATACACCGTGTGCTGGGAAGCACGTACACCGGCACAATCGCCACCACACCACTCACACGTGGTGCCTCACTCATACTGGCCGTTTCACTCACACACACGGCCTCACTCACACACGGTGCCTCACCCACGCACGGCGTGCTGGGAAGCACGTACTCTGGCTCCATCGCCACCACACCACTCACACACGGGGTCGCTTCCACACACGGGGACGCACTCACGCCTTGCACCACACACACAGGGACAACCATACTGGGGATTCGTGTCCCCACAAGGGTCTCCGGGGCCTCCATACCCCCCAAGCTCTCCGTGCACCCGTCCACCGCACTCGTCCCCTCAACCTCGCAAAACACGACCGAACTCACCTGGTCGTGACTCGCCTCAAGGGGGCATACTCCCTCCCCTCGTTCCTGGAGGAGGCCATCCAGGTGCTCGCACCGGGTCCCTACACGCTCCGCGAGCTCAACCCCATTGTCCTCCACTACCTCCGTGTGTGCGTGCGCGTCACTTACCCCGTCTTCATCGTGTAGTCTTCCCTCTATCGTTCCCATCTCCCGTGTCTCTGCCAACTCTTCACCCTTTACCTCCCTTGTCTCAACTATTATTTCTGTTGTCGTCACCTCGTGTCTCGTCTCACACGTTTTGGTCTCCCCATTTAATTTTTCCCTCTTGGTCACCGTCGCGACCCTCGCCCAACACGTTCCACGAATTATTTTTTCACCCGCCTCCACCGCGGGCCTGTCAGCCGTTGCACCCCCACCCAGCTCGTTTGCTCCCACACGTGGAGTCGCCATTCCCAGCTCCCTGGTCACTGCCTTCATGCCCGCCTGCAGGCATCGGCCCATGTTCTGCGTCTCACCCCGTAGCTCTTTCATCTCTTCTTTCATGTTTGCTTCCATTCCGTTTATTTGCTGTGTATTCGCATCCATCGTCGTTTTCACTTCATTTGTATTTGTATCCATCTTTTCGTTCATGCCTTTCATTTCGTTTTTCATTTCATTTGTGTTTGCATCCATTTTTTCGATCATTTTCGCATTCATCTTTTCGTTCATTGCCGCCAGCATGGCGCATAGCTGGGCCATGTTGGATGCACTCAGCTGAGCAGTTTCGGCAAGGGTTGGGGAAGGGTTTTGGTGGAGAGGGGGGGGGAGGTGTCATACGCCGCGGCCGCACCCACCTCGGGCCCTGGGTTCAGTTGGGCGAGTCCGTGTTCCTGCACAATCAACATTTCCTGCTCGGGGATTCCATCCTGGGCCATGGACTCTACATTATTACACATATACATTTCTTATACCCCCGGCTCCCGCTCGCCTTGAGACGCCATCTTGCTTCTCGTGAAGGGTTAATTTAGCTCGCTCGAAATTTGGAGGGAATCGGGGGTCGCTTCTCTCACCCCTGGACCGATTCCCGTAAATTTAGCCGGAGACAGGAGAGCCCGTTTTCCTGTTCTCCGATACCAGTGCCGCGAGGAGGGCGATGAATTTGTATCGCACGACCTGACACCAGTGTTGGGGTTTTCGCGCCCGCCGGCGTGCGACGGCCACGTAACTCGAATCGCGGCACGTCGCCCACCGGACGGACAATCCAGTCGTGACCCTCTCGGACTAACGCCGGGAACCAGTCACGGGTGGACCTTTCGGTCTCACCGCGATCGAGCCAATCAGCCCCCGCGTGGGATAGGGTTGCTCGCCAAATTCGAACTACCTAAGTACCCACGCGGAGGGTAGACCGGGCGATCGCACCTCGCCGCAGGTCGACTTCGGACACGGGCCACTTAAGCGACCCGTTCCGTACTATCAGAATAACCGAGCGGTGTTATCGTCGACCTCGACGGTTCGATTAATTATCGGGCGTATTCAGCCCACTACCAACCCTTTACGTGAAGCAAGATGGGGATTCAATGGAGGAAAAGACGAAGCGAAGCGGGAAACAGTTCAACAATAAAGCACATTTATTCTCGGCACACGGGAAGCACACAAATACCATTCCACCAAATGCACACAAAAAAAGAAAACACAATTCCATTTACACAAAAAGCAAACATAAAAGTGAAAACACAGTGCAGAGCTAATTCCGACTACCGAGCACACGGCAACACTTACACAATTCTACTTCACAGACGGCGCCGACAACACATACCCAAAACCAAGGAAAAGAAATACCCTCAAGAATGAGGTAGGCCTGGGGCCGAGA
>NC_140961.1:163297330-163337330 GCF_056783735.1 Eptatretus burgeri
GTAATTCCCGTTACTTGTCTGGTGTCATTCCCAGAGGTGATGATACGTGTTGAGTACGTGTTTCGAAATACTGAAAAAGAGAATTATTTTAAAATATATATTATTCTTATTCTTAAATCGGCATTGAATAATTCTGCTGTTTCAAATTCATGGCCTCCTTGTTTGATCTTACCATTTCTTATGTTACATGTTTGTGTTTCATTGTAGGGTGGAGGACATTGTGATGTAATTGAATCAGATATACCCCCATTTGTTTCATCTTGGTGGTGGAGTCGGTCCAATTAATAAATGTGGGTTGGCTATACCTCTTTTCTGGAATTATATACATTTAGAAAGTGGCTGGAAATTCGTTGTGAATTAGATATTAAAATGGCTGCTGGCAGGAACTGAAATTTTAGGTTTGAGCTTGTTTGAAACGTCACTTGAGGCGAAGTCTGCTCTTTCTTATTTGTTGAAAATGAGTAGAGTGGAGTAGAATAGAGTTTTATCTGTTGTTTGGATGTGCCTTTTCTACTGAAATAAAGTATGTATGTGTATATATGTATGTATGTGTATATATATATATATATATATATATATATATATATATATATATATATATATATATATATATATATATATATATATATATATATACACACACACAACATGGTTCATGAAGACTATACGACAAGGGCTGTCTCTCTTTTATGAAACACACACACACACACACACACACACACACACACACACACACACACACACACACACACACACACACACACACACACACACACACACACACACACACACACACCATGTTTGACAAATACTTGGTACAAATCAACATAGTGCATTGTATTTGAACCTGGTATAACAGCATCCCAACAAGCATTATGTCGATTTGTTTTCTTTCTTCTGTGCATGATGACTTGCTGCCAACAACTACACTTCATGTTGACACTGTTCTCGGATTGCTACAGAGTTTGAAGCAGCAGGGCCCTGTGCTCACAGCGCAAGGGAAAAACCCCATCATGGAGCTCAACGAGAAACGACGTGGCCTAAAGTACGAGGTTGTCTCAGAAGAGGGTGCCAGCCATTATAAGAGATTTAGCGTTGAGGTATACCTTTTACATTTTTTTTTTAAATGTCTCCAGACACTGCAACCACAACACTATTGCTGAGCTCTTTATCATGATTTCCTACGAATAGCAATAATGACCAGAAAATAGCAAAGAACCTCAAATGTAGCATTATTACTGGGCCATTATTTTGCATGGAAGAACTGGTAGATCCCCCATTCATCAATTCACTTGATTCTTTATAACTTTCTCAGTGTTGTATTTTGTTGATAAAGGGGCTAGATAATGAGGTGCGAGGTGGGGAGTGGTAGATTATTAGTTACTTGTGCTGTGGTAGATTACTGGTTTATTAGTCTTTAATGAAAGTACCATAGTTGTCACTTCTTATAATAATTTTTTTTCTGTTGCTGTTCCTGCTGCTGCTGTTGTTAAGGTTTTATTTTTAAACATAAACATCAAAGATCAAGATTGCTGAGGGACCATCTGGATGTTATTACCCGGGCTGAAGGAGAGGGTATTGCATTTGGGTTTGTCTGTCTGTCTCTCTGTTTGTCGCACAGAACTTTCGTGTTTTTCTCCACATCCGCTGTTCGGATTGAGACGAAATTTTCACCATAGCAGCGACTACTCATGCAGAATGTTTTAATGATAAATATGACGTCATAGGTCAGGTGTTCTGCAGCCATGTTGGAAAACCTCTGCATCTTTGAAGCCTCACCAAGGAGAAAATTGAAATTTGGCACAAAGCAAGTATTCCTCATGGAGAATAAGTGATATATATATATATGTGTGTGTGTGTATATATATATATATATATATATATATATATATATATATATATATATATATATATATATATATATATATATATATATATATATATATATATATATATATATATATTTTTTTGACATCATGACGTTTGACGTTATCTATCTATAATTCCAGCTGTGTGTGTGTGTGTGTGTGTGTGTGTGTGTGTGTGTGTGTGTGTGTGTGTGTGTGTGTGTGTGTGTGTGTGTCTGTGTGTGTGTGTGTGTGTGTGTGTGTGTGTGTGTGTGTGTGTGTGTGTGTGTGTGTGTGAGACCGCTGTTTCTCGACAACCGCTGGTCCGATCTAATTGAAACTTGCCAGGTATATTGCTGGGGACCTGAGGATGTGCCTTTTCAAGGTTTGATATTAATCGGACAAGTGCTTCCCAAGTTATGGCCTTTTATTTACCAAACC
The DNA here is from genome assembly GCF_056783735.1 of Eptatretus burgeri. Taxonomy (NCBI): domain Eukaryota; kingdom Metazoa; phylum Chordata; class Myxini; order Myxiniformes; family Myxinidae; genus Eptatretus; species Eptatretus burgeri. Next base: position 163,299,619 of record NC_140961.1, read on the forward strand.
AATGGGAAGACACGTTGTTGCGTTGGCGTGGCCAATGGGGAAGGGAAGCACAGCCACGTTCCCCATTACGGGTTACAACGTACGGGCTTCCGGAGAGTGATGAGTTCGTGTATTCTAATAATTTCTCGATTTCTTCTGCGCATTTATAGATAAACACAATGGCCCAAGTTATGATCGTTTTCATATTAGACGGTGTATAAATTTCGGGAACATCAGAGTGCTGGTATGCTCCGAACCAGGAAGTAAATTTTTTCTCTCTCTTCTCTTCTCTTTTTGTTTTTCCTTGCCACGACATTGCGAAAAGGTAAAATACGTTGGCGCTAATTGAATAATTGCGTATTAAAAATAAATTGCGAATAAAATCGAACTTCCGGGTCACGCACGTACGGGCATGTGAGAGCGAAGAAACGGCCTGTGTGGTTTATTTATTTATGATTATTTTTTTTTATTTTATTTTTTTTTTTTTTACGGGCACGTACTAGTTAAAAATAAATTTTGACGTCATCGGTTCAAGTGATTCGGCAGCCATTTTGTTTTTGTTTTTTGTTTGTTTTAAAACATTCAAAAATCTCAAATGGCTGAACAGATCGAGGTGAAACTTTACATGTATGACTGCCTATCCATGAGAAACAAAATGTTCACACATGACATCATAGGTCACATTGTTTAGCGGCCAGACTGGATTTACCCTGAAACCGATACATATCTTCTCCATAATGGCTGGACAGATCGAGGGTAAACTTCACACAAATGTTCTTCAAGCTTTGGGAATACCTGTGTGTTAACAAATAATTAAGTCACATGGTCTGGCAGCCATATTGGATTGAGCAAAAGACTTAAAAAATTTCTTTCTCTTGAACCACTTCATCAGGTCAGGTCAGGTCAGGTATGGGAGCATGTGCCAGAACAGCGCGTCGCTGCGTCCACTTTCCGCCGGTACTCCAGGGGCCTCCGTCTGGCCATCCCCCAGGCAGATGCCAGGCCCATCCCCATCTCCTTGAGATGATGGTCAACCTGCTGCAACCACGAGGCAAGTGGTCGGCCCACTGGCCTCCTCCACTCATGAGACTCCCTCGCTGAGAGAATCTGGTGAGCAGGATCAGCGTCAGGAAAACGAGCCACATGTCCATACAGCCGCAACTGACGCTCACGGACTATGCAGGTAACAAATCTCATCCGAGTCTCTCTCAGCAACCGCTCGTTGGACACAAACTCCGACCAGCGATAGCCAAGGATTCTCCGAAGAGACCTGGTACCAAAGGAATTAAGTCTCCGTCTCAGATCCTTGGTCAGAGTCCAAGTCTCGCACCCATAGAGCAAGACTGGAAGTACCAAGGACCTGAAGACTCGGACTTTCGTCCTCCCGCACAGGTAACGGCAGCGCCACACCCCATGATCCAGTGAATCCATGACTCCCCAGGCCCGACCCAGACGTCTATTGACCTCTGACTCGCAGCCAGAAGAGACATGAATATCACTGCCAAGGTAAGTGAATCTCTCCACGACCTCAACATCCTCACCACAAACAGATACAGACAGGACAGCAGCATCCAAGATGTCACCGAAAGCCTGGATCTTAGTTTTGACCCAAGAAACCCGTAATCCCAACGGCTCCGACTCCTCATTCAGCACCTCGAGGGCCCCCAAGAGGATGTCTAAAGTCTCCGCAAAGATGACTGCATCATCTGCAAAATCAAGGTCCGAGATCTTGACATTCCCAAACGATGCACCGCAACTTGATCTCTCCGACATCCTCCCTAAAATCCAGTCCATACAAGTGCTGAAAAGTGTGGGGGCAAGTACACATCCCTAACGAACTCCAGTAACAACTGGAAATAAGTCAGAGATGGTACCACCACACTTCACAGCACTCTCAGTACCAGAGTAGAATTCAGACATCAGATCGATCAGTTTTGGTGGCACCCCACGAAGACCAAGAATCCTCCAGAGGACATCCCGATTCACTGAATCGAACGCTTTACAGAGATCAACATAGGCTGCAAGCAGCCCCTGCCGAAACTCTCGTCTGCGTTCGGTGAGGACACCAAGTGCAAGGATACGGTCAATCGTTGACCTCTTTGGTGTAAAGCCTGACTGCTCTGGACGCTGGTGCTCAAGCAGATGGTGGCGAACACTATCAAGAATTATCCGAGCAAAGACCTTGCCCGGCACTGAGAGCAGCGTCACCCCTCGGTAGTTGTTGCAGTCTTGGCGATCACCCTTCCCTTTCCAGAGAGGGACAACAAGGCCCCTCTTCCAGTCAGTTGGGATGATGCCTGTGTTCCAGGCAGAGCACAAAACTGCATGCAACGACACGAGTGCAGCATTTCCACCAGCCTTGAGAAGTTCGGCATGGATGCCACAGATCCCTGGAGCTTTTCCCCGTTTCAACTGGTCCACCGCAGCCCGTGTTTCCACAAGCGAAGGTGGACTACAGTTGAATCGAGGGTCAGCAACAGGGATTGTAACACCCTTGACGTCCAACTCGACAGCTGGGGGATCAGCCCGGTACAACCGCTCAAAGTAACCAGCCCAGCGGGCCTTCACTTCAGACTCCTCTGTCAAGAGCCTACCACTCTCTGCTCGAACTGCAGTGCTCCGAGGGATGGGCTTGGATGAACGTAATGCGCGAATTCCCCTGTAAGCGGGACGAGAATCACCTGTCCACAGGTGATGCTCTACCCCCTCACAGATTCCTCGCACATAGGCCTCCTTGTCCACCCTCAGTGCACGTACAGTTTTATGCCTCAGCGCCCTGAACAGCTCAGCTCTGCCATTCAGCCTGGCCCTGCGACTCTGGTCAATGGTATCCAGTGTCCCTTCAGAGACAAAATTCTTCTTTGCCCTGCGGTGAGCTCCAAGGCATCCACCGGCAACCTCAAGGACGGTGGTCTTGAAGGTGTTCCACAACTCTTCAGGACCCCCAAAGCACCCAGACCCCCCAAGTGTCCACTCAGCCTGTTCGCAAACTCCTCAGCTACTCTCTCATCCCTGAGCTTGGCAACATCCAGCCTCGGCTGGGATGGTACCATTCTCCAGGACTTAAGTTGCAGCTTTAGAGTTGCTACAACAAGCCTGTGGTCAGTATTGAGGAACTGAGCACTCCGGTAGACCCTGCAGTTCTGGATCATCCTCCAACGACCGTCAATGAGGACATGGTCAATCTCCTTTGCCACACCGCCAGCGTTGGAATACCAAGTCCAGCGATGAGCTTGTGGGTGCTGAAACCATGAACCAGCCACCCTAAGTCCATGACTTCTTGCAAAGTCAAGGAACTTAGTGCTATTCTGGTTCATAGTTCCTGACCCATGGGGACCAACACACACCTCATAACCATCCCTATCAGTTCCAGTCGATGCATTGAAATCCCCCAAGACTAGAAGTGTATCTCGTCTGGGGCACTGATCAACCACAGACTCGAGTGTGGCGTAGAATGCATCCTTCACGGTGAGATCACTCGCCTCAGTCGGAGCATAAACAGTGACCAGGGAAATGACACCTAAGGAGTGACGAATCCTTAATCTCATAATACGCTCGTTGACCGGTGTTACCTCAATTATCATTGGGGTCAGCTTATTGGACACAGCTACAGCAACTCCTTGGGTATGGTAACCATCAGAGCGACCAGACCAATAGTTGGTGTAACCACCCACCATTATCTCGCCGCAATCCGGTCTCCGAACCTCAGAGAGAGCTGCAATCCCGATGTCCAAACGCTTGAGCTCAGATGATAACAGAGACAGGTGATCATCCTCTCTTAGGGATAGGACATTCCAGGCACCCACCCGAAGGGACCGCCTCAGGTTAACCCAAGGAGACCGCCGTCTGGTGGACGACACCTCAGCACCACTCCGACACACTCTCCCGCAATCTGACCCAGGGATGTTACCCCGTGGTTTCCCTCCTATCATCAAAGATTGGGGGTCCCGAAGGCTTTGCCCCAATCCCGTCATCCGGTGAGCTGCCCTGCGAAGGGAAGCTGCACAGGAGGTACTCCCACGGAGTGGGTTTTCAGATTTTTTTGCGTTTTTGCATTTTGCGGAATGAAGGGTTTTACGGTGGCCGGAGTGCAAATCCTGCCACCAACCTCATAAAAAGAAGTGACCCAACTGCAGGAGGACGTCCGCAGACACAGTTGGGCACTAGATATGGATGGTCGTTGGCTCACGAGGAGCTCCTCCGCCCTTTGGCAGGTTTTGTTTTTAATCCTGCTGGGTGTCCATATCCAAACACCCTCCTCACCAGAAAACCTGGTGGGGGGGACGGTTTAGTCGCCGACAACCCGACCATGGAACAGGTTAGTACAGGTTTACATGGTACCTGTAGCAGGTCACAGATCGAACCTGACCTGACATAAAGTCACAGATCAAACCTGACCTGACATAAAGTCACCACTTCATCAATCAATGTGAAACCACCATTATGATCGAGTGTTGATGGGGAATATATGTTTTAAATTTCAAACTGATCGGACACATGGTCTGGCAGCGAGAATGATAAAATTGTTTGAATGTGGGTTCGTTTTCATTTATTTATTTATTTATTTGTTTTGAATAAGGCTCACTTGGCTGCACCTGGATGGGTTTTTTGTTTTTATGTACCAAGTCAACGCTCATATAAGAGCTAAAGGGTTTGAGGGTAAAGGAGTCGCAGCTGAAACCCGAATCCTATCCAGGTTCCTGCTGATGACCTCGTCTTTGCTTTTTGCTTGTTCTGGTTCCTTCTGATGACTCCAATGCAGGACTATACCTGTTTCGTCTTCCATTTGATTTGAATTTAATTAATTTTAATCCCATTTTGAGTTCAATTCAACAATAATATTAAAAAAGTCATGGGTTATGGTCAGGTGTCTGATCAAAGTGGGGTTGCATCAAAGCGGACGTCGTAGTACACGGCCATCACTGCCAGCAGTTATAAAGTGGCAGTTCTAGTTATGTCTCTAATTATAAAGTGGCAGTTCTAGTTATGTCTCTAATTATAAAGTGGCAGTTCTAGTTATGTCTCTAATTATAAAGTGGCAGTTCTAGTTATGTCTCTTATTTATTACGTAACACACCAGTACACAAAACAACAAAAATGCCACAAAATACACCACACAAAACAAGTAAAGGCCTGTTGAGCGTCTGCAGTTTCTAATTGCTCTTTCTTGTTCAAAATGTTTTTGTTCAGTCATAACAAATAACCATTTTTTGAAAACCCTTTCCAAAAATTGAAAGTTATCCTTGTTCTGATGCATTGGTTGGGATGGGAGTTTGAACTCAAGTTCTTGGTTCATGGTGTGAAAATGTAAGAGTCGTTGAAGTATAGATTTGTGGATGCTGTTATTTTTGCTGTGATGTCCCAGCTAGAAATCTAAATGTGGAATTGCTGCTTGCCCTCTCAGCCTCTCCCGCCCTCTCTCTCTCTCCCGCCCTCTCTCTGCCCCGCCCTCTCTGCCCCGCCCTCTCTCTCTCTCCCCCGCCCTCTCCCACTCTCCCGCCCTCTCCCACTCTCCCGCCCTCTATCACTCTCCCGCCCTCTCTCACTCTCCCGCCCTCTCTCACTCTCCCGCCCTCTCTCACTCTCCCGCCCTCTCTCACTCTCCCGCCCTCTCCCGCCCTCCCTCATCCTCACTCTCCCCTCTCCCGCCCTCTCTCACTCTCCCGCCCTCTCTCACTCTCCCGCCCTCTTCCGCCCTCTCTCACTCTTCCGCCCTCTCTCACTCTCCCGCCCTCTCTCACTCTCCCGCCCTCTCTCACTCTCCCGCCCTCTCTCACTCTCCCGCCCTCTCTCACTCTCCCGCCCTCTCTCACTCTCCCGCCCTCTCTCACTCTCCCCCCCTCTCTCACTCTCCCGCCCTCTCTCACTCTCCCGCCCTCTCTCCCTCTCCCCCCCTCTCCCACTCTCCCGCCCTCTCTCACTCTCCCCCCCCCTCTCACTCTCCCGCCCTCTCTCACTCTCCCGCCCTTTCTCTCTCCTGTCCTCTCTCACTCTCCCCCCTCTCTCTCTCTCTCTCTCTCTCTCTCTCTCTCTCCCACCCTCTCTCTCTCCCACCCTCTGTGTCTCTGTCTCTGTCTCTCCCCCCCGTTTCCTCTCTGCTCTCTCTCTCTCTCTCTCCCCTCTCTCTCTCTCTCTCTCTCTCTCTCTCTCTCTCTCTCTCTCTCTCTCTCTCTCTCTCTCTCTCTCTCTCTCTCTCTCTCTCTCTCTCCCCATCTCTCTCTCTCTCTCTCTCCCCATCTCTCTCTCTCTCTCTCTCCCCATCTCTCTCTCTCTCTCTCCCCATCTCTCTCTCTCTCTCTCCCCATCTCTCTCTCTCTCTCTCCCCATCTCTCTCTCTCTCTCTCCCCATCTCTCTCTCTCTCTCTCTCTCCCCATCTATCTCTCTCTCTCTCTCTCTCTCTCTCTCTCTCTCTCTCTCTCTCTCTCTCTCTCTCTCTCTCTCTCTCTCTCTCTCTCTCTCTCTCTCTCTCTCTCTCTCTCTCTCTCTCTCTCTCTCTCTCTCTCTCTCTCTCTCTCTCTCTCTCTCTCTCTCTCTCTCTCTCTCTCTCTCTCTCTCTCTCTCTCTCTCTCTCTCTCTCCTGCATCCAGGTTGAAGTAGATGGAGATAAGTACAAGGGCACTGGCTCCAACAAGAAGGTAGCGAAAGCAAATGCTGCTCTGTCTGCCCTCCAGAAGGTGTTCCCAGATTCTAATCAACCACGTCACAAGTCTGGAACGGTACATTCCAGCATTTTGCTTGCTCACTTGAACCCTCAGCCTTGTCCTTTGCCTTTCTCATTTCTATCACTGTTTCCATGAGTAGATTCTATTGTGTGTAGATCTATGACTTTTGTTGTAGTTATGATGTTTTTTACCGATTAAAATCTTCACGGCTTTACCTGAGAGCTGGTTAAAGATACAGAATGCTCTTCAGTTTCAGTCGGAACTCTTCTACATTGATACCACTTCTTTTGGAGGAGTTCAATTTTTCACCATGCAAAAACTTTCAATCCTATTTATGATATTTACAAGCAATGCTATGTATGATAAGCTGGGGAAAGGGCTATTTCAATCAAGGGCATTTTGACACCCCCTCTGTTTCTCCCATTCAACAACTTTTTTTTTCTTTTATTTTATACAAGCAAATACAACCCGTCGCTGAGCTGAGCTGAATATTTATGGGGGGGGGGGTAAGAAGGAAAGGAGGAAGAGATGAGGGCAGGTAAAAGGAGAGCGGATGAAGGAAGACAGAGGAGGAAAGGGGGGGTGACGAAGGAGAGGGGGAGCAAGGATGGGTGGGGGAATGAGGAAGGAGAGGGAGCGAGGAGGTTTTGTGGTCCAGTCAAAATGTCGGATGACCTCACACAAATTGCAACAAAAGCAAACTCAACAGATTTTGAATCCTGGATATGTCCTCAGTGATAGAAAAAAGTCCAAAGGGATCCTCCAGGGGGAAAGTCCTGAAATCATGGAAATCCAATATGGCCACCACCCGGGTTTGGGGAAAATGATAAAATTGTAAAGATTGATATTTTAATATGTAAATATATGTTTTTCTGCATTCTAATTGTTTCTAGTTATGGTCAGTATATTCATATACAAGAATAATAATAAAAAAGTGAAATGTATTGAGGGTAAAATAAAAAATTATAACTTTTTTGTCCAAAAATGTCAATTTTTTGTCCTCAAAAAATTTTTTTTTTTTACCTGATACTGATTTTGGCTCCTGGACAAAAAAAAAAAGAAACGTTGAAGACACAAGATGAAATCAAGTCTATGGCAATACAATATAATTATGTAAATCATTGAAACATGACAAAATTCACAATTCCACTCGGGGCAATCACATCTGCCTGACGAAGGTTTCGAAATGAAAATGAAAATTCGCATTAAACTCAGAAACTACATCCATTATAAACTTACTTTACATGTTGAGCAAAATCAAGCGTATTAAAGTGAGAACGCGACAATGTCGTCGTCATCCTCATCATTGTCACATGAAGTGTTTGTGCAGCCAGAGCCCCTGCAGTTTCCACAAGCTGCAGTGCACTCAATGTTGTGCTTCTTGCATGTGAATTTAATTGACCATGTGACATGTGCATCTCATGGTGCTACATTCAGCCTGGCAGTTGCACCTAATGACACGTAACATCTTTTCAGGAGCTGAAGTGGCACAAAACCCTCGTCACACTTCTGCCAACCCCAGTCTGTCAGAAGAAGTTCATCTGCACATCCCTTCCATTGTTGGACTTGCAGATACACACGCAGGCTGTGATACTTTGCTGCTTCTGATGTTGGTGGTAACGTCTGTGGTTGCTTGTGAGAGGAGCTCGAAGCCACCTTGTCTAAGTACCGCTGATACCGGAGGGTGTCCAGGGTGTCAGTTGACTTTCCGTTGTAGATTATCACCAATGTTTTTCTCCTGCATCTGCCACATCACATACAGAAGCTGGATATGTATCAAAAACCTTGGCCTGCTCACGGAATGTGTTGTTTGCTTTGAACTTTTTGAGGGAAGCTCTCTTTCCAATCCCATGAAGACGAGATGTAGTGTCGCACTCAATAACTGCATGTAGAACCAGTATGTGCTTGCATATGTCTGTACCAATCATTTTCTTTGTTGTCTTGAGGTTCCAGATGCGAGGCTTCTTCGTGTTCTTCTTTGGCTCGGGACAAATGAAGAGGTCATGGGATTCTAAGCTTGCATGGTAGCATAGGAGGACGAGGAGGTCTGTGTCATCACCAACTAACACAGTGTTGGTGACAGTAGCAGACTGCACGGCCTTCAGTACAATCAGGAGATCAGCATCCCTTGAGGCATGGTGTGTTTCACAGTTCTTCTTCTGAAGCTCTTCACTCAACATAAAAATGAATCGCTGTTTATTCTGCCTATTGGCAAGAAACTGTTCCTTCTTCATTGTGAGACGCATGTCAGCTGTAAATGTCACAGTAGTGCCAGCATTCCCTTTAGACCATCTCTGGTGTGTCATGTCCTTCGTGTTGGTACTCTCATAACCATCAAACACGACTATGGCATCTCCGTACTTCTTCGTTACATAATCAGTGTACTGGTGGCATATGTCTCTGTATGTCGATCTACGAGACCATGGAATGCGTTGAACAAGTGCCCCGCCATTCAAAACATACTGTTGCCCATTCATGGGGATATTGGCTGGGACATCGGATCCAAGAAGATCCCAGATAGCATCAGCAAAGACTGGCTTGTGTGCTTCTCGGAGCTGAAGAGAGGAATCAAAGAGGGCTGGTGGATAGCTGCACAGTTCATATTTGAAGGCCGACTCCAGTTCTTCTGCTGTCTGTGCAACAGTGATCAGTCTCTGGAAGAGGAGTTGTGGGTCAACCTGGACTTGCTCTCCATCAATCTTGACAGATGACTTCATGCCGAGGGTGACAACTTGGTCTTTCCTCTTAGATGTGTACTCGGCAGGTGTTTTCCCATCCATAGATTTCAATATTTGGCTCCTACAGCATGTGCTGTATCGACGTTGACGGTGAGGTGTGCATGAACTCCAGTGGCAATGTTCCTCAGATGTGGATCACTACTGAACAGATTCCGTTCCTGTAAATACTGAAGAGCTGATAGTGTGTCCTTCCAGTCACGAGATTGTCTTGCCTTGGTCATGTCCTTCTTCTGCTCTCCAGTGTTGTAGTTCACACCTGTGAGCTCCTGCATTGCCTGGTTTATTTCTGCACAGGCAGGCATTGATAGTAGCCATACCAGCCGTTGTTGCTCTGTCATTCCTCGCCCTCGTGTGAGCCCCCCGCTGGTCTTCAAACTTCTCATCAGAACTTGTTCGATGATCAGGTCAAATGAAAGACCTGCCCACAGGCGATCACTTTGTCGAACCACATGGAACCCCTCATCAAAACGTTGTTGGACATTGGGATGTTGAGTTTTTAGGTTGGACACCTACTCAGCCTGTTCTCAAGCTACTCCGCCACCCTCCCATCCCTGAACTTGTCAACGTACAGTCTCGGCTGGGATGGTGCCATTCTCCTGGATTTAAGCTGCAACTTCAGAGATGCCACAACAAGTCTGTGGTCGGTATTGAGGATCTGGGCACTCCAGTGGACCTTGCAGTTCCGAATCATCCTCCAGCGGCCATCATTGAGCACATGGTAAGTTTCCTTTGCCACACCACACCAATGTTGGAATACCACATCCAGTGATTAGCCTGGGAGCACTGAAACCATGAACCCAGCCACCGTCAGTGCACGACTTCTTACAAGGTCAATGAACTTAGTGCTGTTCTCATTCACAGTTCCAGACCCATGGGGACTGACACATGTCTGATAGCTGTCCCTATCAGTGCCAGCCGATGCATTTAAATCCCCCAAGACTCGAAGAGTATCTCGTCTGGGGCACCGATCAAGTTTGGACTCGAGCATGGCATGGAATGCCTCCTTCACAGAGAGATCACTCACCTCAGTTGGAGCATATATCGAGACCAGGGAAATGGCACCCATGGAGTGATGAATCCTTCGTCTCCTTATATGCTCGTTGACCGGTGTTGCCCTTACTTATCATGGGAGTCAACTTATTGGACACAGCGACAGCAACTCCTTGGGCATGGTCACCATCAGAGCGACCAGACCAGTAGTAGGTGAAACTGCCCGCCATAATCTCGTCACTATCCGGTCTCCGAACCTCTGAATGCTGCAATACTGATGTTCAAGCGCTGGAGTTAAGATGATAGCAGAGAAAGGTGATTATCTTCTCTTGGGGATGGGACATTCCAGGCACCCACCTGGACGGACCGCTTCAGATTATCCAAGGAGACTGCCATCTGGTAGATGACACCTCAGCACCACTCCAACACACACTACCGCAATCCAACCCAGGAAGGTTACCCCATGGTTTTCCTCCTATCATCAAAGATTTGTCCCTTAATGGTTACTTTTTCCCCCCTTAGATAATGAGGCAAAATTTGTCTTATATCGGGGAGTGTGATCATCTTTTTCTCTTGTATATAGGAAGTTACGTTTCACCCAATACTTAGGATAGTACCAGTGCCAATAGCCAGTACATTTGTATCCCTCTTTTTTCCAGTTACTTGTTATCTCTCGTACTTTCGCACTTACATCCTCTCCAGTCCCTCCTATTCTAGATAGGACTGTGTTAGCCTGCCTACGAACCAGGTACCCACATATATCTTCCCCTGGAAATGGGATTGCCGAGAGGGGCAGTCCATGCTTGAATGAGTGGCGGAGCTGTGAGCAAACCCAACACTTGCTCCTGTTCATTCTTTTAGCATGTTGTAAAGATATTGCTGAAAAGGTGTTCAGTGGATGTCCAGTTATCCCTTCATGTAACACTAACGATGCCTCGTTTCAGGCGGACAGTGTCTATGTCCCCTTCATCCCATGTGACACGGGGTGCATAATTATGGAAGGGTCATATAGGTGTTTGTCCCATATATGCCTTTCTCATGCAATTTGTCCTGATGTTTACCTTCTTCTGCTCGTCGTACTCTGTCACGACCCATTCCTTGTTTCCCCTGCTCTCGACCTACCAAACATGCTGCTCTCCATGACATTCCCATTATGCCCTTACTGTCTGTTGTTGTCCATATTATCACAATTATGCACGTGCTAATGAAGAGCACTGCTACATATGTCATGAATCTCCGGTAACGTTCTTCCCACCTGCAGATTTCCTTTCTTTCTCTTGACGACTTCCTGAATGCTTTTTGAAGTGAGATACGTGAATCCATGATTGGCTTACCTTTGCACTTGATAGCTGTGTTGGTGACCAATAATATCTGATGTGGTCCGGTCCAACGTGCCTTCAGTGCGTTTTTCCACTTAAACACCTTGATGTATACCCAGTCGCCGGGCTGGATGCTGTGGTGTTCCTCTGCAGCTGGTCTGGTAGTGCTTGTTCGACCTGCGAGTCAAACTCCTTGACAACCTTTGTTAAGGCAGCACAAAAGTTACTCGTTGTCTTGTCCATCATTTATATGTCCTTATGTTTCAGGGTTCACATATTTTATAGACACTTTGCCAACATTATAACCGAGTGTTGGTTTAGTGGTTAGGGTTGTGGCTTGGGATCCTACAGTCCTGAGCTCAAGTCCCGTTGACCACCGAACCAACACCAGGGGGTTGACTCAGCCTGTCATTCCTCCGAGGCTGGCACAAATGAGCATCAGTATACTTGCAATAGGGGCACCGCATCGGCGGCACAGCCACGCCCCAACCAACAATGCGACCAACAGCCAAAAAGGCAGCACACTCTACCAACATTATAGTGTTGACAATACACACAGCTTCTACAAAAATTTTCTGCCACAGCTGCAAATCCTGGAGCATGCCATGTTCGTAGCACCTCCTTCTACATCCCCCTTTTGCTCATGTGGCCACTTCTGTGAGCCAAACGAGTAAACCATGGGAAAAGCGCCTTTGGGGCAACCACTTTACTCTCCTTTGAGACCCAAAGTTTTGTTTCTGCGTAATAACAGCAATCCATTTTCTCCCACTTGACTCTGTTACTTCAGTTGCCTCCTGTAGTGCTGCAATGTCGTCAGTAGTTGGCGCCCTTTCCTCATAAACCCAAAGCTGGTGTCGTTCACAGTTGTTTTGATCTTGCCAAAGTTTTCTTCTGCCTGTTGTGTCCACTCCACCGGCTCCGGTGCTTTGTCCAGCATCATATCTAACAGTGGTCTAACCAGTACTGCATAATCAGGTACCATCCATCCATTGGGACCATACTCAATACAGATTGTGTGGTGCTGCCTCAGCAGTCTCCTTGGCTATTTGACACAATACTGGACGGGTCGCAACTCTGACACAGATCAGGTACCTATGGTATACAATAGCCAGCCATCCCCAAGAAACATCTCATTTCTTTCTTTATTCTGGGTTTCAATAGACCTGACTTGAACAATCACCTCCACAAGGCTGAAGGAACTCTGACATGAAACGCACAAGTTCAAACAGTGCAGTTTGAGATGCCGCGGTAAAATTCCTTTTAAACAAACTCATTAAAACACACATGATTGACTTCAACCTCAGATCACCGGTATGTCTCACTCTGCATCATGCCTGCGATAACTTGCCCACTTCCTCCAAAGGATATCGTGAGATCTTTAATGTTCATAAACCAATACTAGCAGATGGGGAATCCAATAATTGTCCATCCAAGAGGCGGGACGTACGTTTATTGCATCGCCTGTTTGAATATAACAGCATGAGCAATGATGTCCATTTATATATTATGTATGCAGATTTCACAAACTGCATGACAGTATCGGCACAACCACCCGGATGCTAATTCTACTCATTCGTGCAGCCTCTGTGCCCGGCTGAGTTGCGTATGTATAATATCCACAGCCCACAGCCGTTACACAGAAAATACTTTTTTTTTCACTGTCGTGAATGATTCAAATCATTAAACTCATTCACAATAACTCATTAATGTCATGGTAACCATGGTGATCAGATACCTTGACACATGGTTCATGGAGTTATACATACAGCTGGAATCACTTCTTTCTTAACGACCATTCAGAAATGCACTGGCAAACCACCTTGTACAATCCCTGCAGAGGTATAAACTCCAGTGTTGTCACCATTTGCCATGGCTTTTGCCTGGCATCCTCATCTGCCGGCATCCTCATCTGCTTACACACATACATGCTCAAACATCCATGTATCTGCCTGCAGCTATTCACAAAATGAGCGACCTGTACCTGCATGCTCCAACATGCGGTGCCCTCTGCCACATCTGCATGGTTGGCTTGCTCAGTGCCACGTTTCAAATCCATAATACTTACCATCAACTTTAAATCTTTCTTCTCCTTTAGTGCTAACTAGCACACGAGGTACCACAATATCCGACAAGACATCAATCAATTTCCAATCAATTTTAGACATCATCCAACTTCAAATCAGCAACCAAACTTGCCAGTGATGCAACCATCTATTCACATCGATGCCATAATAGCTTTGTTATGCTCAAAGAATTGTCATTTTATCATGTTGATGACAGTGTACTTTGCCATCAACAAACAAAAATCGAACAATTCTTTGAGCTTCAATCCTTTTTTCAACAAACGTTAATTTCCTTATTTCAATCAGTTTTACAAAAAATATTTTTCTTACAGCCAGTTTCTCCAGTATTTCAAAGACTAGCTGCCCACCCGTTCTTTTTCCCCTTATCAGCCAAATCTCTCACACAGCCTGGCAAGCAGGGTATTTTCTTTCTCCCCACCTCACTTTTCCATTATAGTTCGCTCTCGTGTACGCGAACAGCTGTTGCTTACATTTCTCCAATTTGGTGTAGATTCATTCTTTTTCCTTTTCTCAAAACCAAACTAAAACTATATATTCTTTTTAAATAATATTTTTCAATTTCAACTATCTCTCCACTGGATCTAGCACTATGACCTCACCCGTTCATGCTAGATCTGAAGGTCAGTCGTCCCAGCAACCTACTTTGCATATACACACAAAGACCGTGCGTGCTTGCTCGCTTCACAAACGAGCTTTGTGTAGATTTTATTTTAATTCTCTCACGCTTGAATACAACTGTGTATGTGTTCAACACACACGTACTCACATACGTTGTATGCAGACACTTTTCAGAACATTGACTCAATATAAACACCTCACATTAAATCACATTTGTTCCATACATGATGAATTAAATAATTTTGATGTTAATTTGTGACCTGGCTCAGCATCCTTTGTTCATTCATTGGGCACGCTCTCTCAGCTTTCATCTGAGCTAGCTTATTATCTTTAATTATTTTTCATGTCTCCATCTCTATCTCCTCATACTCCCTGTGGTGGGAGGGAAGCTATCTCCGGTCCTGCAGCCTGTGCGTTTTTTAAAACTCCCATCTATACTCGCGCTCTTCATCTGCTCCTCTCAAGGCTCTCTTTGGCCCATCTGCCAAAGATTTTCCAATCAACTGGTTTACGAGTCGTTTTACTTTGTTTTTTTTCTCTCTCTCAATTTTTCTCTTCTTGGATTTTCAATTCTATCTCGATGAAATCTTTGCTTTTTCTGTTCTGTCTGTCCACAACTTCACGTCTTTTGAAGTTCTTGACCCAAAGGTGTCATTCATATACTCGGCATTTGACCTGCTAGGAACGGGCATATCGCCATTCCTTGCTTTGCGATGCTTTTTTTCCAAAACTGTACTTCTATATTGCTTCGAGCACTCGTCAGTGCTCCTCTTTCTCTAAATCGCTCCGAGCACTTGTCAGTGCTCCTTTTTCTTTCCAGCTATTAAATCCTTTGGACCCAGCTTTCGTAACCTTTGGCAATAACGTGCCCCCGTTACTAGCCCCCTGGCCCTCATCACCTCTCCGCCATTCTCGACTCGGCGATTCTAATCTTTGCACCTCTCTGCCCTCTCGACTTGGTGACACTAATCCTCTCGCCTCTCCACCCTTCCGACTCGGCGATTCTAGTCCTATGCGCAGTGCCTCTTGCTATTTTACATAACTTGGCAATCTCGTCTCCAAAACGTCTTCTGATCCTCCACCTTGTGATCAGAACATTGACGATTTTATCAAAACATTCCAAGATGTTAGCCTTTCTTTGAGGAATATTTTCTTATTCCTTTTAATATACCCCTTAAAATAAAATAAAATAAAATAAAATAAAAGTCCTTTATTTTGCTCAACAAACAGCTCTATATATCCTTACCTTCTATAAATTTTGGTTCAAGACTGCTCAACCTTCCGTGGAGAGCTCGTCTGCCTGGGAGAAACACATGTTCCAGCAGAGATCTCTCACTTTTGGTTTCATCAGCGTTCACTCACGACCAGGCAGAAACTCCTCTCCTCGGATGGAGGCTGTAGGTCCCATCCCATCTTCGTCGCCAAACTGTGGAAGCAGTTTCTTGCTACCTCAAGAACAGAAAAACGTAAGTTCATATGCAAGCCGTTTATTCAGTAAAACAAAAGACACTTCTGTGCACAGAAGGAAGGCTTCAGTCTGCTACATCGTTACAAGCTGAAACCTTAATTCTCCATAGAATATTGAGTGTATATGTACAGTTTTGCCAATTGCAACATAGAAGGATAATTGGTCTGTTTTGGAGCTTGCTTGTAGCCCTGGGAAAGGGTGTAGGGGAGAGATATTGCTGGTTCAGATGGTCATCAGATCGATAAGGTTTTGCTAAGTTGTTTACGACTTCGGAGGAATGTGTGTATTCTTCTCTTAACTAGCTTTCTCAGCATATACATTCACTAAATTATTTGTCAAAGTACTAAACTAAGTAAATCTTGCATTTTTACATTATTATAAATTGCATTTTTATATTCAATTAATAATTCAGTTTCCACAATGTCCATGTGTTGGACCAGCTTATGATTTTATCCAGATCTGCAGAGTGAAGAGACTGCTGCTTGCCGATCTAAGGGATGAGAGATTGACTCTATGAAAAGTCCTCTTTATCTCGTTGCTGATAACTCCACCCTTTGCCAGACAGAGAGCTCATTGATGAAGATCAGGAATAGGACTGGGCCGAGAACACTGCCTTAGGACACTCCAGACTTAACAGGGAGAGGAGATGAAAGGATTTTGTTGAGTGCCACAAGATGCCACAAGTTGAGGAAGTCAGCAAGCCAGGTGTGGAATTGACCTTGGATGCCATAGGCAGAGAGTTTTAAGAGTAAGGCAGGATGCCAGATTGTTACTAGCGTGAGATATGTCCAGAGAAACAGTCCTGATCTCATGTCTGACATTGAAGGTCTCCATCCATTGTTGGATGAGTGGACTCTACATGTCCAAGGTGGAGTGACCTGGTCTGAAACCAAATTGGTGACCTGAGAGCATGGTTGTTAAAGAAAAGGAAGGATTTCATATCAACTGTGATGATGGATTTCATGACCTTGCTGATGATCAGAAGTCAGCCGGTGGGTCTGTAGTTGAGGCCATCCATTTTTGCACCTTTTTTAGGTAATGCAGTGATAATGGCGGATTTCCACGCAGATGGAAGATGACCTCGTGCAAATGACTGAGTAAGAAGGACAAATAGTGAGGGTGTGAAAGAGCAGCAGAGCAGGTTTTTAGGACACGTGCATCGATTCCATCGAGTCCACTAGCAGTGGCGAGGGTTGAAAGAACCTTGTCCACCTTGTTGGGTGCAAAAGACAGATGCAAATCATTTTTCTGAAAACAATTAAAAATCATAAATCATGGTCTAATTTTAATGGGGAAAAAAAATTGAATTTTTTTTTTCCATTCACAAAGTGCCGAAAAAAGTCCTCGTGTCGATTTTCTATTTCGCCAGTGATGTCACAGCACTTTGATCCAAATGGTGGCTTACAAAGAGAAACACTGTATTTCAAGCTTGGATTTCGATACTGATTCCACCGTCATTAGCATCTCTGAAGGTTCTCAGTTTGTTGAAACTGATCAGTAGGATTTTGAAGAAACTATGTGGACAAAATTAGTGATGGAAATGCTTTCTGGGGGATTCTGGAGCCTTATAGTTTTGAGCCTTATGCGAGTGATTTACATGAAGATTGAAAAAGGAAGGTATTCGTGAATGTGAAAATGCCGGGATCATGTTCCTGACAGATTGATGGGTTTTGTTTTTCTGTTCAGTTTACGGTTCATAAGGGATTTTGTATTCATTGATAAATCAGTTATATTACTCCAGCACGGGCACAGCTCAAAAAAATGGGTGACGAATGCTTTATCCCATCGTTGTGTCTGTGCCGTGTCCCACCATTGTGTCTATGCCATGTCCCACCGTCGTGTCCCTGCTGTGTCTGTGACCCACCGTTGTCTGTGCCATGTCGTGCCCATGCTGTGTCGTGTCCCACGCTGTCATGTCCCACCGTCGTGTCCTTGCTGTGCCATGTCCCACCATTGTGTCCTTGCCATGCCGTGTCCCACCATTGTGTCCGTGCTGTGTCGTGTTTCACCGTCGTGTCCTACTGTCATGTCCGTGGTCATGTCGTGTACTGCCGTTGTGTCCGTGCCGTGTCCCTCCGTCGTGTCCATGCCATGTCCCTCCGTCGTGTATGTGGTCATGCCGAGTTGCTTCTGTGTTGTGTCTCACTGTTGAGGAGGGTGGTAGCGAGGTAAAGGCCCGGTCACACCTTGACGTTTTTGCCAACGTATGCCGATTTTTGAATTTTTTTTCTAAAACGCTGGCAAACGTTGAATACGTTATGGGTAAGTTTTGATAACATTAAGAGCACGCTGGCATACGTCGTAGTACGTTGCCATAAGTCGTTGTACGTTGGCTTTAAACGTTGTACTTTTCGGTTGTCCTCAAATTTTTTCATGCTTGAAATTTCACGACGTATGCCGGCGTATGACTCAGACGTTCCGCTACGCTGGCCACAAGTTGTAGGCACGGTCTGCGATCGTTGACAGACGTCAACACATGCTACTTGTAAGTTAATCATAAGTTGAGACACGCCGAGGTAATGTTTAGCGTACCCGCAACTTATTTCTAACCTATGATTAACGTGTTGTTGGCACGTTACGCGATCGTTGCCACACATCGACAGACGTTACTTTTAAGTTACTCATAGGCTGAAAGACGTCGGTATAATGGATCGTCCTTGCGTCAGCGTCCACGGCCACGGCCAGGACACTTATTTGCAGCATTCTTCAAACTTTTCTTCGGCATGACGAGGATGTTCACACTTCGATGTCTAGCTTGGCTATGATTCCAATTGTCCATCGGCAGCGTCTATTTAAAATAGTCGAGTTTGAGCGTTTTAACACGTTCAGAAGAAACGCTTCAAATTTCCAAACCCCAGCGTCAAAAAAACAAAACAAAAAACAAAGGCGAGTGACAGCAATTTAAATCGTTCATTGTAAACAATGAAACTAGCTGAGTGGTACCATTTCAAAGTCGTTGAGTGTAAAAAAAAATCCAATTGTTGAGCGCAAGCGTCTACTTTCAATAGTGGAGATGCAGCCATTTAAATCGTTGAGTGGCAGCCTATGAACCTACCCGTGGACACGCGGACGCAAGGACGATCCATCATAACCCACACCCTCCCCCTCACACTCACCTACTACTGCCAACATGAACAAACTACTACTAATACTAATACTAATACTAATACTGATACTGATACTGTTACTGCTGACATGGACATCAACTCAAAAAGGACTCGAAAACACTGTTGGGTTCCCCTTTTATGAACACCATTTTTATATACCAATTCCCAAAACCGCTGGGAACACGTCTTTATATGGCAGTTGTAAGCGAGAAACACATTCATTTTTTTTTTTTTGTCGACCGGAAGACGTCATTGGAATACGTCTACATACGTCGATGTGTGTTGGGACTACGTAAAGAATTAGTTCAAAGCACGTCAAACATAAGTTAGAAATAAGTTTCGCGTAAAAAAGACATTACCGCGACGTGTTTCGACTTATGAGTAGCTTATAAGTAGCGTTTGTGGACGTGTGTAAGCGTCCACATATCGTGTGTAAAACTTATCCCCATCGCATGCGAACGTGTGTCATACGCCGAGTACGTCGTAAAATTTTGAACATGTTCAAAATTTCTTGACATACTCTACTTACTACGACTTATGATAGCGTATTTAGCGTTCTACTCACGTATACCAAACTTACCCATGCCGTATTCGACGTGCCCCCAACGTTTTAGACACATTTTTCTTAGGTCGGCATACGCTGGCAAGATCGCCAAGGTGTGACCGCGATTTTGACCCTTCCATTTCTACGGCAGTTATGATTTGAATCGTTGTGCGTCAGCCTTTTAATTGGCTACGTCACGACATCGTCGGCGATGCGTGCAACGTGCTATGCCTGAGTTAGACTATCGTTGGGCATCGGTTGTGTAGGCCGACAACAGGTTCAGCATTCGTTGGTATAAGTTATCTATAACACAACGAAACGTTCTGTGTAGTTACCAATGCGTTACACATAAGACCAAGTCGCTATGAATACGTCCGAATCTTTAAAAAAACATCAAAAGTTCAACGTAAGCCAGCGTTTTACATACATTTTAACACGTTGCCATCGCTGGCTAAAACGTCAAGGTGTGACCGGGCCTTAAGATCGGTCACCGGCAGGCCAACACAGGTGTTTGTTTCACCGTTTAAATCATCCATGTACATGTGCTGGTAGCTCGGTAGAGATGGTGTTGCAGTTTCGAGCGACGGCTGTTTCTTTCCCTTAATTGAGTGGATGGTATTCTCCCTTAATCGTGGCTAATAACCACAAGATCTATCCATCTCTGTTGTTTCATAACAGTGCTCTGTAAAATGTTCCGAGCGAAAAAGCAAACATTTTGTCGGCCGAATCCACATTCGGGTTTTTTCAGAAAAACCTTGTCCAATCTCTAGTAAATATAGGGTCTTTCGGCTATGTGTGTAGCATGAACCCATCTCGGTTTGTATTATTACAAGCACCAGGGACGCATCGACTCGGCATATTTGTGGGAAAACGAAAATTATTTGCCATTTGAGTTAAATCGTACCGCGATGTAACCTGTACACAGTATGGATATGGCGGTCAACTCCGAGGTGTGATGCCACGGCTAAACGTGAAGAAGATTTCGACTTTTAATTGCCAAAATAGCTACTTTATAAATGGCAAATCAGAAAAAGACGCATCGTATCTGTGTTGTCGGGTATCAAGGAATAGGTTAGCGTTGAGGTGGTCTGAGCGTTTGGGTTCCCCTTGAAGACCTTTACACCTCTTACACCCCTTAGACAGCCTCTTTAGATGCACACCACACAAACATCTATTAAGTTTTCTTGCAACACAGAGTATACTTTTTTTCAGCAAGTCATGCTCACTCTTCACCCACCTGGAGGCTGGGTACTCTGCTCCGTTGAACAGAATTTGTACATTGGGTCACCGAATTGATTGACCAATCAAAACTGAGAAAAGTATTGTTCATTTGGATTTCTCTCGTATCGTGCAATGCACAACGTCTTACCTGTTTGTTTGTCTACACACAATGTGTCAACGTAAACCACTTTTTTCAACCGATTACTTCTACAAAATACCTACATTTAGAATGTGAGTACGTACGATAAAATATGGACGATAAAAGCACACACAGCAAGCCCTCGTGATGGTCTGCAATCTTTGCTTGCTCTTTCTAGTTATTCGAAGGTATTGTTACTATTTTGAGACTGCCTTCTCTCTGTCTTCTTTGCGAAATGGAAGCCATGTGACCATTCATTTGGGCTCGGGTTGGGGTTGGGGGGGTGGGGGTGGTAGTTGTGCACTCCATCGATGTTTATTTAAACCTCATGATGACCCACTGTACAATAGCTCGAAGGTTGAGGTGTTTATTGCTGTCATCTGCCCTGAAATTGATGTAAACATTTTTGTGTGCTCTAATCGAAAGCAGTGTTTGTGTCACTTGTCATACAAACACAACATCATAATGGATGTTTTTGAACATCAGTTGCACTTTTACAGAGTGGTGGAGAAGCCGCTGTAGCCCGACATCTGACTTGATGTACACTGTATATTAAAGAATCCACATTTCTCTGTCCGTCCCTCTGCCTGTCTCTCTTCGCTGGGATGTCATTTTGGCGTTACGTCTGGGACGTCGTAATGGCATTACGTCTAGTGCTCGGTTAAGCCCTGATGGACATGCACGTCATCCCGACGTTCAACACACAGCCCATCTCGTCCTCAACTACTTCTTTAAAGTTTTGTTTACGATGAGTGCTTGGGGGATGAAATACTAATCAGTTTGACGATGTTGTTTGTTGCTCTGAGGGCAGAATATTTGTGAGCTGTCCTGAGGGCAACATTTTTGTATGCTTCCCACCATCGCTTCACCATCCTGATAAAAGCTCTCCTGCACGTGGTCTGAGTCAGAGTTCAGATGTGATGATTATTATACCGGTGCAAATAGTCCCTCCCCGGGCACAGGCTCAGGATCCTCAACGGAAGACCCTAATGATGAATCAGGAGAACTGGCAACTGAAATGGGAAGAAGTTTTCTCACTATCCGCATGAAAGTGTGGCGTATATCGTATGATTTTTTTGTTGTTGTTTTATACTGGGACTGTCGTGTTGTGATAAAATGAGTTCTTCATGTCGATATTCTTCCTAAATCAATGAAAATACATCTTAAAATCCCCAGGTTACGAGACCACACATCACTTTTTCCACAAAAGAATGGACTGATAGATCAACAGGTTTTTTTTTTAAATGCAGTATCGCATTCACGATACCTTTTCAATATCCGATTGAGCCGATTATATTGATACATCGCTCAGTCCGACCATTCATGCCTTTTATTTAAAACCAACCAATCAGATTGCTGTTTCATCCCAGAATGGCTCGTCTATTAACACCCATTCACATTACAATACATGTATGCATACTGCCTTTGGGATTTATGTTAATCAAGCCCCAGGTTAGTCTGGTGTTCAATTGCAAATCAACATGTGTTGCCTGATTTTAAATATCGAATAACAAAGGAAAGACTTTTGAACAAATTGATACTGACATATTTTTGAATAAGGGCTCGTATGTCTTCACCCTGAACTCTTCATAAGCAGTGTGTGCTGAAGTGTTGTGTTTTGTACACAGGGCTTTGGTGGGCGCAGTGCACCTTCTGGACGTGGCCGAGGCTGGGCGCGGGGCCGAGGCAAGGGACGGGGCTTGGGATTCACTCACGCCAAGCCCAGCAACAATGAAGGTTTTTCCATTTCCATAAATAGTAAATGTCATATCGGCCTCATCTTCAACTTGCACTCATCGTGGCACTGCGAATGCAGAACCACTTTCAGAGACATTTTTAACCCAGCATATGATTATTTTCAGACAATAATCTAAATAGAGATGTTTACCCTTTTAGTAGAATTCTTTCTTTTGTTCACTGGCCTTTACAATTATCGCTGTTCACTCGTAATTTTACCTGATCCCATTAAAAATGCAGATGAATTAATGTCAGGATTGTTTTGTTTGTGCTATTGTTATGTCTAGTTTTTATCAACCAGCGTCAATTTGAACTTGTATGCGTTTCCATCACCGATTGCACTTGAAACCTTGTACATCTTAATTTATTTAGTTAGGTAATTTGCATTTCTCGAAGGCTCATGGAGGAATTTGTATGTAAGTAAATCGCATGCGTGAGCTAGAACGGCACTTGGTCGATCGCATACCTCCACCAGGTTGAATCGTTTACATTTTGTATCCCACTGATAGGTCGGATCTGAATCTGGACCGTCACCAAAATCTAATCGACTTGTTCTTATCACCAAACCAACTTATCCACCGAGTTTTGGCATAATCTGTCCACAACTTTTTAAGATATCGTGTTGTAAATCACTTTTGGTCCTATCGCTCAATGTTGACGAATCCCTGAAAAGATTCTTGTATACGGATCCAGATCCTCACCAAAATCTAATCGATTCGTCCATGTTGTGTCCACAACCTGTCCACCAAATTTCGTCTCAATTTGTCCACAACTTTATAAGATATTCTTCTCACCGACAGACAAACAGACAGGGGTGAAAACAACCTCTATCCACCTTCGTTTCCAGAGGTAAAAAGATAGTGGGCACGAAATGGGACTTGAACATGGATTTCCCAGCCTCATGAGGCAGCAATTCAAATTGGGGTTGCCAAATAAGCCGAATGTAGATGAGCACCTTATTTTTCGGCCAATAAGTTGATGTGGAGTACAAGTCTAATCGGCCAATTTCCCTTCTTTTTTTTTTTTTTTTTTCCTTCATTCATAGATAAGTCGATTGGGAGTATAAGATGAAGTAAACTCAACTACTGTAGTTATCAAAACTATCATTCAGAACAATAGAGGTGGTAATTCCTGCCTGACACACAACTTCGTCATGAATATTAATGAGAGTAATATCAAAAGGGAGGCTTTGCCACAGTAATGTCTACCATTTTGCAAAGTCGCAATATTCGCTTGCTTATGCTCACTCATATTTGTCCTTTTCAGACTGGTATACATTACTCCGTCATAGCCCTCCCTCCCTTTTGATACTACTCCCCCTGCCGGAGCTGAGCTTCACCCCCTTTCATATGATCATTTCTTTAATCAACTTGAGGAGTCATAGTAAGAGTATGTTTGATTTTCAGGAATATTTTAATTTATTCATAAATTTAAAATGATGCAGCGGTAGCCCGTCAACCCCCTCCCCCCATTGCTTTCTGATATACCCCTCCCCCCCCGTATATAAATATAAAACCTCCATCCATCCATTGAGACCATACTCTGTGCAGAGCATTGGTGCTACCTAAGCAGTCTCCTTGGCTATTGGGCACAATCCTGGGCAGGTCGCCACTCCGACACAGTATACTAGCAAGCTGGCACTCATTTAGCCAACCTCAGAAGGATGACAGGCAGAGTTTAACCCCACCTGGTATTAATTCAGCAGCTAAGGGGGATTTGAACTCAGTATACTAGGATCCCAAGCCTACCACCCCAACCATTAAGCCAACACCAGGCATATACAATATCCTCTGTATATAAATGATGTTGAAAACTTCTTATTGTGTTGATTTTTCGAAACCCTTTGAAAACTTGGTTTATTAATTAATTTGGATGCTTGTTTCCAAGATGTAGCAAGTCTTGTGTTTTGTTTACTCCTAACATTTTCCCATAGTCTTTCATATGATCATTTCTTTAATCAAATGGAGTGGTTATAATAAGAGTATGTTTGATTTTCAGGAATAACTTAATTTATTCCTCAATTAAAAATGATGCAGCAGGAGCCAGTTAAAACCCCCAACCTCATTTTTTATTAATACTTATACTTTAAACCCATAAGGTAATGTATTTATTCCATCACTCATTATATATCTTTTATCATCAAATGCTGTTAGAGCTTTCTTTGTAACAGTCTCTGAGAATATTTTGTGTTTATAATTTCGAATGAGATTTATCTCTCTATAAACATCTTTTCTCTTCCATACACATTTAAGGTAATGTTGAAAGTTAATGGTCTCTTATTTTTTTAGACCTTTAAGTTTTTAGACACTCTTCTTTAGACCTTTAAGTTTCTTTTCACATTTGAATTCATTTAACCGTCTCGTTAAGTATTTTTAAGCATATTCCTTTGATCTAACACCTAAAAATTCACTTGGTATCTTTTCACCGAATTAATCTTTAAATTTACCAAAAACCTTTTTATTCTGATTTGAGAAGAGCAGGCTATTAGGATCATAATTACTTGTATCTTAAATATCCTCATCTTCTTTCATTTCCTGCTAAATATCATCTGTATTTATCTCGAGTATTAAACTATCCATATCCATATATAGCAAAACAATACATTATTCTCACCATATCTTTCCTTTCGATTATTGAGCCTGGTGTTGGCGCAGTGGTTAGGGCAGCGGCTTGGGATCCAAAAGGTCCTGAGTTCAAGCCCCGTTGGGCCACTGAATTAATACACCAGGGGGTTGACTCAGCCTGTCATCCTTCCGAGGTCGGCGAAATGAGTACCAGTGTACTGGGCCGGTGTATACCCCAATTAAAATAGGTGTAGCATTTCCCTGTGTCATAAGAGGCGACCAGGGTTGCGTCAGGAAGGGCATCCGGCGTAAAACATGTGCCAAATCAGTATGCGGATCATACGGATGATCCGCTGTGGCGACCCCTAAAAGGCAGCAGCCGAAAGAAGAAGAAGAAGAAGAAGAAGAAGAAGAAGATCTTTCCTTTCGATTATTATAAAAGTAATCATACATTAAATACTTTGAATGATCTAAAACAGATGTTCCCACATAAATCGGTTTATCCATCTTTATGTCGAGGTGTCGATCACCATTTACTGAGGTATGAAGACGTCGATGTATATGAGAGAAAATGTTTATTATCTATCAATTACGTGCGCATGGAAAGCAAACACCAGGCACAACAATTTGCAATTGAGGAACCCGGAGAGTGCTCTGCCCTAATAGCCGAGTCATTCCCTTTTATATATCCGATTTTATCTTTAACAAATTCCATTACACAAGTCCTTCCTTTCATCACAGGACCAGCTGGATTACCAGCTGGCTTATGTCCTGGGAATAGCAATATATTGTTGCGGATTCGCGCCCGCCGGCGTGCGGACGGCCACGTAACTCGAATCGCGGCACGTCGCCCACCGGACGGACAATCCAGTCGTGACCCTCTCGGAGTAACGCCGGGAACTAGTCACGGGTGGACCTTTCGGTCTCACCACGATCGTGCCAATCGGCCTCCGCGTGGGATAGGGTTGCTCGCCAAATTCGACCTACCTAAGTACCCACACGGAGGGTAGACCGGGCGATCGCACCTCGCCGCAGGTCGACTTCGGACACGGGCCACTTTAAGCGACCCGTTCCGTACTATTGGGATAACCGAGCGGTGTTATTCGTCGGCCTCGACGGTTCGATTAATTATCGGGCGTTTTAGCCCATGACCAACCCTTTACGTGAAGCAAGATGGAGATTCAATGAAAGAAAAGACGAAGCGAAGCGGGAAAACAGTTCAACATAACTCACATTTATTTCGCGATGAACGGGAAGCACACATATACAATTACACCAAAAGCACATGTAAAAGGAGAAGAAACACAATATTACACAAAAAGCAAATATAAAAGAAGAAGACAATGCAGAGCTATCCGACTACCGAGCACACGGCAACACTTATACAATTTTACTTCACAGACGGCGCCGACAACACATATACCCAAAGCAAAAGAAAAAGAACCACCCTCCAGGATGAGGGGGGAAGGCGGGCCTGGGGCCGAGACCGTGTCGGGCCTACCCGTCTGATGACGAGACGCAAAGTGGCGATGGCGCCTCAACTCAGCGGGCCTCGCGGACAGTGTCTGGTAGGGGGTGGGAAAGGGGCCCCCTTGTCGCACTATCTCAGCGCGGGGGGAAACAGGAGGGGGTTGTTGATGCTCGGGGGGAGGAGGATATCACCCTGTCTCGGGTCCCGCGACGAGCGTCTCCACCTCGACCTCGGTCGCGCCGCCGGCCTCTCCCTCCGCAGCTCCCCGACTCCGACGCGAGCACCCCCTCGATCGCCTTCGCCGCCGCCACCTCTCCACAGCTCCGTCCTCTTCACTCTGATTACTACCACTTCTTCCCAGCTCCACCGACAACTCCCAACCGCGAACTCGAAACTCAACTTGTCTGACGAACGCAGCCGTTTATATCCCCCGTGGCCTCGCTCCCCCACCTTTGACCCTTTACCTCCGACCATTCACCTCTAACTGGCTCCCCATTGGACCGAGGAAAAGTGGGCGTGAATGCTTTTTGATCCATGAATTTGCATTTTGCGACCTCACTCGCCCTCGGCCCCCCTCGGCCAAATCGCCCCACGCTCTCCGATAGGACGGAACAGAAGTGGGCGTGAGTCGTTTTTGATCCGTTTTTCTCGGAAAGTCTGTGATATTTCTGAACACGCTGCTCGGTGCGCGCCCTGCACGAGTCCAGTATCGGTGCCCACAAGTGGCGCAAGAATGGTGGTGATGCGATGGTGGCGAGTTGTGACGGTAAAGGTCGTGGCTGTTGTTGTGAAGCGGCGTTGTGGTTGGTGGTTGTTGTTGTGAAGCGGCGTTGTGGTTGGTGGTTGTTGTTGTGAAGCGGCGTTGTGGTTGGTGGTTGTTGTGAAGCGGCGTTGTGGTTGGTGGTTGTTGTGTGATGGCTGTTGAGACGTGGTTGGTGGTGGTAGTAATGGCGGCTGGTCCAAAATAAAGATAGTAAAAGAAAAACGGCTATCCTGAAGAGTCGCAGCCCGACTGAATGACATTTATTCCCTCTAAACAACGGGTTTGGGCCAAACTACACATATACTTACAGAGATATCTCACCTACGGGACCTGAATAGTGGTTTGCGAATTTGGTCAACCACAACACTACCCCCTCCCCTTTTTACAGACTCGTCCCGAGTCGTCAAATTTTCGTGTGCCATCATGTGTAGTTTTTCCCTAGTACATTTTACCTACGGATCCCTGAGTGCGACATTCATGGTATTCGTGTCCCCAAAATAAATAACCTGAGGGCTGAGTAACTACCTAAACAAACTCACTCACACGGACGACTTAAATAAAATTGCCGGCGCTAAGACAAACATGCCGGGGGCGCACTCATATTTACAGCACATCTTTCCTTAACTTATAAATTTTACACTAAACCATGGCCCAGGATCAATGAACTCTGCAAAAAGAAAGCAGTTAGCAGGGAGCCAGGCTGCTCGCATGCAGTCTCTGGCTCAAACAATGCAGGTGACAGGGAACGTGGCCGGCTGCTCACACGCAGTCCAAGGCCTTCCCTTTTGAACTGAACGCAGTGAACCACAACGGTGCATGGGCTGCACAAACATAGTCTCCGTGCCAGCTCAAGTGGCACACGCAATGAACACAACGAATGGATGGATGAATGGTTTGAACTGAACGCAGTGAACCACAACGGTGCATGGGCTGTACAAACGTAGTCTCCGTGCCAGCTCAAGTGGCACACGCAATGAACACAACGAATGGATGGATGAATGGTTTGAACTGAACGCAAACACGGTGCACGGGCCGCCACTGCAGGCCCGTGTTGTAGCTGCCAACAGGGCAGTTCTTGCGGCTTGCAAACTGTTGCCTTGATCCTGGCGCACATGGCAATGAACAGGGGGGGGGCAAAGCAAAAATTGAACGGGGCTGGTGAACGTGGGCAGTGGGCATGGCAAAGGCAGCAGGCAAACACAGCCCGCAGAAGAAGGCCATTGCAGGCAAACACAGCCGGCAGATGAACTGGCCGGCACAGGCCTTGAAGTACCACAGCTCCAGATGATCCGGCCGGCACAGGCCTTGCAGCAACACAACAGCTGCCGATGAAGTGGGCCGGCACAGGCCTTGAAGAAAAACAGCCAGCCGGCAGATGAAGCTGGCCAGCCTTTGCCGTTCAGTGGAGGTTGGTGTAGGGAGTGCGGTGGTGCTGGCCACTCGGAAGGCGGGCTCGGACCGACCCTACGGTCTCCCTCCCAACCTATCGCCTTTGCCTGTCACTGTCTATACCCACTCCCTTAATTTGTCAAACCCCAATTTAGCCCCAACTTTTTTTTTATTTTTACTTCCCCACTATAAATCGTCCCCTAACCCCCTTTATCGTCTTTGTTCGGCTAACCTATCCTGTCACCTAGCCTACTCCCAACCCCTACGTTCCCTTCCCGGAGGGGAATAAGGGAGAGCTAACGTCCTGTGTCGAGGCCCAACGAAGCCTCAGAATGGCCTCCCCAGAGTTCAGCGATCTATAACACAAAGTGGGTCCAGCGGCCCACAACGAGAGCGAGGGAATGGATGGTGCGGAGGGGTACACTTCCTAATCTACCCTATCCATTTAACCTGTTAAACTACCCCGGGGCTTTCAACAAGCGCCTCGCGCTTAAACTATTGGTTCTAATAACCCAGATCCCCGTCGCCTGTGTTGGTGTCCTCACGATTTCGGGCCTCGCCCCCCAATTTTCTCTCCGTGCCCTCACACGGTCTCATGGCTGGGACACGTGGCTCCCTTTGGCAGGCACGACCCTCTGCCGATTCTCCAGCTATGGCACCCCCGGGCACTACAGTGCCTCCGAGCCTACCAGCTCCCTAAACACCGGGGAGTGCCCCCCATGGCACCTCCCCTGAAACGCACACGTGGCAGGCTGGCTTCCCAGGCCCCTTTCCGAGGGTCACCCGTGCCCACAACACTGCCCACGCGGCTAATGGTGCCCCGGGCCCCCGCACCAAGCAGGCGCACCCGTGCCCACTACGCTATCCCGGCCCCCCATGGGCCCTTGGCCTACCACGGCCGACTAGCCTGGTGCCCGGGGTACCCACTCAGCGATACTCACTTTTCGCAGCCACGCTCCCAGCCCGTCAACAGGGCTCCTGCACCCTTCCAAACGGGTTTCGAGCCTACATTCACACCAACAACAAAACGACCTCCATTTTTCAATTTAACTAACCCCCTAACTCACTCTACACTGACCCCGGGGTCACTTGGGCGGGAGTCACTCCTCCCCCCAATCACTCATCGCACCATGCAGTCCCCATTCGCTCCACTCACACAGACCCGCTGGCCTTACTCACTCACCAAGTCACAACACATGCTTCCACTTCACTCACCAACTCTTCAACACACTCACCGCTGAACTCTGCCATCCTTCTAACTACATCCCCGAACTAACTCGTGCTCCCACGTCGTCCCTTATACTATAGCACGTTCCATTTAACACTACGTCGCTAAACTACGTCCCCGCTACACATCCACAAGTCTGTCACTGTCTCCAAATCTCTAAAATAACTTTCCCAACCTAAATCTCGCTACAATCCCTCTAACTAATCCATTCCACGGACTCCATGAGGACTTACCCCTGCCCCATGAAGTCGGTCTAGCTAAGCTAACCCTTCCCCCTAACTAGTTTCCATCCTGTGCCCTGGTCAAGGGGGTCTTCCACCCCTTGCCCAGGAATCCTGTGCACCCGAAAGTGAGGCTTGCTTTTTTTTCTTTTTTTTTTTCACGCGCAGCACCAGCGCGGCAACTCGCAGCTCGCGCACTTTGCACCTGCCCGTGACGTCATGCAGCTGCACGTGTTCCTCGTCCCTCCTTGGACGGTACCATCCGGCAGGGATACCCCTCCTGCCGGATTCCAACCCCACGTGCAGCCATGGCGTCACCGTGCGCATAAAAAAACACAAGCCCCACGTCTCGAGGGGTTCCCCACGCAAACACATGTGCTTTGCCCGTTGGAGCTTAACACACACGATCGCGTGGAGAACCCGTCCGGTCCAAATCCGTAATCCTGCCTAAACTTTGTCCGTCCGCGGGATCGGCAAATCCACCGCTGGCGTTTACGGACCGGGACTTCACTCTCGCAAGCGAGCACGTGGGGGCCTCGTGCGTTGCACAGCACGGACCTCGTGCTCACTGCTGGGTGAACCCGGCACGGTCCCCGAAACAACTACAGCCGCTACCCGGCTTTCTTTCTTCACATGTCTCCGTCGTCGCCTCCATCCCACACACGCACTCCCGCGTGTCACGACGCTAACACACCTCACCATTACATTCACACCGGGAGACACGGCTGCGTGCTCCCGCATGCCAACCGACATCTCCCTCACATACCGCTCTCTCACACACACGGTCTCCCTTGCATAAACCATACCACTCACACGTGGTGCTCCATTCACTCGCGGCCTTCCACTCACTCGTGCCATTTTCCGTCACACAAACCACACCACTCACACACGCGGGGGCACTCACCCGCGGTACCTCATCCACACACCGTGCCTCACTCACACACGCGGGGGCACTCACCCGCGGTGCCTCACTCATACACCGTGCCTCACTCACACACGCGGGGGCACTCATCCGCGGTGCCTCACTCATACACCGTGCCTCACTCACACACACGGCGACACACACACGGTGCCTCATCCACACACGGCGTGCTGGGAAGAACGGACTCCGGCACAATCGCCACCACACCACTCACACACGGGGTCGCTTCCACACACGGGGACGCACTCACACCTTGCACCACACACACAGGGACAACCACACTGGGGATTTGTGTCCCCACAAGGGTCTCCGGGGCCTCTATACCCCCCAAGCTCTCCGTGCACCTGTCCACAGCACCCGTCCCCTCAACCTCGCAAAGCACGACCGAACTCACCTGGCCGTGACTCGCCTCAAGGGGGCATACTCGCTCCCCTCGTTCCTGGAGGAGGCCATCCAACTGCTCGCACCGGGCCTCCACCCAGTCCACCAGCTCACCCCCATTGTCCTCCACTACCTCCGTGTGTGTGTGTGCGTCACTTACCCCGTCTTCATCGTGTAGTCTTCCCTCTATCGTTCCCATCTCCCGTGTCTCTGCCAACTCAGTCACTTTTTCTGTCACGACCCTCGCCCAACACGCCCCCCGAATTATTTTGTCACCCGCCTCCACCGCGGGCCCGACAGTCGTTGCACCCCTTTCCAGCTCGTTCGCTCCCACACGTGGAGTCGCCATTTTAAGCTCCCTGCTAACGGCCTTCATGCCCGCCTGCAGGCATCGGCCCATGTTCTGCGTCTCACCCCGCAGCTTTTTAGTTTCGTTTTTCATTTGCTTGTTCATGCCTTTCATTTGCTTGTTCATTTGCTGTGTATTCGCATCCATCTTTTCGTTCATGCCTTTCATTTCGTTTTTCATTTCATTTGTGTTTGCATCCATCTTTTCGTTTATTTGTTGTGTATTCGCATCCATCCTCGTTGTCATTGCCGCCAGCATGGCGCATAGCTGGGCCATGTCGGGTGCGCTTGGGTGAGCCGTTTCGGCAAGGGTCGGGGGGTTTTGGTGGAGAGGGGGAGGGGAGGTGTCATACACCGCGGCCGCTGCCGCACCTATTTCGGGCTCTGGGTTCAGTTGGGCGAGTTCGTTTTCCTGTACAACCAACATTTCCTGCACGGGGATTTCGTCCTGAGCCATGGATTCTACACATTCTACATCCATTTCTAATACCCCCGGCTCCCGCTCGCCTTGAGACGCCATCTTGCTTCTCGTAAAGGGTTAATTTAGCTCGCTCGTAATTTGGAGGGAATCGGGGGTCGCTCCTCTCACCTTTGGACCGATTCCCGTGAATTTAGTTGGAGACAGGAGAGCCCATTTTCCCGTTCTCCGATACCAGTGCCGCAAGGAGGGCGATGAGTTTATATCGCACGACCTGACACCAGTGTTGCGGATTCGCGCCCGCCGGCGTGCGGACGGCCACGTAACTCGAATCGCGGCACGTCGCCCACCGGACGGACAATCCAGTCATGACCCTCTCGGACTAACGCCGGGAACTAGTAACGGGTGGACCTTTCGGTCTCACCACGATCGTGCCAATCGGCCCCCGCGTGGGATAGGGTTGCTCGCCAAATTCGACCTACCGAAGTACCCACACGGAGGGTAGACCGGGCGATCGCACCTCGCCGCAGGTCGACTTCGGACACGGGCCACTTTAAGCGACCCGTTCCGTACTATCGGGATAACCGAGCGGTGTTATTCGTCGGCCTCGACGGTTCGATTAATTATCGGGCGTTTTAGCCCACGACCAACCCTTTACGTGAAGCAAGATGGAGATTCAATGAAAGAAAAGACGAAGCGAAGCGGGAAAACAGTTCAACATAACTCACATTTATTTCGCGATGAACGGGAAGCTCACATATACAATTACACCAAAAGCACATGTAAAAGGAGAAGAAACACAATATTACACAAAAAGCAAATATAAAAGAAGAAGACAATGCAGAGCTATCTGACTACCGAGCACACGGCAACACTTATACAATTTTACTTCACAGACGGCGCCGACAACACATATACCCAAAGCAAAAGAAAAAGAACCACCCTCCAGGATGAGGGGGGTAGGCGGGCCTGGGGCCGAGACCGTGTCGGGCCTACCCGTCTGATGACGAGACGCAAAGTGGCGATGGCCCCTCAACTCCGCGGGCCTCGCGGACAGTGTCTGATAGGGGGTGGGAAAGGGGCCCCCTGGTCGCACTATCTCAGCGCGGGGGGAAACAGGAGGGGGTTGTTGATGCTCGGGGAGGAGGAGGATATCACCCTGTCTCGTGTCCCGCGACGAGCGTCTCCACCTCGACCTCGGTCGCGCCGCCGGCCTCTCCCTCCGCAGCTCCCCGACTCCGACGCGAGCACCCCCTCGATCGCCTTCGCCGCCGCCACCTCTCCACAGCTCCGTCCTCTTCACTCTGACTACTACCACTTCTTCCCAGCTCCACCGACAACTCCCAACCGCGAACTCGAAACTCAACTTGTCTGACGAACGCAGCCGTTTATATCCCCCGTGGCCTCGCTCCCCCACCTTTGACCCTTTACCTCCGACCCTTCACCTCTAACTGGCTCCCCATTGGACCGAGGAAAAGTGGGCGTGAATGCTTTTTGATCCATGAATTTGCATATAGCGACCTCACTCCAACGCCCTGGAGGCGGGGCCAAATCGCCCCACGCTCTCCGATAGGACGGAACAGAAGTGGGCGTGAGTCGTTTTTGATCCGTTTTTCTCGGAAAGTCTGTGATGTTTCTGAACACGCTGCTCGGTGCGCGCCCTGCACGAGTCCAGTATCGGTGCCCACAAGTGGCGCAAGAATGGTGGTGATGCGATGGTGGCGAGTTGTGACGGTAAAGGTCGTGGCTGTTGTTGTGAAGCGGCGTTGTGGTTGGTGGTTGTTGTTGTGAAGCGGCGTTGTGGTTGGTGGTTGTTGTGAAGCGGCGTTGTGGTTGGTGGTTGTTGTGTGATGGCTGTTGAGACGTGGTTGGTGGTGGTAGTAATGGCGGCTGGTCCAAAATAAAGATAGTAAAAGAAAGACTGCTATCCTGAAGAGTCGCAGCCCGACTGAATGACATTTATTCCCTCTAAACAACGGGTTTGGGCCTAACTACACATATACTTACAGAGATATCTCACCTACGGGACCTGAATGGTGGTTTGTGAATTTCGTCAACCACAACAATATCAAACAGATAAGCAAGATCTGAGGTTTTCCTCCCAGATCCTGCGACACAATGTTCCCTTGGATCACTTAAGTTTGACCACACTTATCTCATACACAATGTTCCTGTGGAACACAGCAAAGTAAAAATATATTTTAATTAACTGCAAGTGAGTGAATTGAGTTGGGAAGAAGCAAAAAGCTTTAAGAAGGTATCAATCCCAACATTTATACTCTCTTTATTCAAATGAACAGCACAAAAAGTATCTGTAAATATTTCTACTCTTTTAAAGCTTGGTTTATTTATCAACTTTTCTACCTGCTCCCAAGTTGAAGCAAGTCTCACATTTTGTCTATTCCTTATATTTTCCATAGTTTTACCAAATAGAGACTTATTCATCAACTTGTAAAAGTCCTCAAAATCATTATTAGCCTTTGTTCTCATCCTCGTATTATAATCAATACATTTACCGAACCAATAACCTTGACGAAACGTTGGTGCCCGATGTACCTTTTTTACTTGTAGTCCTGCTTCCATAAATTGCTTTAGATTTCTTTGATGTAAATCATACTTCTCTTTATCAAACAATGTTGATAGTCATTTAGTTATAGGAATATATTTAAACTTATTTGAAGAACGAAATAAATGTTGTTGATAACCACCGAATAGCTCTTGATTGGGGATCTCTTTTTCAGCTCCAGAAGGAAGGTCTTCATGTTTGTTATGAAATTTTCAAGAATAGTTTAAATCTACTTCAAAATAATATCCATTATCCCGTTTTATCTAAATCTTCTTGACTTGTGGAGATAACAGTATATCATCGAAGATAGATTTTAACTTGTGTTCTTTCACCAATTTAAAATTACCAGAGGGTTGAGATTCAGACTTTGCCCAGCCATAGAAGTTATTCGCATCAAAGTACATTAAGTAAGATGTGGGGTTATCAGGTAAGAAGTCTGGAATATATTTATTATTTGCCTTAGCAGATCTCTTTGAACAGGCTTGTAAAATTCCTCCTCTTTCAGCCTTCTCAATCATCAAGAGCATATCTACATCACTAAGAAGATCAAGGGGTTGTTTAGTCATTTTTAGCATAGCATTCCAGGCTAGTCCAAGAGATGTATAATAATGGACAGGATCAAGTCCAGAGGAATCTTTATCATAAAAAACTCAATAATACAATATATATATATATATATATATATATATATATATATATATATATATATATATATATATATATATATATATATATACTGAACAAAAATATAAACGCACCAACCTAAATATCTAAGTCAAGATTGCCATTATGGGAAAATGGTCAAACCGATGATTTGTTTGAGCAATGGTTCCTTTGTTTTGCTCAAGACAGATGTTACCATTGAAATTGACCACTCTGAGTGTGTGGACTCACACGTTGAGTAATCCTTCCCATGAGCACCATGGGGCTTGACAGAGTGATGGTCAGTGAGTGTAACCAGGACACAAACACTCCCTATAGCTTGCCCTATAAAAGGCCTCCCCAAAATGTGGACTGGTGCCAAATGTCAACATGCCACAGATGTCACAAATCTTGAGGGAGCGCGCCATTGGCATGCTGAATGCTGGGACGTCAGTACGGGCCGTTGCAGCACACTTCAATGTCCACCACTCCACCATTAGCCGCCTGAGAACGCGCCTCAGAGAGACTGGAAGCACCGTGAACCGCCCACATGCCCGGCGACCACGTGTGACCACCGCCGGTCAAGATCGTCACATGAGGCTGCAACATCTCCGGGATCGACTCTGACCGGCCACGAGGACTGCCGATGAGACTGTCGGGCTGCATAACAGGCGCATTTCAGCCCAGACGGTGCGTAACCGCTTGAGGGAGGCCAAGCTTGAGGGAGGCCAACACCCGCGACTGACTGTGTGACTATATATATATATATATATATATATATATATATATATATATATATATATATATGTATATATATATATATAGCCATATATATATATATATATATATATATATATATATATATATATATATATATATATATATATATATATATATATATATAGCTATATATCTGTATAGTGCGTCGATATACATGTAGATGTATACTAGACAGTACCCGCCCGTAGGGCGGGGAGGGAATGAGGGGAGGGAATGGAATGGTGGTGTTAAGGTTGGGGTTGGGGTTAGGGTTAGGGTTAGCTGTTACGGTTAGGGTTAGATAACCCTAACCCGAACAACTAACCCTAACCCTAACCCTAACCCCAACAGCTTCGGTATCTCATTGTATCCAACGGTTTGGCCATCTATTAAGGACAAACAAGCATGAAAAATTGACGTTTTAGTCAATTTAGGACGTCATAACTCGAAAACCGGAAGTCGGAAGTGAATGTCGTCAATCAACTGTCATTTAATTTTGATTATCTGTCGAATGGCGTTGGTCCCGTCTCGATCGGATGAAATTGACCCGGTGACCTTGACCTGACCTCTTGACCCCGTGACCTTCGACGTTGAACTTGCCCCCCCCCCCCCCATGTCCGTTCTCATGTCCCAAGGATCACTCATGCCAAGTTTCATCTCATTCCATTTAACAGTTCGGCCGCCTATAAAGGACGAACAAACAAACAAGCAGTCATAGACTGGTACTTACGAAATCGTCAACTTGACCTCTGACTTTTTCTAATAAAAGCTGTCTCGAGAGAAGGTAGTGACACAAACCAGAAGTTTCTACGATGATTCTGTACCAAACCATCAAAAATCGAATGTTTTGGATGTTTGACCTCACTGTGACCTTGACCTTTGACCGATTTTGACCAAAATCTAATCAGGGCTAGCCATCACCCTCCTGAATCACAGGGTGTAATTTGACATTGGAAGCTTCTTCCATTCTCGAGTTATCATTTTTTGGATGTTTGACCTCACTGTGACCTTGACCTTTGACCGATTTTGACCAAAATCTAATCAGCACTAGCCATCAGCCTCCTGAATCACGTGGTGTAATTTGACCTTGGCAGCTTCTTCCGTTCTTGAGTTATCTGTACCAAACCATCAAAAATCGAATATTTGACCTCACCGTGACCTTGACCTTTGACCGATTTTGACCAAAATCTAATCAGCACTAGCCATCACCCTCCTGAATCACGTGGTGTAATTTGACATTGGTAGCTTCTTCCGTTCTCGAGTTATCGTGCCTACAAACAAACAAACAGAAACGGAAGTCATCAATATACTAACGAAATCTAAAGATTTCGTAAGTAACAAACACACAAACAAACACACAAACAAGCAGTCATAGACTGGTACTTACGAAATCGTCAACTTGACCTCTGACCTTGTCTAATAAAAGCTGTCTC
>NC_140961.1:163347330-163427330 GCF_056783735.1 Eptatretus burgeri
TCGGTGAACAGCAATCTTCAAGTCTTTTCACAGATTCCCAATGGGATTCAAGTCTGGGCTTTGGCTGGGCCACTCAAGTACTTTCACGTTCTTGTTCTGAAGCCATTCCAGTGTTGCTTTGGCTGCATGCTTGGGGTCATTGTCCCGTTTGAACGTAAATCTTCACTGCAGTCTCAGATCTTTTACACTCTGAAGCAGGTTCTCCTCAAGGATTTGCCTGTATTTGGCTCCATTCATTGTTCCCTCTACCCCAAGTCTCCCAGTCCCTGCTGTTGAAAAGTATCCCCATAGCATGATGTTGCTGCCATCACCATGCTTCACGGTATGGATGGTATTAGATGGGTGATGAGCTGTGCTCGGTTTTGTCAGACATCGCACTTTGCATTCAGGCCAAAGAGTTGAATTTTCATCTCATCAGACCACAGAATATTTTATCTCATGCTCTCAGAGTCCTTCACGTGCCTTTTTGCAAACTCCAGGCATTCTCTCACGTGCCTTTTTCTCAGGAGTGGCTTCTGGCTGGTCACTCTCCCATCTGTATATTACTGAAACTCTCATCTTGTATGTATGTATGTTCCCGAAATACAGCCAAAACGGTATACAATAGCGCAAACATTTTGGGCCACCTTACTCACCATTTGCCTGCGGTGTGCAGTATTGTTTCATTCAAATTGGGCAACGAAAAAAAATATTAAAAAATCAATTCCCGATTCAGTCAAGTACTCTTTGGGAGAAGTTGATCAATTCAAACAACCTCAGCGGTATAGTTCGCTGGAGCTATCTTTTTTCTTCTTCTTCTTTTTTTTGAAATGATTTTTTATCAACCGCTGTCACAACGGGAACCCAACGGGTTCATGGATTGTCTCGTAAACCCTAGATTTGTTAAGTGCTGCAGAGATTGTTGTCCTTCCGGCAGGTTCTCCCTTTTCAGCCAAAGAACTCTGTAGTTCTGTCAGAGTGGTCAATGGGTTCTTGGTCACCTCCCTGACCAAGGGCCTTGTTGCCCACTTGCTCAGTTTGGTCAGACGGCCAGCTCTAGGGGGAGTCTGAGTTGTTCCCTCTTCTTTCCATTTCCTAATGATGAAGCTCACTGTGCTCTTGGGAACTTTTAACACACTAGAAATAGTTTTATCCCCTTCCCCTGATCTATGCCTCCTCACAATTCTATCTCGAAGTTCTACGGACAGTTCCTTGGACTTCATGCTGGAGTTTCTGTGCTGACATGTACCTTCAACTGTGGGACCTAATATCGAAAGGTGTGTTTCTTTCTAAATCATGGCCAATCAATTGAATTGGCCACAGGTGGACTCCAATCAAGTTGTCGAGACATCTCACAAATGATCAAAGGAAAATGGATGCATCTGAGCTCAATTTGGAGTGTCAGAGCAAACTGGTTGAATACTTATTGATGCAAAACATTTCAGCTTTTCATTATTTATTGATTTATAAGGAAATATTCTAAAAACATGTTTTAACTTTGCATTACAGACTATTTTGTGTAGATCGGTGACAATATTTAAATTTAAACTATTTTAAATTCAGGCTGAAACACAACAAAATGTGAAAAAGTTGAGGGCTGTGAATACTTTCTGATGGCATTGTATACACCATAAGTAAAATAACCAGAGGCTCATGGAATTATGGAAACGACTTAACAGAGTAAAATGTCCTGGCATCATGCTGTAACAAGGATATTATTTTTTAATTTTATTGTACTGTATATTGTATCTATCGTTTGTGATATGAAAGTATTATTGTGTTCGTTTGTTTGTTCTTAATTTGAATTATCCCTTTGAGAAAGAGAACGGTGGTAATGGTGTTTAAATTAACAAAAATGTTCTGTTAATGTGCCCTAATAAATCAACGAAAACACTCACAGCCCCTTTTGAGCTTTCCCGATGTAATAATTGTAGATTCTACGCTGCAACTCTTCAGGCCTAACATTCTTAGGACACCTTTGAATTTTTATTTTTGTTTTGGTTGCAGTGGTAGAGAACTCGACTGTCGGTCAGAATGCAGTTCAACTCGAGTTTCTCACCCACCGACCCATTTATTTTTTGGACTGGACGACTCTTTCACTTGTTCTTGTTTCTCGCATCATATCCTTGTAATTAACA
This sequence comes from Eptatretus burgeri, assembly GCF_056783735.1. Taxonomy (NCBI): domain Eukaryota; kingdom Metazoa; phylum Chordata; class Myxini; order Myxiniformes; family Myxinidae; genus Eptatretus; species Eptatretus burgeri. The sequence goes on from NC_140961.1 coordinate 163,349,448, forward strand.
TTGAACGATATTGTGACCCGCCACCACACCCACTGACGGTTGCCAAAAATTCACTGTTGAGTTGTCCAACTTTAATCAACCTGCAGGAAATAAGCTTTGGAATGAAACTGACCACATGATGACATCATGTGCAATTCTCGAGTTGTGAGGAACATCGATCTAAGACAGCTTGATGCTGGTTTTGCCCCCAATTCTACAAGATTACCTTGGCAACTGTCATTTGTACGGATCACGATGCAACAGAGCAACATGAACAGTCGAGGAAGGGGGGGGGAGACACCAAGAGCAGGGTTGTAGGACAAAATAGAGGGAGACTTGAACAAATAAGGGATGCGGCAAGGGATGAGCGGTAAGTGGTTTCATGGGTGTTTTAAAGATCAAGGTTTTGGATTGGGGATGATTTGTGTTGGTGAACAGCTGTCGAAAAGACCTCGAGGGAAGAATGAGATTGAAGAAAATGTGGAAGTTGGTTCCACAGGTGGGACAAAAGAGAAATGAATGAGTGGAGGTGTGGAGAAAGATGAATGAATGAGTGGAGAACGAATGTCTTGAGAGACGGTCCTGATCTCTTATCTGACATTGAGGTCGTCTCCATTTTTGGGAGAATATAAGCAGCATGTCCAAGGTAGAGTGACCAGGTCTGAATCTGAATTCATGATCTGAGATGAGGCCTTTTGAGAAAAAGAATGATTTTACTTCAACTGTAATGATGGATTCCATGATTTGATGATTAATTTAAGTAAGCTAATAGGTCTCTATTTACGCTGATTGGCTTTACACCTTTTTACCTTCACCACTGAAGGTGGGTGGAGGTTATGTTTTCACCTTTCTCTGTTTGTCTCCATGAGCAGGGTATCTCAAAAGGTTGTCGATGGATTTGGATGAAATTTGGTGGACAGGTTGGGTGTGTGACAAGGATAAATTGATTAGATTTTAGTGAAGTTCTGGCTCTAGAACCAGATGCAAGAATTTTAAAAAGCGATTCTTCACCATTGAGAATTGAGAGATAGGGCCAAAAACTTGGTTTCGGAGTCGTTACCGGACAATGTGATGGGACTGGTCCACCACAATGGAGAAATAACCCAAATCAAGATACCCTTGAGAAATGCTAATAAATAGAAATGGTCAAAAATAATTTTCAAAATATTTAAAAAAAATTTTTTTGAAAATATTTCATGGAAAACCTTAAGAGGAACCCTCTGAATATTCCCTGAAAATTTGTTGTCTATCTGCCCAATAGTCTTGATGTAGTTACTGGACATAATGGCAGATAGACTCCCTTTTTCTATTATTTCTAAGATACATATCACTCCTTTAATTTCAATTACTGCAGGTGAAATGGGAACAGGCGCTTGGTAAAGCGCATACCTCGACCAGACTGAACTGTTTACCTTTTGTATCCCACGGATGAGCTGAATCTAAATCCGGACCTGAACCAAAATCTAATCGCCTTGTTATTGTCACCTAACAAACTCGTTCAAGTTTCCTCTGAATCCGTCCACGACTTTTTGAGATATCGTGCGATATGTCGCTTTTGGCCCGATCTCTCAATGGTGAAGAATCACTTTAAAAAACTTTTCAGATCTGGATCCAGATCTTCATCAAAATCGAATCACTTGTTCCTTGTCACACACCCAACCTATCAACCAAATTTTGGCTGAATCCATCCACAACTATTTGAGATATCCTGCTCACAGACACAAAGAGTGGTAAAAACATATCTTCTGTACACCTTCTGTGGTGGAGGTAAATGAATGGTTCTGTTTGTGTAATGTAATCCTTAACTAACTCAAACTAGTATTTATTTTATTTCAATGCTTGCCATAAAGTGATCAATATAATGTTTCACTCCTTGTCATGTCAAATTTTATTATTTTTATTCATTATCTTTAAATTAACACAAAAGACTTGGTAGTAAAAACCTCCATCGTTAAATTCTTCCTCACCGCTACAGTGCCAATAGAAAGTCTACATCCCCTTTCAAAAATTTCACCTTTTGTTGCCTTATAGCCTGGAATTAAATTACATTAAATCAGACTTTTTCCACCATTATTTTTTCATCATAAACCACAACTTCCAAGTAAGAAAACAAATTCTAAAAATTTCAGAAAACTAATTAAAAATACAAAACGAGAATATCTTGGTTGGATAAATGTCCACCCCTCTTATAATATAAATTGTAAATTAGCTCAGGTGTAACCAATCACCTTCAAAATCATACACCAAATTCATTGACCTCCACCTGTGTTAAATTGCAGTAATTCTCATTATTTTTGTTGGAATAAAATCAGCTGTTCCTGTTGGTTTCCTCTGCTGGGTGGTGCACTTAACAGCAAAGACTCAATCATGAGCACCAAGGAGCTTTCAAAAGACCTCCAGGATAAAGTTGTGGAAAGACACAGATCAGGGGATGGTTATAAAAATATTCCAAAGGCCTTGAATATCCCTTGGAGCACAGTCACGACAATCATTAAGAAGTGGAAGGCACATGGAACCAGCAAGACCCTGCCTCGATCAGGTCGTCCCTCCGAACTGGATGACCAAGCAAGGAGGAGACTGATCAGAGGGCCACCGAGAGGCCAATGGCAACTTTGAAAGAGCTACATGCCTTTATGGCAAAGATTGGTCACTGTGTGCATGTGTTAACAATATCCCAAGCACTCTACAAATCTGGCCTGTACAGTCGGGTGGCAAGAAGAAAGCCATGACTCAAAAAACTGCACCTTGCGTCCCATTTGAAGGATGCAAAAAAACCACTGGAGATTTTGAAGCCATGTGGCAAAAAGTTTTTGGTGTAAATGCAAAATGTTACGTTTGGTGCAAACTCAACACAGCACATCACCCAAAGAACACCATCCCTACTGTGAAGCATGATGTTGGCAGCATCATGTCATGGGGATGTTTCTCATCAGCAGGGACCAGGGCACTTGTCAAGATATAAGGGAAAATGGATGGAGCAAAATAAAGAAAAATCCAAGAGGAAAACCTGCTGCCCTCTTCAAGAAAACTGAAATTGGGATGGAAGTTCACCTTTCAGTATATCAACGACACGAAGCACACCACTGGAGTGGCGAAGGAACAAAAAGATAAATGTCCTTGAGTGACCCAGTCAAAGCCTTGACCTAAATCTGTGGCATGGCTTTAAGATTGCTGTCCATCAATGCTCCCCATGCATCTTGACTGAGCTTGAACAGTTTTGTTTTGAAGAATGGGAAAATATTGCCCAATCAAGGTGCACAAAGTTGGTAGAGACCGATCCAAACAGACTCACAGCTGTAATTGCTGTCAAAAGTGCTTTGATGAAGAATTAACTCAGGGGGATGGACACTTATCCAACCAAGATATTCTAGTTTTGTATTTTAAATAAATTTTCTGAAATTTTTTCGAATTTGTTTTTCACTTGGATGTTATGGGTTACGATGTGTAAATTATGGTTGAAAAAGTCTGGTTTAATGCAATTCAATTCCAGGCTATAAAGGCAATAAAAGGTGAAAAATTTGAAAGTGGATGTCGACTTTCTCTACGCACTGTATGTATGACAGACCCAGTAGTTTTGTTTGTGTCGGTGAGATCAGAATTTATATTCGAAACACGATGAAAATCAGTCATTTCATCAGTATTGGTCTTCTCATTGCTACATTCCTTGTCAGATGGTGAAGCATCAGCAAAGAAATAGGACTGACAGGATAGCCTGGAGGTGCACACACTCACCTCTGAGCTGACGAACCTGGGTTATAGTCTTGGCCCAGCTTCAAACTGTCATCCCGGTCGGTGTCTCACAGGTTGAGGGTGGAGGTCTCACAGGTTGGTGTCTCACATCAGTGTGTGTGCCTCCCATGGATGGATGTTAAATTGGGTGTCCTGGCTACTGCCGTTAGTTGGTAGACGTTATATCCCATTGTGTCCTTTGCGAAGAATCGGCGAGTTATCGCCGGCAGCATGGATCGATGACAAATTCCTGCCTAAACCTACAGCAAGTGTGTTCGATCAACAGCACAGCTGTGCCCCCAGCAATGAAGGTACTCGGTTGCATACTACTTCTTGTACTGCATACAAAAGAAAAAGTAGAAGTAAAGTAAACAGTCATCAACCTGTGCCATTCCTCTCCCTGTATACCTTCAGTGAAGAAACCTTTCCGAAAATCTTCACAAGGCAAACACACCTAAACCCTCACACAGTGGCCGGTGCCAGCAGTGGTTAATATATTAATGTTTCGCACCATGTGACCACTGATAGAGAATTCAGCTGTTGAAATCATGCATGCAACAACATCTTTGTTCGCAGTATTCTGCACTGTAACTTTATGAACATTTATGAAACTGCCCCAACATGACTCTTGATGATATCAGCTTTCCAGTGATATATCATCCATTGATGCCAAACACATAAGTAGTCAGGTCAGGTGTGGGAGGATATGCCGGAGCAGCGCATCGTCACGTCCACTTTCCACTGGTACAACAGGGGCCTCCATTTGGCCATCCCCCAGGCAAATGCCTGGCCCATCCTCATCTCCTTGAGATGCCGATCAACCTACTTGCAATCACAAGACACGTGGTAGGCTGTTGGCCAACTCCACTCACTAGGCTCCCTCGCTAAGAAAATCTGGTAAGCAAAATGAGCATCAGGAAAATCAGCCACATGACCATTCAGCCAGAGCCAGAGGTGACACACATGGACTATACAAGTAACAAATGTCATCTGAGTCTTTCTCAGCAACTGCTCGTTGGACACGAAGTCTGACCAGTGATAGCCAAGGAGTCTACGAAGAGACTGGAACTGAAGGAGTTAAATCTCCATCTCAGATATCTGGTCAGAGTCCAAGCCTCCCGTCCGTAGAGCAAGACTGGAAGCACCAAGGATCTGAAGACTCGGACTTTCGTGGTCCTGCACAGGTACAGACAATGCCACACCCCATGATCCAGTGAATCCATGACTCCCCAGGCCCGACCCAGATGTCTATTGACCTTTGGCTCACAGCCAGCGGAGACATGAATATCACTGCCAAGGAAAGTGAATCTCTCCGTGACCTCAACATCCTCACCACAAACAGGTACAAACAAGATGGCAGCATCCAAGATGTCATTGAAAGCCTCGATCTTTGTTTTGACCCAGGAAACCCATAGTCCCAGTGGCTCAGACTCCCCATTCAGTTCCTCAAGGGCCCCCATAAGGATATCCAGCATCTCCACAAAGATGACTGAATCATCTGTGAAATCAAGGTGAGAAATCTGGACATTCCAAATGATGTATTGCAACTTGATCTCGATGACATCCTCCCAAGAATCCAGTCCATGCAAGCACTGAAAAGTGTGGGGGACAATACACACCCCTGACAAACTCCAGTAACAACTGGAAATAGGTCGGAGATGCAACCACCACACCTCACAGCACTCTCAATACCAGAGGAAGATTCAGAAATAAAATTGATCAGTTTTGGTGTCACCCCACAAAGAGTGAGAATCACTGAATCAAACACTTTGCGGAGATCAACGTAGACTACGAGCAGCCCTTGCCGAAACACTTGACTGCGTTCGGTGAGGATCCGAAAAGCAAAAATATGGTCAATCATTGGCCTCTGCTGTAAAGCCTGAATGCTCTGGGTGCTGGTGCTCAAGCAGATGGTGGGGAACCCTTTCAAGAATCATCCAAGCAAATTTGAATTTTGAAGAATATGTCTCTCAAGGGACACTGGATACCATTGACCAGAGTGGCAGGGCCAGGCTGAATGGCAGAGCTGAGCTGTTCAGGGAGCTGAGGCGTAAAACTGTACGTGCGTTAAAGGTGGACAAGGAGGCCTATGTGCGAGGAATCTGTGAGGGGGTAGAGCATCACCTGTGGTCAAGTGAATCTCGCCCTGCTTACAGGGGAATTCGCGCATTGCGTTCATCCAAGCCCATCCCTCGGTGTACTCCAGCTCGAGCAGAGGGTGGTAGGCTCTTGACAGAGGAGTCCGAAGTGAAGGCCCACTGGGCTGGTTACTTTGAGCAGTTGTACCAGGCTGATCTACCAGCTGTCGAGTTACACATCAAGGGTGTTACAATCCCTGTTGCTGACCCTCCAATCAACTGTGGTTCACCTTCGTTTGTGGAAACACAGACTACGGTGAACCGGTTGAAATGTGGTGAAGCTCCAGGGATTTGTGGCATCCATGCTGAACTTCTCAAGGCTGGTGGAAATGCGACACTCGTGTCGTTGCATGCAGTTCTGTGCTCTGCTTGGAACACAGGCATCATCCCATCTGCCTGGAAGAGGGGCCTTGTTGCCCCTCTCTGGAAAGGGAAGGGTGATCGCCAAGACTGCAGCAACTACCGAGGGGAGACGCTGCACTCAGTGCCGGGCAAGGTCTTTGCTCGGATAATTATTGACAGGGTTCGCCACCATCTGCTTGAGCACCAGCGTCCAGAGCAGTCAGGCTTTACACCAAAGAGGTCAACAATTGACTGTATCCTTGCTCTTCGGGTCCTCACCGAACGCAGACGAGAGTTTCGGCAGGGGCTGCTTGCAGCTTTTTTATCTCTGTAAAGTGTTTGATTCAGTGAATTGGGATGCCCTCTGGAGGAGTATTGGTCTTCGTGTGGTGCCACCAAAACTGATCGATCTGATGTCTGAACTCCACTCTGGGACGGAGAGTGCTGTGAGATGTGGTGATACCATCTCTGACTTATTTCCAGGTGTTACTGGAGTTCATCAGGGGTGTGTACTGGCCCCCACACTTTTCAGCACTTGTTTGGACTGGATTTGAGGGAGGATGTCGGAGAGATCAAGCTGCGGTGCATCGTTTGGGAATGTCAAGATCTCTGACCTTGATTTTGCAGATGATGCAGTCATCTTTACGGAGACTTTAGAAATCCTTTTGGGGCCCTCCAGGTGCTGAATGAGGAGTCGGAGCCACTGGGATTACGGGCTTCGTGGGTCAAAACTAAGATCCAGACTTTCAATGACGTCATGGATGTTGCTGTCCTGTCTGTGTCTGTTTGTGGTGAGGATGTTGAGGTGGTGGAGAAATTCACTTACCTTGGCAGTGATATTCATGTCTTTGCTGGCTGTGAGTCAGAGGTCTGTATAAGTCTGGGTCGGGCCTGGGGAGTCATGGATTCACTCGATAATGGGGTGTGGCGCTGCCGGTACCTGTGCAGGAGGACGAAAGTCCGAGTCTTCAGGTCCTTGCTGCTTCCAGTCTTGCTCTATGGATGCGAAACTTGGACTCTGACCAAGGATCTGAGATGGAGACTTAATTCCTTTGGAACCAGGTCTCTTCGGAGAATCCTTGGCTATCGCTGGTCGGATTTTGTGTCCAACGAGCGGTTGCTGAGAGGGACTCAAATGAGATTTGTTACCTGCATAGTCCGTGAGCGTCAGCTGCGGCTGTATGGACATGTGGCTCGTTTTCTTGACGCTGATCCTGCTCACCAGATTCTTTCAGTGAGGGAGCCTTGTGAGTGGAGGAGGCCAATGGGCCGACCACATGCCTCGTGGTTGCAGCAGGTTGATCGGCATCTCAAGGAGATGGGGATGGGCCAGGCATCTGCCTGGGGGATGGCCAGACGGAGGCCCCTGGAGTACCGGCGGAAAGTGGACGCAGCGACGCGCTGCTCTGGTGCATGCTCCCATACCTGACCTGACCTGAATGCTCTGGGTGCTGGTGCTCAAGCAGATGGTGTGGAACCCTTTCAAGAATTATCCAAGGAAAGACCTTGCCCAGCACTGAGAGCCGCGTCACCCCTCGGTAGCTTTTGCAGTCCTGGCGATCACTATTCCCTTTTCAGAGAGGCACAGCAAGGCCCCTCCTCCAGTCAGTTGGGATGATGCCTGTGTTCCACAGAGAGTACAGAACTGCATGCAACGACAAGAGTGTAGCATTTCCTCCAGCATTGAGGAGTTCAAAATGGATGCCACAGATCCCAGGATGCCACCACCCTCTGCTCTAGCTGCAGCACACTGAGAAATGGGCTTGGAGAAACGCAATGCACAAATTCCTCTGTCGGCAGGATGAGAATCACTTGACCACAGGTGATGCTCCTCCCCTTCACAGATTCCTTACATATCAGCCTCCTTATCCACCCTCAGCGCATGTATGGTTTTATGCCTCAACTTCCTGAACAGCACAGCTCTATCATGAAGTCTGGCCCTGCCACTCCGGCCAATGGTATCCAGTGTCAACTTGGGGGAAAAATTTGGTGGGCTGACGGTGGGTTCCAAAAAAAAAAAAAAAAATCTTCGCCTGACGGTGTGTTCCAAGACATGCGCCAGCAACATCAAGGATGGTCATCTTGAAAACACTCCACAACTCCACAACCACAAAACACCCAGACCCTCCCAAATCCCCACTCGGCCGGTTCGCAAACTCCTCAGCTGCCCTCTCATCCTTGAGCTTGCCAACATCCAGCGTAGGCTGAGATGGTACCATTCTCCTGGATTTAAGCTGCAACTTCAGAGTTGCTTCAATAAGCCTGTGGTATTGAGGAATTTTGCATTCTAGAAGACCTTGCAGTTCTGAATCATCCTCCAGCACCCATCAACGACTACATGGTCAGTTTCCTTTGCCACACCAACAGTATTGGAATACCAAGTCCAGCGATGAGCTTGTGGGTGCTGAAACCATGAAGCAGCCAACCTAAGGCCATGACTTCTTGCAAAGTCAAGGAACTTGGTGCTATTCTGGTTCACAGTTATAGACCCATGGGGGCCAACACTTGTCTCACAACCATTCCTTTCAGTTCCAGTGTATGAATTGAAATCCCCCAAGACGAGAAAAGTATCTCGCCTGGGGCACTGACCAACCACAGACTCGAGCGTTGCAAAGAATGCGTCCTTCATGGTGAGATCACTCGCCTCAGTCAGAGCACATACAGAGATCAGGAAAATGACTCCCAAAGAGTGACGAATCCTTCATCTCATAATACGCTAGTTGACCGGTGTTACCTCAATTGTCATTGGAGTCAGCTTAATGGACACAGCCACAGCATCCCCTTGGGTATGGTAACCATCAGAGTGACCATACTTGTAGTAGGAGTAACCACCCTCCTTGATCTCACCACTAACCGGTCTGCGAACCTGAGAGAGTGCTGCAATACTGATGTCCAAATGCTGGAGCTCAGATAATTACAGACAGGTGATCATCCTCTCTTCGGGATCGGACATTGCAGGCACCCACCCAAAGGGTACTGCCTGAGGTTAACCCGTGACAGCCTGCCATCTGGTGGACGACACCTCAGCACCAGCCCGACACACACCACCGTTATCTGACCCTGGAAGGTTACCCGTTCTTTTCCTCCTGTCATCAAAGAACGGTGGTCCCGAAGGCTGAACCCCAATCCCTTCATATGGTGAGCTGCCCTGTGAAGGGCAGTTGCACATGAAGTATTCCCACAGAGTGGGTTTTCAGTTTTCTTTGCGTTTTTTTGTGTGTTTTGCGGAATGAAGTGTTTTACGGTGGCCAGCTTGCAAATCCTGCCACCAACCTCCTTGAGAGAGGTACCCAACTGCAGGAGGACGTCCACAGATACAGTTGGGTGCCACATATGGATGGCCGTTGGCTCACAAGGAGCTCCTCCACACTTTGACAGGTTTTGTTTCTAATCCTGTTGGGTGTCCATATCCATACACCCTCCTCACCAGGAAACCTGGTTGAGAAGGCGGTGAACTCGCCGACAACCCGACCATGAAACAGGTTAGTCAGCTTTACATAATACCTATAGCAAGTCACTGATATCATCTGGCATCACCAAGAATAAATGATATAAATAGTGGTGAAGCATAATAATGTTGTATCGGTCACTTCTCAGGCAGACTTCCTAATGCCACAGCTCAAACGTCATGTTTGGGAGCAATGTTCATGAATAAGTACACTCTAAAATTTTCACAGACAGAATGTAGATGAATTTAACAATGCAAAGTTGCAGAAACCTGAAGTTGTCCATTTCTGACCACTCATCACACTTTTTCCTCGACTGAAAAAAACGTTCTGTGAAACTTCCAACTCATTTAGTGGTGGCAGAGTACAATTATTAAAGTTTGTGAAATAGTAAAATGTATATTTTGTGGATTTGTGTGTATGTTTGTACTGTTCTACGGGTATTGACCTAACTTGATACTGTATTTGCCAGGTTTCAATTCACAGCCCACATTTGCAGCTGCATCGCCAGGAGGCTACACGACCCCAGCTGTTGCAGCTGCAGTCATGGCTCCAGGTCCACAGGCCTACCTTACCGCCCAAACCGTCTATGTTGCCCCACAGTCTCTAGCCAGCTTTGGTCACACAGAGCCGGCAGTCCTCCACACCTTCCAACCCTATCGTTAGGCCTCACTTTTTGGCCTTGCCACTTCATTTTCAAGGGGCAACTTTGCACAGTTCTTCCCCACAAAACTTTTCTTTCTGTTGTCTACAATACCTGTGGTGTACTTCAGTTCACCTCTAGATTCTTGAAAGTGTCAATTAAATTTTGAACTTTCCACATTGTAGTCTCTTTAATCTCTCGTTCACAAAATGTGATTCATTTCCTCTCGGTTTTACACACACCATGTGACTATTAGTCATTTAGTTCACTTTGTTTCACTCAAAAGTGTGAATGTCTAATCTCCTTTTTAAACTAAACTTGACCCTGATCGAAACTTCTACAATGTTAAAAACAAGAAAAAGATCAATCTGAGATTGCAGACCCTCGCCAGGACTTTTTTGTGGTGTTTATGTACTGGTGTGTTACTTAATTAACAAGAGACATAATTAGAACTGCCACTTTATAACTGCTGTTCATGTAATAAATCCAGTGTAATAAATATTAAAGTGATGACCGGGAACCAAGACAACGTCCCACTTTGATGCAACCTCGCTTTGATTGGACACCTGACCCTGACCCATGACGTGTTTTTTTGTTGTTTTTTTTTTCAATTGAATTTAGAATGGGATTAAAATAAATTCAATTCAAATCAATATTAAATCCAGTGTAATAAAAATTGAAGTGATGACCGGGTACCAAAACGTCCCGCTTTGATGCAACCCCTCTTTGATTGGACACCTGGCCCTGACCCATGACGTTTTTTAAAATTATTTTTCAATTGAATTTAGAATGGGTTTAAAATCAATTCAATTCAAATCAATATTAAATACAGTGCAATAAATATTAAAGTGATGACCGGGTACCAACACGTCCCACTTTGATGCAACCCCACTTTGATTGGACACCTGACCCATGACGTGTTTTTTCGTTATTATTCAATTAAATTTATGCGATTAAAATTAATTCAATTCAAATCAAATGGAAGACCAAATAGGTACAGTCCTGCATTGGAGTAATCAGAAGGAACCCGGACAAGAAAAAAATCAAAATGAAGTCATCAGGAGGAACCTGGATACGATCCAGATACCCTTAAACCCATCCAGGCACAGCCAAGTAATCCTTATGCAAAAAAAAAATAATAATAATAACCCAGATCAAAAAAATAAGTAATTCTGGTTGCCAGATCATGTATCCGATTAAGGTGAAATTTCAAATTTGTATTCCCCATCACTACTAGATCATAATTGTGAAGTTTTGTGGTGATTGATTAAGCATTTTCAGAGAAAACATTATTTAATATTTTTCTTCAATCCAATATTGCTGCCAAGCCATGTGACCTATCAAATATTCATAAACAAACTTGTACACCCATGTCTTGGGGAACATTTTTTTAAGTTTTCCCCCAATCTGTCCACCGTTCTGGAGAAGATTTTTTTATAGGTTTTAGGGTAAATCCAATATGGCTGCCAAACCTTGTGACCTATGACATCATATGGGTGAACCTTTTGTTCCTCATGGATAGATGGTCATACGTGTAAAGTTTTGCCTCGATCTATTCAGCCACTTACTTCAGAGAAGAAGATTTTAGAAGGTTTTTTTTTTTTTAATAACTGGCTGCTGAATCACGTGACCGATGACGTTATCATTTTTTTTTCTTCTGTGGATCATTTTATCCCGAGATGACCCTCAAAAACTTTCATACTGATCAGATGTAGCATTCCACATATGCAATTATAATGTCATAACGAAGGCACCTTTGACATCATAAAAAAAACACTTATTCCCCATGACGAGTACTTTCTGTGTACTATTTCAATTTTTTCCTTGGTGTGGTTTCAGAGATAGAGGTACAAAGTTTTTCCATTTTTCCAACATGGCTGCCACACAATGTGACCGATGACATCATCATTATCATTAAAACATGATACATCTGTAAGTCGCAAGACAAGAGGGTAAGTACAGGAGTGCTTTTGGTGGGGTCTCGTCAAGGGGTGTTGTGTGAAAAACACTTTTTAAAAAATGATAAATTTTCCATTTTCTTATTTGGATCTTGTGTTGATAAATTTGTGTGTTGTTGATGTTGTTCAGGCATGATGGGCTGAATGGCCTCCACCTGTGTCTAATTTCCTTGTAGTAGTCGCACCGATGGTGAAAATTTCGTCTCAATCCCACAAGCGGTTGCAGAGAAAAACATTAGAGTTCTGTGTGGACAAACAGACAGACAAATAAATGGACCCAACTACAATACCCTCTCCTCTGGCTAGTGTAATAGCCTTTCTCACCCATAAGCAAAATTATCGTCGCGGCTTTCAACTTGTGCTTCTTTCTAGTTCATGAAACTGTTTGGCTGTGTTGCGTTACGTGAGCTCAGTTGTCAGCGAATTCAAACTGAAATCCTTGGTTCTCAGGTCATACGTCTGTCCCACAGTTGTAGTGCACCAGGTTTCGATATAAAATTCAAGACTGCAGCATGAATAACATTGCTGATCCAATGTAATAAATATTAATTTATATTAATAACATTGCTGATCCAGCATCATAAATATAAATTTACATAAATAACTTTGCTGATTCAGTGGAATCTATCTATAATTCCAGCAGTGTGTGTGTGTGTGTGTGTGTGTGTGTGTGTGTGTGTGTGTGTGTGTGTGTGTGTGTGTGTGTGTGTGTGTGTGTGTGTGTGTGTGTGTGTGTGTGTGTGTGTGTGTGTGTGTGTGTGTGTGTGTGTGTGTGTGTGTGAGTGACTGCTGTTTCTCGACAACCACTGGTCCGATCTAATTGAAACTTGCCAGGTATATTGCTGGGGACCTGAGTATGTGCCTTTTCAAGGTTTGATATTAATCGGACAAGTGCTTCCCAAGTTATGGCCATTTATTTACCAAACCACTAACAGGACACGTTGTTGCGGAGGCGTGGCCGATGGGGAAAGGGTGCCATGAAGTTACCAATAACAGGACACGTTGCTGCATCGGCATGGCCAATGGGGAAGAGATCCTCAGCCGCGTTCCCCATTACGGGTTACAAGGTACGGACTTCTGGATAGTGATGACTTACTGTATTCCAATAATTTCTCGATTTCTTATGCGCATTTATAGATAAACAGAATGCCCCAATCCAGTCGTCGTTTACGAGAGCGAAGGAACGGCCTGTGTGGTTGTTTGAAAGTTTTTTTTTGGGGGGGGGGTTTGCACATACGGCCATGCACGTATGGCCACGCACGTACGGGCATGCGAGAGCGAAGGAACGGCCTGTGTGGTTGTTGTTTCTGGCACGCGGTTTGAAAGTTTTTTTTTTTTTTGCACGTATGGCCATGCACGTACGGGCATGTACTCATAAATATTAATTTGCATTAATGACATTGTGCAATAAATATAAATTTACTTGAATAAGATTGCTGATCCAGTGAAATAAATATTAATTTACATGAATAAGATTGCTGATCCAGTGTAATAAATATTAATTTCCATTCATAACATTGCTAATCCCATGTAATAAATATTAATTTACATTAATAGCATTGCTGATCCAGCATAATAAATATTAATTTACATTAATAGCATTGCTGATCCAGTATAATAAATATTAATTTACATAATGTTGCTGATCCAGTGAAATAAATATTAATTTACATGAATAACATTGCTTATCCAGTGTAATAAATATTAATTTACATGAATAACTTTGCTTATCCAGTGTAATAAATATTAATTTACATGAATAAGATTGCTGATCCAGTGTAATAAATATAAATTTACATGAATAACATTGCTGATTCAGTGGAATAAATATTAATTCATATTGTTAATATTGCTGATTTCTTCTTCTTTCGGCTGCTCCCATTAGGGGTCGCCACAGCGGTTCATCCGTATGATCCGCGTAGTGATTTGGCACATGTTTTACGCCGGATGCCCTTCCTGACGCAACCCTGGTCGCCTCTTATGACACAGGGATAATTGTTAATATTGCTGATCCGGTGTAATAAATATTAATTTACATTAATAATAATAATAACTGCTGATCCAGCGTAATAAATATTAATTTACATTAAAAACATTGCTGATTCAGTGTTAAAAATATTAATTTACATTAATAAGACTGCTGATCCAGCATAATAAATATTAATTTACATGAATAACATTGCTGATCCAGCATAATAAATATTAATTTACATTAATAAGATTGCTGATCCAGTGTAATAAATATAAATTTACATGAATAACATTGCTGATTCAGTGTAATAAATAATAATTTATATTGTTAATATTGCTGATCCGGTGTAATAAATATTAATTACACGAATAACATTGCTGATTCAGTGTAATAAATATTAATTTACATTAATAAGATTGCTGATCCAGCATAATAAATATTAATTTACATTAATAAGATTGCTAATCCAGTGTAATAAATATTAATTTACATTTATAACATTGCTAATCCCATGTAATAAATATTAATTTACATTAATAGCATTGCTGATCTAGCATAATAAATATTAATTTACATTAATAACATTGCTGATTCAGTGTAATAAATATTAATTTACATTAATAAGATTGCTGATCCAGTGTAATAAATATAAATTTACATTAATAACATTGCTGATTCAGTGTAATAAATATTAATTTATATTGTTAATATATCTGATCCAGTGTAATGAATCTTAATTGCATGAATAACATTGCTGATTCAGTGTAATAAATATTAATTTACATTAATAAGATTGCTGATCCAGCGTAATAAATATTAATTTACATTAATAAGATTGCTGATCCAGCATAATAAATATTAATTTACATGAATAACATTGCTGATCCAGCATAATAAATATTAATTTACATTAATAAGATTGCTGATCCAGTGCAATAAATATAAATTTACATGAATAACATTGCTGATTCAGTGTAATAAATATTAATTTATATTGTTAATATTGCTGATCCGGTGTAATAAATATTAATTACACGAATAACATTGCTGATTCAGTGTAATAAATATTAATTTACATTAATAAGATTGCTGATCCAGCGTAATAAATATTAATTTACATTAATAAGATTGCTGATCCAGCATAATAAATATTAATTTACATGAATAACATTGCTGATCCAGCATAATAAATATTAATTTACATTAATAAGATTGCTGATCCAGTGCAATAAATATAAATTTACATGAATAACATTGCTGATTCAGTGTAATAAATATTAATTTATATTGTTAATATTGCTGATCCGGTGTAATAAATATTAATTACACGAATAACATTGCTGATTCAGTGTAATAAATATTAATTTACATTAATAAGATTGCTGATCCAGCATAGTAAATATTAATTTCATGAATAACATTGCTGATCCAGTGTCATCTATCTATAATTCCAGCTGTGTGTGTGTGTGTGTGTGTGTGTGTGTGTGTGTGTGTGTGTGTGTGTGTGTGTGTGTGTGTGTGTGTGTGTGTGTGTGTGTGTGTGTGTGTGTGTGTGTGTGTGTGTGTGTGTGTGTGTGTGTGTGTGTGTGTGTCCGTCCGCTGTTTCTCGACAACCACTGGTCCGATCTAATTGAAACTTGCCAGGTATATTGCTGGGGGACCTGATTATGTACCTTTTCAAGGCTTGATATTAATCGGACAAGTGGTTCCCAAGTTATGGCCATTTATTTACCAACCAATGAAAAGACACATTGCTGCGTAGGCCGGTGCGCGACCAGCCGACGATGACGTCACGTGCCGTTCCGGTCACAATGGGGATCGGTGCCTTAGTTACCGTGGCGTAGCAGTGGCAATGGTCAATGGCAGCGAATGTCATGGCAGGCAAAGACAGGGAGGTAAACTTGATTTTAATTTGGATTTTAATTAACTCTGTGTGTGTAAGTATCACAGCAGTTGTTTCTTCAATGAAAGCGATAATTCGTGGAATGCATGTGAACATTCCGTACGGGCATGCACCACTTCTGGATAGTGATACTGTATTCTAATAATTTCTCGATTTCTTATGCGCATTTATAGATATACACAATGCCCCAATCCAGTCGTTGTTTACGAGAGCGAAGGAATGGCCTGTGAGTTGTTTGAAAGTTTTTTTTTTTTGGTGGGGGGGGGGGTTGCACGTACGGTCACGCATGTATGGGCACGCAGGAGCGAAGGAACGGCCTGTGTGTTTGTTTCTGGCTCGCGGTTTTAACGTTTTGTTTTTATTTATTTATTTATTTATTTTTTTGTACGTATGGGCACACACATATGGTCAGGTACTAGTAAATATTAATTCCCATGAACAACATTGCTGATCCAGTGTAATAAATATTATTTTACATTCATAACATTGCTGATCCAGTGTAATAAATATTGTTATGAAATTGGAAACCATGCGCACTCAACATGCAGGTCCCAAAGTTAGTTATGCCGGTAAGTACATGTGTAGTCAGGACCCCGTCCTTTTGTTTAGCAGGAGGATTAAATGTGTGTGTTGTGACGTCTTTAGTTAGGTTTTACATCCAACGAACCCTCCAACAAGCCATCGAACAACCAACAACCATCCCATCTGCATGACCCAACCTGCCCATTACACGCCATCACCACCCGTTGGCTGCTTGTACCTTGACTTGCCGAGGGGGTGGGGGGCTCGCAGTTCCAGTCCTCGGCTTATAGTTCTTGTATGGCTTTTTCAGCGTTGACCCTGTTACTCCGCGAGCGAAGCCACGTGGCGAATATGGGATCTCCGAACAGGGGCCACGGCTCCGACCTGGTAGGGTGCGGCCAGAGGCCAATGAGGGACGGACAGAGAGATGATTTTCGCCAAGGCCCCTCCCTGTGTGGGAGGAGATATAGTGTTACAAATTTGGAAGCCTTGTGCACACAGACAGACAGCCGTCCCCGTAGCTTAGTTATTTCGATAAGTATGTGCTTCTCGTTAGAATCCATCCCCGATGTCTAATGGGAATTGAGTGTACGTGCGCTGCGCAGTTATCTGATAGATAGGATTTTTACATCACCTTCACCAACAACAGTACCTTCGCTCCATTCTGACGCCATAATGCTCGCGGTGGGCGGAGTTCACAAGGGCCTGGCCTCTCTCGCCCAATCAGGGAGATGCGAGCGAGTTCCCCGGCAGTTGGCCAATGAGCACAGCCCACGCAGGACCATATTCCTCTCCCTGTTTGAGGGCCGGTCCACTGTGACGCCCCGACACGCCCCCCCCCACCAATCACGTGGACGACCGATTTCCCCCGGCGGATAAGAGGCGCGGTGGCGTGAGACACGCCCCCCCCCCCGACCCCGGGTGAAGAAGATATAGATGGGATGGCGCGGTCTTCGAGGGAGTCCATACTGGTTCTTCTGGTCTCGTCCTGCCGCTGAGTCTACGCTGGTTCTTCTGGTCTCGTCCTGTCGCGGTTCTTCTGGTCTCGTCCTGCAATGAGTCTATGCTGGTTCTTCTGCTCTCGTCTTACCGCTGAGTCTGCGCTGGTCTCATCTTGCCGCTGAGTCTTCGTTCGGGTCTCGTCTTGCCGCTGGCGCTGGTCTGCTTCTGGCTGCTCTGGTCCGTCTTCTGGCGACTGGAGCTCCGGGAAGTTGTGGATGTCCAGCCGCGCTTGCGGCCAGGTAGCCAGCCGTCCTGACTCGAACTATCCTCCACAGCTGGAGAGCCGATTAAAGACCATTTGGGTCAGTTTCTCTTTGGTGTGCGTCTGTGTGTGGGTCCGTCTATAAGTAGAAATTGTTAAGTGCTTTTTGCTGTACATGATTGCATTGCTTAGTCGGTTTAACTCTGCTCTTCCGTGTTCCTCCCCCCCCCCCCTCCTATTGTAAATAAAGATCCACTTGTTGAATGTTTCAACTTGTTTCTGTCCTTTCCTTCATTGGCTTAGCACAGTGTGTGTTGGGAGAATTAAAAAGGCCGTTGCTGGAGTAGTTGTGCATTTGGACCGACGGGACCTCGGCAGCCATCCACTCGGGTTACGCACAGGTCGAGCACGGTTATGGCTCGTCCCGTTCGAGCTCTGTCGAGGGTGTGGATTCCTCGGTAGCTCGCCACGTGGGTCTCTAGGTATTTTGAAGATTGGCAAATAACCCTGTCCCACGTGGTTGAATTATATATTGACGATTCACGGTCCTTTAAGGGACCCGTACCTTCGGAGTTATCCGAGGGTAACGATCTGAATTCCGGGTGTTTGGTGGAATCGACTCTGCTGCTCCAAGTAGCGGTCGTACTCACAGCCGATACCTGGCCCACAGCAATATATCCCCGAGCAGACTCGGTTGTGGTTGGCATTGGCGCTGGGAGATCTGGAGTACTTGAGTGGTGACAAGTTGGTTGACGGTGGTTGGGCTGGAGAGTGAGTGAACCAGCCTGTTCGTGGAGCCTTGGTGGGTCCCGTCCACGACCCTGATCTCCGCCCCGGAGCTCCGATTGCTCCACGCGGCTGCCGCCACGAGCCACGAGTCCCACACGTGCGGCTGGGACCTTCGACGACCCACAGGTGCCCATCCGAACTCTGACTCCCAGCTCGTCTCTCTCATCGGCTGGAGGGTCCAATAAAAACTCCGGGGTTTCTTTTCTTTTGTGTGTGTGACTGCGTGTGGGCCCGTCTTTAAGTAGAATTGAGTAAATTCCTGCTCTGCATATTCGCTTCAAGTCTTGCCTCCTTGTCTTTTATTGTAAATAAATTATTAGAAATGTTCCCAGCTCGTTTCTGTCCTTTCTTTATTTGGTCCAGCATGGTCCGGGTCAGAGTTCAGACGGGGTTTCACCCCGATAATCCGTTAATCCGAGCCGGCACGGCTTTGGCAGTTTCCGCTCGGCTGCAGCTGAACCGGAGTTGGTAGTCGCTAGTTGGAACTCTACCACAGTCGGTAGAGTGACCCGGTTCGAGAGAGACGTGCCGAGGGCGTGAATCCCCGGTAGCCAAGACTGCGTGGTTATTTAGGTATATTGTGATCTGGACAATTAACCCTACGCCACGCGGTCGAGATATTGCCGTTTCACGGTCGATTAATCGACCCGCCGGCTTCGGAGTTATCCGGAGTGACGGCCTATAATTCCGGGGAGACTGGTGTTAGACAGTGTAAACTTCCCCACCTCGCGGTCGTTCTCACCACCGACCCCCGGCCCACAACAATATTAAGTTACATAAATAGCAATGCTGATCCAGTGTAATAAATATTAATATACATTAATACCATTGCTGATTCAGTGTATTAAATAAATATACTGTTACGGTTTTGGAGGTCGATGGAATGATTTAATAAGGAAGTTTAGCATTGTGTGGAGTTGCTTGGTCCATGGATGAGTATAAATATCTCGATGGAACTAAGTTAGGGAATCTGTGACCTTAAGTGTTACATGTCACCACACGAGGGTTGGTGCAGTATTAATTAGCTTGGGGAATAAAAATAAGACCCCCAGTACATGATTGCCCTCTGTGATTTCCCTGTTTTTATCCCCCACCGCGTGGCAGAAGGGGGATATTGTTGTCACCCGGGTTGTCCGTTCGTCCGTCCGGCTGGCTGGGCGTCACCATTTATAGCTGTGAGTGCGATAACTCATAAAGTGTTCGCCATATCTGATTTGAAATTTGGGTCACACATGGACCACCTGAAAAGGAAGAACCCAATTGATTTTGGCGTGGCCGGATCCAAGATGGCCGACTGGTTCAATGGCGGGGGATTCCCCATCTCTGATGGGTATATTTTATATTGCAAGCCAGGCTGTAAAACTGGGAAACACGTCCCTGAAACGACAACAAACAGGAGCAGCCCCGCCTTCCCGGGTTTGGGGGCGAGAAGGCCACGTCCTGGAGGAGGATAGGGCGCATTGCAGAGTGTGTTTGAGGTTCCTACTTCATGGCACGAGAGAGGGGAGTGATCGAAAAGACAGGAGAGGCTGGCGCATCACACAGCTGGATTGTGGAAGGCTTTCGTCTGGAAAGGACAGGAGTTCGGCAGAGCACACACACACGAGGTCGGTGTGAGGACTGCACAAGACAGTTGGCAAATTTGGAAGAGGAAGGCTGGGACATGTGGAGCCTTCGTGTGTGAAAAGCTTCTTGCGGATTGCCTGGCATACATCTGCCCTGCTACGAGTGACGGCACCATTTTGCCTGCGTGTGCACGTGCTGGTGGAGGCACCTCCGTTCCGGGTTCGACGGGGATCAGCTCTGGCCCAAGCTGAGTACCATTGTACTTAAAAGGGGGGGGGGGGTTCTTTTCATTTTGTCACCCTTTGTCTGTGCGTCTGTGTGTGCAGCCTTGACCGTAGAAGTTATTTATTTATTTTTGTTATTATTTCCTTTTACCTTATCGTCTTGTAAATATTTGTGTGTGTGCATTAAATGTGGTTATTTTGAAGAAATTGTTTTCGTCCCTTTGTGGTGAGGTTCATGGATTAAACCCCCTTGTGCTGCCCTGTGCCGTACTCCTCTTGCCCTCCGCCATGCCCTCCGAGCATGTGTTGAAATCACCATTGATGAACGTGTCCACCTCCTCTTAATAAGGAACTGCTCGGCCGTCCCGAGAGGTTGTCGGTGTTAACCGCCTGGCTACCACAAATTTGGGTCTGAGGGGGTTAACTTAGGCCAGCCACCCCCACGATAATACTGTACATTAATAACGTTGACCATTGCCAGAGAGCTGGATTCGTTTAAGGAATGCCCTAATAATTGGAGGGACCGATGGCCAAATCTCTTGTTTAAATTTGATTGTGTAAAAAGCTGATTAGAACCTTTTATTTATTTATTTATTTATTTATTTTGAGGGCTGCCCTAAAACATTTTGTGATATAATGTACACTATTTTGTAGTTTATTTCTTTTCGTCATGTTCTTCATTGGTGGATTAAGCCCTCGGCTCATTCTTTTCAATCCGACTGAAGAAACTCGACATCGACACGGAATTTTCAAGTTCTTTGGAACAAATGGCTTTGGCACCTCCATAAACCTGGGCAGTGTTCCTAGCATTTAATTTGGTTACCTTGTCATTGTTTGAATGACAAACCTATTATTTGAATGTCGCTGCACCTCAAGAGTAGCATTTTTTTTTTCCTTGGTTTATATTTTCTAGTGCCCTGTTTGATGTCATTCAAGGCTTTAATAATGGTTTTCGATGTATCAAATGAAGTCCTTTAGTTCTGATCTCACCTTTTGTTTGAGTTTGATGAATCACCCTACCTGTGAAACACGTGGATGACAGTCTATAGCTGGGTCAGGATTCAAACCCAGACAAGACAGCTTCGAGGAGAGTGTGCAAAGCTCGAGGCCATCCTTCCCATGTTTACAACACTCCAACATCAATCAAATTTTAGTTGAATTTGGATCTCTGGAATGGCCAGGATGAAAACTACCCTGGTGGTTTGGATTGTTACAAGTGAAGTTACAATGTGATGTTTGGTGGACAGAGTAATATGCTGTAAGCATACAGTATGTTGACAACATTGGAAGGTTTATTTCTCGGAAAAAAGATAATTTCTCGGACATAATAAAGAGATTGTGTAGGGGTTGGGGAGATGGGAGTCATGGCAGAGAGCATGTTACGAGATTGGAGTAAAAGTATGGGAGGGAAAGGGAAACACTTTCTGCTTTTTGCATTTGAAAATCCACTTGTTGCCATTATGTAGCTTTAGGTAGATCGGACAAAACACAAACATGATCCATCATGCAAGAGTTGGAATGTTCGATTATAAAGCTGAATGGGGGTTTGAGAAATTTTGGTTTTCCAAAACCTTTGTGATAATTGTTTGCAAGGAAGAGAATAATATGCACAGTCGGGAAATCCCAAAGTGGCCTTGGAAGTGAAATGGGAAAAGATATCAGCCGCTCAATGTTTTGTTGAACAATGTAAAACTTGAAAGAGGGAATTGGAACGGTGAGATTAAAATTTTAAAATGCAGGAAAACAAGACACCAATGGGGAGAGTGGGGGAACTTTTGGAAGCCACAAGCTGGAGGATTGATTGAGTGAAGGAAGACTTGCAGCGACGTCGTCCTGCTGTGGATGTTTCTGTGTCCCGAGGTGAATAGACTGTCCATAAGATGAGGCACATAGAGGGGACGAAGCAAGTCGGCCCGGCGGTGTGAAGAAACCTCCATTGTGTGTGAGCGGTACTCATTGGGACACAATTCGACGCGTGATGTTGAAGTCGATGGGGGGAATGGAAAACCTTTTGACCATCCTCAAAAAATACATCTCTGTCTCACTTTCAAGTGAGCTGGATGGATATTAATTAAATAACCTATAACCAAACATTAGGAGGCTATTTAATTATTTTATCAAGTTAGCATTTCTTGATTGAATAATAAAAATATATTTAATCCTCAATAAAAACCCTATCGTCCCATTCCTTCTCCACACCTCTCCCCTTTCCCCCACATCCCTATGGCCTCCCCTCTCAATTACAGTTCTGGAATAGAAAGTGTAAAAATGGATTGACTACCCCACTTCCAAATCACCAGGTATAAAATTGATTCAACACAATTGTCTGGAACACATAAGAATATTCAACCAAAGTTGCTAACACCAACATATTGTTGTGGTTGACGAAATTCGCAAACCACCATTCAGGTCCCTTAGGTGAGATATCTCTGTAAGTATATGTGTAGTTAGGCCCAAACCCGTTGTTTCGAGGGAATAAATGTCATTCATGCGGGCTGCGACCCTTCTAGATAGCCGTTTTTCTTTTACTATCTTTATTTTGGACCAGCCACCATTACTACCACCACCAACCACGTCTCAACAGCCATCACACAACAACCACCAACCGCAACGCCGCTTCACAACAACAGCCACGACCTTTACCGTCACAACTCACCCTCGCAACCATCGCATCACCGTCATTCCCACGCCGCTTGTGGGCACCGATACTGGACTCGTGCAGGGCGCGCACCGAGCAGGGGTGCAAAAGCGCCGGCCTTTCCGAAGAAAACGGATCAAAAACGACTCACGCCCACTTCTGTTCCGTCCTATCGGCGAGCGTGGGGCGATTTGGCCCCGCCTCCAGGTGCGTTGGAGTAATATCGCTATATGCAAATTCATGGATCAAAAAGCATTCACGCCCACTTTTCCTCGGTGCAATGGGGAGCCAGTTAGAGGTGAAGGGTCGGAGGTAAAGGGTCGAAGGTGAAGGAGCGAGGCCACGGGGCATATAAGGGGCTGCGTTCGTCAGTCAAGGCAGTCAAGAGTTCGGAGTCAAGTTAAGAGTTCGGAGCCAGTGAAGAGTTGGGACGAGTCAAGAGAGGAGACGGAGAGGGCGGTTGGACGGAGCTGTGGAGAGGTGGCAGCGGCGAAGACGGTCGAGGGGGTGCTCGTGTCGGAGTCGGGGAGCTGCGGAGGGAGAGGCCGGCGGCGCGACCGAGGTCGTGGTGGAGACGCTCGTCGCGGGACCCGAGACAGGGAGATATCCACCCCCCCCCCGAGCATCAACAACCCCCTCCTGTTTCCCCCCGCGCTGAGATAGTGCGAGAAGGGGGCCCCGTTCCCACCCCATACCAGGCAGTCCCAGCGAGGCCCGCGGAGTCGGGGCGCCAGCGCCATTTTGCGGCTCATCATCAGACGGGTAGGCCCGACGCGGTCTCGGCCCCAGGCCCGCCTACCCCCCTCATCCTTGAGGGTGGTCCTTTTCTTTTGCTTTGAGTGTATGTGTTGTCGGCGCCGTCTGTGAAGTAAAACTGTATAAGTGTGGCCGTGTGCTCGGTAGTCGGTTAGATCTGCATTGTTGCATTTGCTTTTTGTGTAATATTGTGCTTCTTCTTCTTTTACATTTGCTTTTGGTGTAATTGTATATGTGTGCTTTCCGTTCATCGTGAAATAAATGTGCTTGATGTTGAACTGTTTTCCCGCTTCGCTTCGTCTTTTCCTCTATTGAATCTCCATCTTACTTCACGTAAAGGGTTGGTCGTGGGCTAAAACGCCCGATAATTAATCGAACCGTCGAGGCCGACGATAACACCGCTCGGTTATCCCGACAGTACGGAACGGGTCGCTTAAAGTGGCCCGTGTCCGAAGTCGACCTGCAGCGAGGTGCGATCGCCCGGTCTACCCTCCGTGTGGGTACTTAGGTAGGAAGAATTTGGCGAGCAACCCTATCCCACGCGGGGGGCCGATTGGCACGATCGTGGTGAGGCCGAAAGGTCCACCCGTGACTAGTTCCCGGCGTTAGTCCGAGAGGGTCACGACGGGATTGTCCGTCCGGTGGGCAACGTGCCGCGATTCGAGTTACGTGGCCGTTCGCACGCCGGCGGGCGCGAATCCGCAACAATATCAACAATATAATCTTTTCCTCCTTTGTTTCTTCATTTTCACCCCGGTATCGTTTTCAAAACGAGTTTTGTTATTTGAGTTTTTATTTTTCTTCCTCCTCATAAAGATGACCTCTTTGTTTAAATATTTTCTTGAATTCATCATTGTTATCTCATTTCACTGATTTCCATATTTTGATCTTTGTGCCCATGGGCTTGCTTTGGCCGGTCGTGCGGTTGAGCGGATCAGCCGTTCGAGCGGTGGTTGATCTTTGTGCCGGTGGAGTTGAGAAGGTCCGAGCCTGGGAGTTGAGCGTATTTGTTCAAGCGTGATGAGGATCGAACCGAATGATTTTTGAACGATGATTTTTGTGAAAAGCATCTACTTCTTGTAAGCTGTTTTGGGGTGGATTCCACTCTGATCCACCCCAAAAGTGGTGTTATACAGGGGGGTTTCTACCCCCGTTAATCCACCCTAAACCCACCTCCTTCAAATTTTCTGCCTTCCTTCCTGAAAGGCCCTGTGATGTCTATCTTGTATTCCCCATGTTCCCCACCCCATCCCTCTCCCTTCCACAGATATCTTAATGTCTCTGTTCCCCACTGTTTTGTCCTTTCCACTCCCACCCCTCTTGTCTCCTGCCCCCCTTGCTGTGCGTTGTGTGCTCACTCTCATACGAGCCTCGACAAGGTGTACAAAAAAAAACAACCTGAATAAACACAATTTTTAAGTGTTCGGGGGGAGAAGAGGAAGAGCAGAGGGAGTGATTGGCATGAGGGTAGGGAGGAGTGCCTCGAGGTTGGGGGAGAGTAGTTGAGTGTGGAGGGAGAGGGGTGGGCAAGGGGGTACAGGGGGAGTGAGTGTAAAAAAGAGTGGTGTGTGTGCACGCACGGGATTATAACAGGCTGCGGTAGTAGGTCCAGCAGGTCAGCGCTGCTGATTGATGACCTGAGCATTCCAAACTGCTCAAGATGGTGCTGCATCTGCCAGGTGGGCAATGGTTCAGAAGCGAGGTTCGGCTCGGTTGTTTGAATGTGAGATCAGTGGGAGGGAGAGGAGTCAAAGTTGTGGAGATGATGCAGATAAGGAGGTTGGAAGTGTTATACATGCAGGAGACCAGATGGAAAGGAGACAAGGCGAGGAGGTTGTTAGGAGGGTACAAGCTGTTGCACGCGGGTAGGGATGAAAGCAGTAATGGTGTGGGAATAATAGTGTTGGAAGAGATCAGCAAGCAGGTGATCAGAGTGGCAATGTGGGAGGGATGGATAGTTGTGGCATGGTTTGTGGTACAGAGGGAGATGGTTTGTGTTATATCGGTATATGGACCACAAACGGGAAGGACTGGAGCCAAGAAGCAGCAATTCAGAAATGCACTGGATATGCTGTTGGGAATGGTTGAGCTGGAGGTGATGCTGTGCATTGCGGGAGACTTTCAGGACCTTACACGACAGGGAACTTTCAGGAAGGAAGGCTGGGCATTTGAAGGAGGTGGGTTTGCGTTGGATTAACGGGGGTAGAAAAGATCATGGTTTTGGATGGGGGAAGATAAGAGGTGGTGGTGAACAGCTGTTTTGAAGACCTGGAGGGAAGAATTGGATTGAAGAGATTCCAAAGGTGGGAAAAAAAGAGGAATGAAAGAGTGAAGGTGAGCAGTGATATGTGATTTTGGTAGTTTTACCAGAAGGGGGTTGCTGGTGGACCTTGAGCGCCCTGTGGAAATATGGGGGGGGGGGGAGCGGACAAATTGCAGATAGAGTTGGGGGAGCGAGACTGGAGAGGAGACGGTAGAAGATAGAAAGACCACCGACCTGCCTGCGGTGAGAGAGTGAGAGGCCCCAAGACTCAGCCTCATTGTGGTTTCCACATATGATCCCAAATACCTCGGTTTCCACAGCATGAAGCCGAGAAAGGTGAGAGGGAGGTGCATCAGCCCAGAGGGGAGAGCAACACTCCATCAGGGTGTGGACAAAAGCTTTGTATGTGTTCAGGAGCTCAGGTGGGCTGAGGAAGGACTTTGCACGAGGATTCCCAGTTGGCGACTGGGTTTGGAGGCCAGATTGGAAGTGTGGCTTTCCCAAGAAAAATCATGGCAGATAGAGAGACCCACAAGTTTGAATGAAAGGACGTCTTCCAGAGGATTGTTGAGAGAGTCAATGGGGGGGTTCCAAACGCTGCTTTCAGAGTGACATAGTGAGAGTGTGATATTTGTCAGGATTGAAAGACATGTTCCACTTGTTGGACCAGTTTGTGATTTTATTCAGATCTGCAGTGAGCGAAGAAGCTGCTGCTTACCGGTCTGAGGGATGACAGATGGTACGGCAGAGGGTGGAGTCATCAGCAAAGAGATAGAGGATTTTCCAGAGAGTCGGAGAGATCATTGACGAAAACCAGTAAAAGAACAGGGCCCAGAACGCTACCTTGAGGAACTCCAGCCTGCACAGGAAGAGGGGATGAAAGAACTCCATTTAGGGTCACACGTTGACTGCGACAGGAGAGGAAGTCTGCGAGCCATGAGTGGAGATGGCCTTGGATACTAACGATGCAATTTCTCTGAAATTAGTATCATGGGGTCGAGGGTGATAAAAGCAATAATAAAATGCTCGTAATTAAAACTTGATATTAAAATAAATGTATTAAATCTGAAATAGAAAATGTACTCAAATATGATGTGATTCTATGTGCTTGAACATGCATCTATTTTGAATTTCATGAACATAATCATATCTTCCCTTTGTGTGGAAAGATCGACCTGACCATTAAAAACATGCAACGACAGGCCGACTTTTCCAGGAAGCCAGATTCAGTAAATAGAAGTGTCTATTATTTAAATATATTTACTCGCTGAAGGATTTTATTAAATGATAGATGTAAGGCACCAGCAAGCTGGATAGAGAATATGATTCCAGCATAACTGGAATGTGGTTCTAAGGAAACGTCCAGATGTATTCACAAAGCTCTAATTGCTTCAAGATAGTATATATACATATATATAAATATATATTCCCCAGTCTCTTGGAAGCAGACTGACTTTTAACCTACATACTATAGAAATCTTTCAAAATACCCCAAAAAGTTGCGTTTGACATCATTCTCTCATTCTGTGCGTCATTCTGTGCTGGGAGAGAACCTACACATATGGATTTGAAATATATGCTACAATTCTGCAACCAAATCAAGCTGGCGGCTGCACGAAGGTTTAAGATGAGCTCCACCTGGGAATATCAAGACCTGACAAACTGGTGCCAGCTTTTGAAAATAAAAAAATAACTATATCTTACTGGATTCTATATCAGGAACTAAAATTCTCCATGTATTTCAGAGATCTGGAATGAGTCTTGTATTCTGGTCCCTCCATATGCGCATATGAATGCGTTTTTTTTGTGTTTGGTTATGTTGTTTGTTAAATAAATGTTCAATTTTACAGGTGACTTTGAAATTTCTTTTATAATACCATAGAAAGACAGTTTGTTGAGCAGGGCAGGGTGCCACACCATGTCAAAAGCACACGATATGTCGAGGGATATGGCTCTGATTTAATGTCCAGCATCGAGTACCTCCATCCATTGTTGGGAGAGCAGAAGCAGCATATCCAGGGTAGAGTGACCTGGTCTGAAACCAAATTGATGATCGAAAATCAAGTCATTGGAGAAGAGGAAGGATTTAATGTCTGAAGCGATGATGGATTCCATAACCTTGCTGATAATTGGGAGAAGGCTGATTGGTGTGTCGTTGCAGGGATCTGTTTTTGCACCTTTTTATGCAGGGCAGTAATGTTTGCTGATTTCCAAGCACATGGCAAATGAGAGGGTGAATAGAACAGAGAGAGGGTGAGCAAGAGCAGAGGAGCAGGTTTTTAGGACACGTGGGCTGATGCCGTCTGGACCGGTTGCAGAATCTGAGTCGAGGTTTGACAGCAAGCTCTCCATGTTGTGAGGAGAAAAGGACACAGAGTCCAGGGACAGTTGGGTGCGACTGGCTAAGGTGGGTAGAGAAAGCGATGGGTTTTGGACACAAGATTTATATGCAAAGATGGAGTTTAGGCATTCAGCCTTTTCACGTTCGGTGTCAGCAGTGCGGCCATTTGAGGTAAGGGAGGATGGAGGGGGAACATACACCATAAACAGATTTGATTTGAAGCCACCAGGATTTGGAGGAGGGAGAGAGGTTTGAGAGTTCAGACTTGAGCTCAGAAAGATGTTGTTTTCTGGCTCTCCTGAGAGTAGATACACACTTGTTCCGAGCTTTACGGAAGGAACTGAGATTACCCTCAGTTGGGTTTGTTTTCCATGAGGCAAAGGCAAGTTGTTTCAGGACAACTCCCTCGCCACAAGCTTCAGTGAACCGTGCGCGGGAGGAATGGTAGGACAACCGAAGACAAGAGGGGAGAAATCTGTGCATGAGTGAGCAAGTTTCTTTGAAAGAATTCCCCGGATGAGTTGATGTTGGAAAAAGTAACGATAGAAGACCAGTTTCGAAGTTTGATGGCTGCATGGAGACCCTGTCAGTCAGCCTGAGTGAAATGCCAGATGGCACTGAGGTGGTTCTCCAATAACAACCAGCGTGATGTCTACTTTAGTAAGCACGTGGTCAGATGAACCGATTGGAGCGAAGGAAGAACAGCAGATATTTTCAGGGAAATTTGTCAAAATCAGATCCAGAAGAGATGGAGCACCATTGGTTGAGATCCGGGTCGGGGAGTTGACCGATTGAGTCAGTCCCAATGATTCGCAGAAAGCTTTTGCTGAAATGCCATGGCAAGAAAGAGAGGTACCCACACCTAGCCAACTGGCGTGATGACAATTGAAGTCACTGCATTTGAGAATGAGAGGATAGAAGTTGGTCCATGTTTTCAGATAGTGAGGTGTAAATAAAGTCATCACTGTTTGGTGGACAGTACAGTACACATACAGTATAAACATGAGGTGGGAGTGGAGGGGAAGCCGTAGCCAGAGGTATTCCTGGGGGTGTGGGAGAGTGAGGGCAGTGCATGTGGAGTGAGGAATAGAGTCTTTGATGAAGAGAGCAACTCTGCTGCCAGGACGAGGCTCAGGTCTGTCATACCGGAGGAGGGAGTAACCAGGGAGAGGATACGTCTTGAAGGAGGAAAGTTTCTTTTTAGCAGATTACGTCTGGTTTTTCAGTGCCAATCTGCATGAAAAGATCTGCCAGGTCTGAGTGAAGGCCCCAGATGTTAAATGACAAACTCTTGGATCACAATCTCAGCTCGACTAATCACATTTCATCGACTGCTAAGATTGTTTCTGTGGACACGGGCGTACGGTCAAAACTTCATACCTTCCTTCCTCCTTGTATTTTATTCTCCCTGTATAATACCTTAATTCTCCTTCACCTGAACTATTGTAACATTGTCTGTGCACCCACTAGTAACAATCAGCTTCACTCACTCTCAGTTATTCAAAAAGGATCTTTACCCTTTCTCATCCGTTGGACCACACTGCACATCTTTTCACCAAACTTAACACATTGACACTTTTTGACATAAATAAATTACATACAGGGATATTTATGTCCAAACATATCAATAATCTTCTTCTACAAGTCTTTTCATCTTACTTTACAGCAGTCCATGATATCCACACTCATTTCACTAGATCGCAAGATAACTTATTTCTCCCTTTTACTCACACATCATACTCTATTGATACACTACGTTATTATGGGCCACATCTTTGGAATTGCATTGATGGAGCAATAAAGGCACAGTCATCAGTGGGTTGGTTTAAGTCTCCTTATGAACGAAATTTGGTCTCGTATTATTAAAAAGTTTCCTTTCTTAAACATTGATTTGATTTTTACCTCCACCACCGAAGGTGAAGGAGGTTATGTTTTCACCCCCTTTCTGTCTGTCTGTCTGTCTATTTGTCTGTCTATTTGTCTGTCTGTGTGCAGGATATCTCAAAAAGTTGTGTACAGATCCGGATGAAACTTGCACACGTTGGATGTGTGACAAGGAAGAATTGATTTAATTTTGGTGAAAATCGGGATCTGGATATGAGAATTATTTAATTTTTGAAGTGATTCCTCACTTTTGAGAGAGGGCCAAAAACGATATCGTACTGTACAGCATGATATTTCAAAAATGTATTGGGACCAATATGTTCTCGTAGATCAGGCATTACGTGGCGGAGGTATGCGCTCCACTGAGTGCCCTTTTAGTTCCCTTTTGAAACTCTTCACCTTATTGTTATTTCATTCTTCAAAAAAAAAACTGTTTATTCTTGTTATTCACAGTATTCTTCACCATTTTTCCTTAATTCTTCGTCATTCTTTGTTTTGGATGAATTTATCATTTGTCATTTGTATTGTTCGTCCATTGGCATATCGATGCAAGGCTCGGCTTCTGAATACGCCTCCATATTTGCCTCTGTATGTGTTATTATTTTTGATTGTATCCCTCTGAGTTCACCAAGTTTCGGAAATATTACTTTCATATGTTTTTCTTTCACTGTACTTATATTGGCAACTAAGGAAATGAATGTTTTTTGAAATAGAAAAATTGAAATTTGAATTTGAAAACATCGGCCAAAAGGTCAACAAAGGCCAAAATTTCTAAAATTGTCACTTTTCATCTGATTGACTTGAAATTTGAACAGGATTCGCATATCAGGTCACTGAATTCAACGACTAACTATTTTTGAGGTCAACATTGGCCGAATTTCTAAAATTGAGAGGTTGGGTTAAAATGTTTATATATCATGATATCTCAAAAAGTTGTGGGCGAGTTATGATAAAACGACATGGATTTGAGTTGGGTAGGTGACAAGAAGAAGCCAATTTGATATTGATTCAGATCCAGCGTATCAGTGTAATACAAAACATAAACTGTTCAGCCTGGTGGAGGTATGCAATCTACCGACTGCCGTTCTACTTTGTTTTTGGTAGAGTCACCGTCGACATTTCCAATCGAAGAGATGTAATTAATTTTTTATGAAAAATGTTTTTCAAGTGTTTTTGTCCTGAAAAAAATAGATCGTAGTGAACACACAGTCATGTTAAAAGATTGGCCTTTTAATCCCTACTTAAATCATCCTTATGAAGGGGGACAGACAAATACACAAACACACAAATATACACTGTTTTATACAGGTAGACTAGCAAAGCCTACATGTCGCTTCGCTGACAGACCAATTGGCTGTCCTGTTTGCCAAATTTACCCCCTGCATAGAGTGCTTTCGCCCCTCCCCATACTCATGTCCCGCTCACCCCCCCCCTTTTGTCCATGCGTTCGTCCTCGTGTCCCTTCCTGATAGAAATCTAGAAGTGTTTCACACACAATGACAGGCTTTGACAGGCCCCTCCGTTAGGGGGGGGGGGACAGCATGAGGAGAAGGGAATGTGGTATGAGGGGAAGGGAAGGCAGCCTAAAGGGAAGGGGAGGTGAGGGGAGCAGAAGCGAAGGCAGCATGAGGAGAGAGGAAGGGAACGGCGATAAAACGCATACAAACACAAACATTTTCAACCGCCGTGTTCGACATAAAGCTGGGCAGGAGCAATTAAAACCCATGCTATCTACCTGGCAAAGGTTGCTGCATGTATGTATGTATGTATGGATGGATGGATGTATGTATGCTCATACATGCAGCAACTTTTGCTCCCCTCTCGTCGGGTCACTCCAAATCTGATTTGAACATGCTATACTATGGGGAAGCCATTTTCAATTCAGAACGAAACCGTCAGTCCTTAACAGAGGGGAGGGATGGAGAGCAGCGGGAGAGAGGGATAGGGGTGGGAGAGAGAGGGATAGGGGTGGAAGTGAGAGGGTTCGAGGAGGGAGTGAGAGGGATAGTGGTGAGAGTGAGAGCGATAAGGGTATGAGGTGAAGACGAGAGGGGTGGTAGGAAAGATCAAAAGAAAGGTGAGAGAGAGCAAATAAGACCAAAGCTGACCTTGCCATGATATGCAATTCCCTGGTTGAGGGTTAAATATGACCATCACTGCCATGTCTCAACAAAGCGTGCTGTTTCCTGTGTGTTTTGTAGTGTGATGGCCCCACTTCACACAAAGGCGACAAATGTTTCATAGGTCTGTTTGAATTTGTACTGCACCAGATAGCTCGCCTACTCTTTGCAAAGGACTCCATGGGATCTTTAACATCTACCAACGAGTGTCGGCAGATGTGACATTCAGTTTAATGTCCATCCATGAGACGACACACGTTGATGAATCACTCTGCCTATGTGTTATCACCGGGATAAAAACACCGGGATGACAGTTTATCGCTGGATTATGATTCAAACTTGTTCAAGACAGCTTAGAGGTGAGTGTTTGTACCTGTCGGCCATCCTGCCAGCCCATCGGCAGCACTGAGTGGAACTCTTATGATTTACATTTTGATGTGAATTGACGTATTTTCAAATTTATTGAAATCAACATCAGTTGAATTTTCGAGGTTTTAAACAGGGTCAAAACAATTAAGAAGTAAAATATCTTATAATGGCGATTGATCTGCCTTGAATGAAAAATTGATTGATTGGTTGATATTTCTTTCCATTTTCTAATCCATAACACATCATACAAGAAACAATTCAATATGGTACAATACTCAAACATTGACAGAACAATATTCATATTTCAATCAATCATTATATGGAAGGGATCATATTGTTGCGGGCCGGGTATCGGCGATGAGTACGACCGCTCAATGGAGCTGCAGGGTCGACTCCGCCGATCACCCGGAATGTATAGGTCGTCACCCCGGATAACTCCGGAGCCAACGGGTCCCTTATCGGACCGAAGTTCGCCAATAGGTCGACCACGTGGGATAGGGTCGATTGCCAATTTCAATTTACCTAAATACCCACGTCGTCCAAACTACCGGCGAAATTCACCTTCGACGATGCTCGTACGGAACGAGCCGCTACCGTGCTCGAACCGTGTGCGACCCGAGCGGACGGTCACCGAGCTTCCGTCGGTCCAAATGTCCCTTTACAGCGGCAACAGCCTGGCTAATTCTCCAACACGCACCACGTTAAACCAATAAAAGAAACACAAAAACGAACCGATACATTTAACACATGGGTATATTTATAATGGAGCAGGGGGGGTGCACGTAAGAAGCAGAATTTTCCGAATAATAAGAGGCATGTATGTACAGCAAGGAACTTATACAATTTCCTAGTTACTGGACTGGCGCCACAAACACGCACGCACACACACACACACACCCAAAAGAAACGGACCAAAAGTGGTCTTTATTGAGGCCTCCAGCTCGGAGGGAAAGGGCGAGCTGAAGACCAGATTCTGCCTCGGACCTGTCCACCTCATGTGGTCTTCGCGCTGAGTCGAACCGAGCACCAGCGAGAGGCGAGCCGAATCCAGCGGCAGGGACGCGGCACGCAACCCCCGCGGCTCTCGTGGGGGATGGTGTCTCTCAAGCTCCAGCTCTCGTTCGCCGATAGAGACACGGCGCACAACCCTTGCGGCTCTGGTGGGGGATTGTGTCTCTCAAGCTCTCAAGCTCTTGATCATGAGGAGGAGGAGGAGGAGGAGGAGGAGGAGGAGGAGGAGGAAGAGAGAATCTCAGTCCGAACGTGCCACACCCTTATTCACCCTGTCTCCGTGGGGGGGGGAGGGGGGACGCCTCCGCCCCTCCCGCTCTCCCTGACTGGACGGTTTTGGCACGCAGAACTGCTCACCGCCCTGTCATTGGCCAAAACGAGCGGCAAGCCCATTGATTGGCCCGGGGGTGTGGTGACGTCACGCGGACCCCTTTCTCCCTGTCGCGAGTTCTGATTGGCTGAGTGGTGTCACCCCACCCATAGCACGCTGATTGGTCGAGGGCCGCCACGAGGCCCCTCCTTGAACTCCGCCTTCTTCCAAAGGACCGCCCTTTCAACAGGAAGTTGAGCAACATGGTTCTGCGTGGGCTCCGCCCACCAAACAGCCAGAGGAACTGTATTCTGCATGGGCTCCACCTACATACGTGCTGACACGCACGTAGGCATGGCGTCGGCCAGGGCGAGGTGAAGGTGACGCTGGCGCTGTCGTCGTTGTGAGGGGTGTAAAATAAAAGAAAACCCTGACTATCAAAGTAACTCACAGCGCAAGTACATTTATTCACCCATTAGACGAGGGAAAGGGAGCTATCTATCCACATTCACTTATCAAAATAACTGAGCTATAGGACCTGAATGTTGTGCGCTCATGACTTCCAGATTCGCAACAATATTAGTCTTTAGTAAACCTTGAAAATGAGGTCCCTCAATTTCATCCTACAAAACACAGTGTGAAAATGCAAAAGAGAGATGGACAGGAAAATGAGAAACAGAAGAGGAGGTCTGAAGTGGTGGTTTGTTCTGACGAAGGGTAAGCCCAAATGTCAGGTTCTCTTTCATTCATGGTGGGTTCATCACCATTTAAGGTGTTTTATTTCATATTTATTTTGCCCTCTCTTAATGCCCATGCAGATTTGCTAATTTTGTGCTGAGATTTACAATTACAGTAAATTTGTTCTTTTAAACAAGGTCACCTGAGATAAGTTAGTTAGAGATTGAATAAGCCTCTGGAGATGAGCAAACATGCTCCGCAATATGCTGTCAAGGTGACATGCCACATCTAACACGAGGACAAGGCGATTGTCTCGAGAATAGACAGGCAATATAGAGATAGGACCAAAAGTGTCCAAGCCGAGTGGTTTGAAAAGCACCCTTGGCTGACTCTGTGTGAGACAAAAAATAAACTGTTTTTCTTTGTTTGTACAGCAGCAGGAAAATGTCAAATTCTATTTTTTTGTAAAAATAGGACTGCACATCCTGAAGCTCACCTGGATCAGGAGCAACGGTCACTCAAACTCTCTGCAGACCTCATTAGACCCTGATTTTTTTGGTACATCACATATGATGAAGGTTGTGGTCAAGTTTCATCGAAATCGTGTTTGGTTAAAGCGATAATGATTGAAGTGTTTACGGACTCACTGACACACTGACTGACTCACCTACGGACACTGCTCGATCGCATGAGCTCACCTGACTAAAGTCGAGTTGAGCTAAAAATGCAGAAAAAAAATCATCAACAAATTGGATTTCAGAACTGGAAGAAAGCAAGCATCAGCCTGAAGGAACACAGTCAGAGTCATGCAAATACAGCAGCAGTTCTGAAGCTGAAAGCTTTCAGGACTGGGAGAGATGTAAAGCTTAATGAAGCGTTGAGGGAAGACCAGCGACGACATCGAAAGGAGCTCATATGTGTGGTGGAAAAGTTTACATAAAAGAGAAAACCATATTTTAATTCAACAGATCGTTTATTAATCAAAAACACATATATGTGGAAAGAAAAGTTCGTCTCAAGAGTCCAAGCAGATCTCTGCTTCTGAGCCAGAATACATGGCCTTTTATATGATTGGAAAATTGGGAGGGGTCAGAGCATCACAGGGTACTTAGTTAATCGATACCAGACTATAAAAAAGCTTTGTTTGCACACAAGGTCCTTTACGCAAAGGGAGAAACAATCTTGTACATAATTAAAGCAGATAGTGCTGCGAAAGAAAGTGTGTCTTCCTTCAGTGGTGTGTGTGTGTGTGTGTGTATGCACAGAAAACCTTCATTTACATCGGCAATGATAAGCATTTATCGTAACATGCTGGTGGAGGATCTGATTTCCTCAGCTTTGCAGAATAATGAGAGGTCCATGACCTCAATAGTTCGATGAGACTCCCATTTGATAAGAGGACAATGGGAAGGCAGAGTTTGTGTTTATACAACTTTACAATTGAATGTGGGACCAGAGTTAATGAGACTGTAATACCTTTTGGGGCCCCGACTTACCGGCGTCAGCCAAAGTAATTCTCTCCAATTTGCCAACCAAGTGAAAGGTAGAAGATTATATTGTTACATAGTTAACCAACGTACTATTTCTATTCATTTATGAAACAACCTTCAGTGTGCAATGATCCATTATCAAGTATATCCGAGAGTAGCAAACATAACATATTTCATTTTAACTAAGCATGGACTAATAACATGATCTTTCACCAGGTCCAGATGTGCCTGGGCCAGCATGGGGATTATACATTTGTTATTATTATTTCCATATAGTAAGGAAAGTCACCTGGTTTGAAATATTCACTTTGAATGTACAGTGATGGTATTGAGAATTTACTGGTGCACTCAGGAGAGTGCTTTTCTCAACAATGAGAAACACAAATAATGTGATCCTAAGGTTTTAAAAGATATATTGTTACGGATTTGAAAGCCTCTTGCACACAAACAGACAAGCAGTCCCTAAGCTTAGTTATTTCGATAAGTATGTGTTTATAGTTAGGGTCCCGTCCCTGTGTTTAATGGGTGATTAAGTGTATGTGCGCTGCGAGTTATTTTCTAGTTAGTTTTATACATCAATCCTCCACCTTCGCGCACCGACTCGATTGCCCACGTGTTTTGGCTGAAGGCGTGGGTGGATCCTCCATCGCCTCAGATCAAGGCTCCGCTCCGAAGAAGGGCATGGAGCATTTCCTCCAGCCAATGGTAAGCCATAATACCAGTACTCGCTTCAGCAGTACATGTGCAAAAATAGAAACGACTCCAGAGCCTCTTCGGGGGGCGGGCCACCCAGACGCCCCGACATGTCCCCGTCCAATGAGGAGGCAAGTTACCTCAGGGTGGACCCCTCCCACCTCACGTGAGGAATGAATAACAGTGGGGGAGATCCGGCTGACAAAAAAGAAGAAGCCTCGTCACCTTGTTTGCCCTCATTTTGCCTGCTGGGATCGTCTAGCTTTGCCTGCAGGCGTTCTTGTCTTGCCCGTAAGTGCTCGTCTCATCTGGTCCGTTTTTGTGCTGGCTGGCATCCGTTGCGCCATTCCCGGTCCCTGGTGCTTGGTGCGGCGACGAAGGTGTGGGATCGAGTCCCCCCCACCCCCCTCCCGAACCAGCTCGTCTTGACCGGACCGCACGAGGCGGAAAAGTACCTGACCAAACTCTTACCCTCAGCTCGCCTTCCCTCCCAAGCTGAAGGGTCAAATAAAGGCCAACCGGCCCCATTTCTTTTGGGTGTGTGTGTGGCGCCCGTCCTGTGAGTAGAGACTGTTAAGTGCCTGTATTCATTGTAAATTGCATTTCTTTTATTTGGATAACTCTGCTCTGTGTCTCCCTCCCTATTGCAAACAAATATCTGTTCAATGTTCCAGTTCGTTGCCTGTCGTTTCTACCATTGACCCAGCACGCTGCGTATTGAGAAATAGTGAGGCCGTCTGTGCCGTAAGTTGTCATTGGGACCGGCGCAGCTCTGGTAACTCCCGCTCGGTTACGCCGGACCCGAGTCGGTACATGCGTCTCAGTTCGGACAGAGTCGGCCGAGGGTGTGGTTTCCCTGGTAGCGAGACGGCGTGGGTACTTAGGTAAATTGGAATAGACAAGTGGACCCGACCTCATGCCGGAGATACATTGGCGGCCACGGTCCTTTAAGTGACCCGTCGACTTCAGAGTTATCCAGGGTGACAACCTTTTAATTCTGGGTGTTCGGTGGGAGACAGCCCGATTGTTCCATCTCGCGGTCGTTCCTCGCCACCGAACACCAGTCGGCACCACAACAATATTACGCTCACACGGAATTAACAAGACCACAGTATATTTCATAAGAGATTCTGTTCCACTCACTCGTGACCTGCCAGTCTTGACTCACCATTCTGCAAATATAATGAGCCCTAACCTTGTCATTGTGAGATATCTGATGAGCATAATTATCCTGCAGACAACTGAAGTCTTTATCTCAACTCCATCTCAGTGCCTTTGCAGATGATGTTTCCTGGTGAACCATTCCTTATAGGGTGATAAATTGACCTAAGCCAATACTTTCCAACAGACTTCATACTTCCATATTGTTTAAACAAGGCATTTTAAAGCAAATGAAGTACACAATTTGTGGACAAAGAACAATTATCTCAAAATGAAAAGTATTTGTTTCAACGTGAGAAATACACAAACACCAGTGCTTTGCGATAGTCATGTGATCCATAGAGCTTTCTATAACCAAAATGTTCCTGCTCATATTTCACAAGATGGAATTAATGATTTCACTTCCACATATGCCAGAATCATTAACCTCCGCCATCTTCGAAGATGGATGGAGGTTACTGTTTTCACCCCTTTCTGTTTGTTTGTTTGTTTGTTTGTTTGTGAACAGTATTACGGAAAAACTCCTCGAAGGATTTCGACGAAACTTGGTGGGGGGGTTAGGTATGGTCCAAGGATCATGCCATTAAATTTTGGACTTGGTCCCCCCCCCCAAAAAAAATTTGTGAGAGAATTATTATTATTATTTTTTGCATTTCTAAATGTTTTGTGATTTCCAACCCCCCCAAAAAAAATTGTTACCCCCCCCCAAAAATAGAGAAGAAATGTTTTTTTTGCATTTCTACATGTTTTCAGTGATTTCCAACCCCCCCAAAAAATTGTTACCCCCCAAAAAAAATTGTTTGAGAATTTTTTTTTTTTTTTTGCATTTCTACATATTTTAAGTGATTTCCAACCCGCCTCAAAAAATTCTTACCCCCACCCCAAAAAAAAGATTTTTTTTTGCATTTTTACATGTTTTAAGTGATTTCCACCCCCCCCAAAAAAAAATTGTTACCCCCCCCCAAAAAAATTGTTAGAGAAATTTTTTTTTTTTGCATTTCTACATATTTTAATTAAGTTCCAACGCGCCCCCAAAAAAAATTGTTTGAGAAAAAAAATATTTTTTGCATTTTTACATGTTTTAAGTGATTTCCAACCCCCCCCAAAAAATTGTTACCCCCCCACCCCCAAAAAAAGAAATTTTTTTTTGCATTTCTACATGTTTTAAGTGATTTCCAACCCCCCCCAAAAAAAAATTTGTTAGAGAAAAAAGAAATTTTGCAACTTTTTTTTCAACAAAATTTAGATTTTTTTTTTTTTTTGCATTTTTACATGTTTTAAGTGATTTCCCACCCCCCCCCCCCCAAAAAAAAAATGTTGGAGAAAAGAACTATAATTCTGTCAGCACTGTTGACATCATATTTAATGAAGAAGATATAAGGTTCACTTGAGTGACCCAGCAGTATTGGCGGCGGAGGGTTTGCACTCTCCCGAGTGCTCCCCCTCTAGTTGCATACAGTATTTTCCCAAGCAGGTGGGGCCATCCCATTAGAGGTCATGATGATGCCGAAAGCAATTTGTTCCAGCCAATTAAACTGGGAGGGAACAACATTCTGATGTTAGCTCTCCACCGACTCACCCAGCTGCGGCAGCCACGTGGACATTAATCTTCAGCACAATCCATATTGGACATACATGTGCAAAAACAAGAAGACATCCTCGATTAAGAGCTTGACGGAAGATTTCAGCAAAAAGGAATGTGACTCCTCCAGAACCTGGAAAACCTTCTTCTCAAAGCTGCCAATGGGGAGTATTCCAGAATCCCCAAATCCATCGAAGACCAGAACAAAAAAATAGGACAGCCCGTCCTGAAGCTCACCTGCGTCAGGAGCGACAGTCAGTAAAACCACCCCCCCCCCCCCCCGCAGACCCTGAGCAGGTAATGAAGGTTGAGGTCACGTTTCATCGAAATCATGTGGTTGGTTCAAGTGATAATGACTGAAGTGTTTGTAGACAGATTGATAGACTG
The DNA here is from genome assembly GCF_056783735.1 of Eptatretus burgeri. Taxonomy (NCBI): domain Eukaryota; kingdom Metazoa; phylum Chordata; class Myxini; order Myxiniformes; family Myxinidae; genus Eptatretus; species Eptatretus burgeri. Next base: position 163,389,546 of record NC_140961.1, read on the forward strand.
ACTGACTCACTAACTCACTCACTCACTAACTCACTAACTGATTGGTCTGAGGCTCCAGCAACATTAATGTCACCCAATGTTGAAAGATTGGAAATCAGCGTGGTCCATGTTCATCGCATGGAGACCATTTGCCAGGACATGTCTCCGGATGTGCCTGGTGTTGGCTTCATGGTGAGGATGGTGAGGGTGGTGAGAGATGAGGGTGGTGAGAGGTGAGATGTGGGGATGGTGAGAGGTGAGGGTGGTGAGGATGGTGAGCTTGGGATCCTGAGTTCAAATCCCGCTCGGATGTTGAATTAATACCCGGTGGGGTTGACTCAGCCTGTCATCCTCCTGAGGTCGGCAAAGTGAGTTCCAGCTTGTTGGGATGATCGAGCCATTGGAGCGTTGTGTGTCGGAGGGACGATCCGTCCAGGGTTGGACCCAAGAGCCGAGGAGATGGAAGTGTTGGCTTCGTGGTGAGAGTTCTGTGTCCCCCCCACCCCCCATCTCCAACACTTTATTTTTCCACTGATCGGAGTTCCCTTGGTTCACCACAAAACACCGATGGAGTGAAACCGGCTCCACGTGAGGCGGTGTATGAACTGCACAACACGATTCGCTTCGCTGATTTCGGGGTATGTTTTATAACGGTTCAGCTCGAGTCGTACTTTCCCCGTTTATTCTGTGTAATTAAACACGGACAGTGAAGTTATCGGTAAAAGGGTTTTGTTTGTAGTTTACCGAGGGGAAAATAGGGAGATTAAACTGCGGGTTCGGAAAACAACAAACCGAACGTGTCTTTACGTGTTGATGTTGGAAACGTGATGACGTCATCACGCCTCACGTCCTGGAGAAAGGTTCGATGTTTGTATCCAACGATCGGGAACATCACAGATGTACAATGTTTATGGTTCTGTACTCGTTTTTATATGGATATTTATGGACGTTATAACGACCTTGTTTGAATGATTCGTGAGGAGGTTTTAACGAGTGAAGGGATCGAGTTCGATATCCCGTCAATGGAAGATGGAAAACGTGAGGCCGGGAATGTCAATGTGGGGTTTGAATATCACGATGTGAATCACACAGCAGGTTACGAGTGGCGCTGCCACCAATGGTCACCGTGCCTGCAAGCACCAATGGTCACCGTGTCTGCAAGCACCAATGGTCACCGTGCCTGCAAGCACCAATGGTCACCGTGCCTGCAAGCACCAATGGTCACCGTGCCTGCAAGCACCAATGGTCACCGTGTCTGCAAGCACCAATGGTCACCGTGCCTGCAAGCACCAATGGTCACCGTGCCTGCAAGCACCAATGGTCACCGTGCCTGCAAGCACCAATGGTCACCGTGCCTGCAAGCACCAATGGTCACCGTGCCTGCAAGCACCAATGGTCACCGTGCCTGCAAGCACCAATGGTCACCGTGCCTGCAAGCACCAATGGTCACCGTGCCTGCAAGCACCAATGGTCACCGTGCCTGCAAGCACCAATGGTCACCGTGCCTGCAAGCACCAATGGTCACCGTGCCTGCAAGCACCAATGGTCACCGTGCCTGCAAGCACCAATGGTCACCGTGCCTGCAAGCACCAATGGTCACCGTGCTCCTGCATTCTCAACAGTCACCACACAATTTCTAAACTGCATCAATATCCGTGCTGCATGTCGGAGCCGGCTGGGCCTCTCGGAATGAGATTTTTTTAAATCGATCATGGGAATACGAAAGTTTCACGTTGATACAATTTTTTGGCATTGATCTAATTTTTACGGTCATGACCTAATTATAGACATTTAAACATTTTTAACCAAAACTTGACCAAGGTCTGGCTGATCAGGACAAAATTGCCTTCTTGCATATACAAGTATTCACCCCCTCCCAATAATATCACATTTACATGAATTATTAATTATGGAAAAACAATTTTTCCAAATTAACTTTTTTATTCATAACTGGAGAGATCAAACGAAACACTGTTATAGGTGGAGGAGGTTACCTGTGAGGAATACCTGTAAAAAAACAAGTGCATATCAAAGTTCACTGGTTGTTAAACAATTCAGCCCCTGAGGTCAGTACTTGGTGGAAACATCTTTTGCAGCAATGACTGCTACGAGTCTTTGTGGGTCGATCTCTACCAGCTTTGTGCAGTTTGATGGTGAAATCTTTGCCCATTCTTCACGTGAAAATTGCTCGAGTTCTGCCAAGTTTGCTAGGGATCGTCGATGGAATGCAATCTTCAAGTCTCACCATAAATGTTCAATTGGGTTCGACTGGGCCACTCAAGAACATTTATTATCTTCTTATTCAGACACTCCAGTGTGGCTTCATCTTTGTGCTTCCGATCAATGTCCTGCTGAAATGTGAATCTCCCACCCAGTTTCACATTCGTGGCTGACTCGAGCAGGTTTTCATCAAGGATTCTCCTCCACTTTGCACCGTCCATTGTCCCTTTTATCCTGACAAGCTTGCCGGTCCCTGCTGATGAAAAGCAGCCCCATAACATGATGCTGCTGCCACCATGCTTGTTAGTGGCGATGGTGTTGACTGGGTGATGTGTGGTGTTAGCGTTGTATCAGACGTAACTCTTTGAATTAAGACCAAAAAGTTCAATTTTGTCTCATCTGACCACAAAACGTTTCTCCACATGCCTGCGGTATCATGAAGATGCTTTTCACAAACTCCATACGAGCTTTTAGATGTGTATTTTTCAGCAATGGCTTCTTTGTGGCCACCTGTTCATAGAGACCAGCTTTGTTAAGGAAATGGGATATTGTTGATTGATGAACACTGACCCCCATCCTGGACATCAAGAGCCTTGCAGATCTTTCAAAGTCATTGTTGGATTTACAGTGACATCACAAACCAGTTTCCTGCTTGCCCGTGAAAAGTCAGATATGAAATCACACTGCACGTGAAAAGTCTGAATGCCTAAACTCTCTGTTTGCTTCTACATCTTATGTCCCAAACCCATTGCTTTCTGTACCCACCTTACCCAGTTGCACCCAACTGTCCCTGGACTCTGTGTCCTTTTTTCCTGACAAAGTGGAGAGCTTACTGTCAAACCTCGACTCAGATTCTGCAACCGGTTCAGACGGTATCAGCCCACGTGTCCTAAAAACCTGCTCTGCTGCTCTTGCTCACCCTCTCTCTGTTTTATTCATCCTCTCATTTGCTCCAGGTCATCTGCCCTCTGCTTGGAAATCAGCAAACATTACCGCTCTGCATAAAAAAGGTGCCAAAACAGATTCCTGCAACTACAGACTGATCAGCCTATTCCCAATCATCAGCATGGTTGTGGAATCCATCATCGCTTCTGACATTAAATGTTTCATCTTCTCCAATGGCTTGATTTCCGATCATCAATTTGGATTCAGACCAGGTCACTCTACCCTTGATATGCTGCTTCTGCTCTCCCAAGAATGGATGGAGATCCTCAATGCCAGATATGAAATCAGAGCCGTATCCCTAGACATATTGCGTCCTTTCTATATGGTGTGGCACCCTGCACTGCTCACCAAACTCTCTTCCAATGGTGTCAAAGGACATCTCCACTCATGGCTCGCAGACTTCCTCTCCTGTTACAGCCAGCATGTGGCCCTTGATGGAGTTCTCTCATCCCTGCTTCCTCTACAGGCTGGAGTTCTTCAAGGCAGCGTTCTGGACCCTGCTATTTTTCTGGTTTTCATCGATGTCCTCTCCGACTCACTGGAAAATCCTCTTTATTGCTTTGCTAATGACTCCACCCTCTGCTGTGCCATCTGTCTTCCCTTAGATCGACAAGCAGCAGCTTCTTCACTCTCTGCAGATCTGGATAAAAATCACAAACTAGTCCCACACATGGAACATGTCTTTCACAACCCTGGCAAATGTCACACTCTCACTTTGTCTCAACGAAAGAACCTTCTGGAAAACCCCTCCATCTACTTTCTCAACAATCCTCTTAAAGAAGTCCTTTCATTCGAGCTTCCGGGTCTCACCATCTGCCATGATCTGTCCTGGGAAAGCTACATTTCCAACCTGGTCTCCAAAGCCAGTCTCTGACTGGTCATCCTCCATCATGCGAAGTCCTTCTTTGACACACCTGACCTCTTGACCACATACAAATCTATCGTCCACAGCCTGATGGTTCCTGCTATCCCCTCTGGGCTGGTGCTCCTGCCTTTCAACCTTCTCGGCTTCGCGCTGTGGAGACCAAGGCATTTAGAATCATTAATATCTCCCACGATGAGGCTGAGTCTTTGGGTCTCTCACTCTCACCGCAGGCAGGTCGGTGGTCTTTTTGTCTTCCACCGTCTCCTCTCCGGCCTGGATCCCCTCTGCTCTGTCTGAAATATGTAACCCCCCCTTCCCCTTCATATTTCCTTCGGGTGCTTAAGGTCCGCCAGCATCCCCCTTCTGGTAAAACTACCAAAATCAAGAATCACTGCTCACATTTACTTTCATTCGTCTTCTTTCCCACCTTTGGAACAAATTCCCACACTCTCTTCACCCCCACTCTTCCCTCCAGGTCTTCAGAACAGCCGTTCAACACCACCTCTTATCGCCCCCCATCCAAAACCACGATCTTTTCTCACCCCGCTAATCCCCCCCAAATCCACCTGCTTCTTGAAAGTCCCTGTCATATGAGGACCTGAAAGTCCCTGTCATATGAGGACCTGAAAGTCCCTGTGGTGTCTATCTTGTTTACTTTGTGTACTACGCCTCATCCCACTCCCTTCCACAGATCTCATGTGGCTGTTCCACACTGTTTTTCTTTCCCTCTCCCACCCCTCTTGTCTCCTGCTCTCCTTGTTGTACGTTCTGTGCGTTAGCTCTCATACGAGTCTCGACATTGTGTACAAAAAATAGAAAAAATGTTTTTCTTTCAGATTGGGGGGGGTTCCATACGATCCTTTCGAAGAGATATAGTGAAAGTGTGATATTTGTCAGGATTGAAAGACGTGTTCTTCGTGTTGAACCAGCTTGTGATTTTATCCATGTCTGCAGAATGAAGAGGCCACTGCTTGCCGATCAGAGGGATGAGAGATAGTACCGCAGAGGGTGGAGTCATCAATAAAGAGATAGAGGATTTTCCCGAGAGTCTGAGAGATCATTGATGAAAACGAGAAAAAGTACAGGGCTCAGAACGCTGCCTTGAGGTCAAGCATATAGTCAGATGAACCAATTGGAGCCGAGGAAGAACAGCAGCCATTTTCTGGGAAATTGGTCAAATCAGATTCAGAAGAGATGGAGTACCATTGGCTAAGACCCGGGTGGGGAAGTTGATAGATTGAGTCAGTCCCAATGATTCGCAGAAGTCCTTTGCTGAAGTGCCATGGCAGGTGAGGGAGGTACCCACACCCAGCCAAGTGGCATGTTGGCAATTGAAGTCACCGCATTTGAAGAAGAGAGAGTTTGGATGAGAGGATCGAAGTTGATCTCTGTTTTCGGCGAGTGACATGCAAATGGAGTCATCACTGTTTGGTGGACGGTACAACACACAGATAAACAAGAGGTGGTAGTGGAGGGGAGGCCTTGGCCAGAGGTATTCCTGGGGGGTGTGGGGGAGTGACGGCAGTGCATGGTCAGCGAGGAATGGAGTTTTTGATGAAGAGAGCAACTCTGCCACCAGGACAAAGCTAAGGTCTGTCTTACTGGAGGAGGAAGTAACCAGGGAGAGAAAATATGGATTTAGAGACATCTTGAAGGAGGATAGTTCCTGTTCAGCTGATTGTCTGATTTGTCAGTGGAAACCAGGTATGGAAAGATCTGTCAGGTTAGAGTGAAAGCCTTGGATGTTTGAGGTCCACATTGTTAAGAAAGATGGAGGTGGGGAGGCTTTTGGTACAAGGAAGGGGAGGAGGGGGGAGGTAGGGACAGTTGTTGACAGTGTGTGAGGGATTGTGGAAGAGCTCGGGGAGAGGGCTGGATGAGGAGGGGGTGGACAAAAGGCTCAGTGGTGATTGGATGAGGCACAGTGGATAGTAATAAGAGAGGGGGCAGCGGGAAGTCGAAGATTAGAGGTGGAGGAATGATTTGGAAGAGAGAGCGTGGGCGAAGGGACAGCTGTTTGGACGTGAGGGGGGGGATTACTTTGAAAAGGGGGAGTGAGGGGGGAGATTGGAGGGAGAAGGGTGAGGGGGTAATTTTTGAGAAAGGTGAGAGGGGGGAGAGAGTGGATGTTGCTTTGAGAGGGAGGGGAGACTCTGACCCTGCAACTGAACAAGACGGCATCAGCTCACATTTCCTAAAAACCGACTCTGCTGCTCTTTCACATCCTCTGTCTGCCCTTTACACCCTGTCATTTGCCCAAGGTCATCTTCCATTTGCTTGTAAATCAGCCAATATCACAATTACATGAACTAGAACGGCACTTAGTGGAGCGTATATCTCCGCCAGGCTGAGCAGTTGACATTTTATATCCCACTTGCAGGTCGGATCTGGATCTGGACCTTCACCAAAATCGAATATTGGCTTGTTCATGTCACATAACCAACTCATCCACCTTGTTTTGTCACAACTTCTCCACAAATGTTTGAGATACCAACATCCTTGTCTCACACCCAACGTGTCCACCAAGTTTCATCTGAATCCGTCAATAACTTTTTGAGGTATCGTGCTCTATAATCGTTTTTGGCCGACCTCTCATTGGTGAAGAATCATTGAAAAAAAATATTGTAGTGTCTGTATCTGTATCTTCATGAAAATCTAATAATTTCCTCCTTGTCTCACACCCAACCTATCCACCAAATTTTGTCTGAATCTGTCCACAACATTTTAAGATATCCCGCTCATATCACAGACAAACTGACAGACAGAGGTGAAGCAAGCAACCTCCACCTTTGGTGGTGGAGGTGATGAGATTACTCATTGAGAGTGTGCAGTGGAAGACAATTTTATTATTATTTTTTTTAAGTGAGGAGGGGAAATGGGATGATGTTGAGGAGGTAGAAGCAAGATACCCGGAAGAAAGAAGCAAAATGAGGGACACTGATGGAGAAATGATTTCCTCACTTTCTCTTCAAGGATAGGCCGTGTTAATGCCTTGAGCAATATGAAACCAACAAAACAAAGACCAAACTAGAGGGGGAGCACTCGGGAGAGTGCAAAACCTCCGCCGCCAATACTGCTGGGTCACTCAAGTGAACCTTGTATCTTGTTCATTAAATATGATGTCAACAGTGCTGACAGAGTTATAGTTCTTTTTTTCCAACATTTTTTTTGGGGGGGGTTGGAAATCAATTAAAACATGTAAAAATGCAAAAAAAAAAAAAAAACGAAATTTTGTTGAAAAAAAAAGTTGCAAATTTTTTTTTTCTCTAACAATTTTTTTTGGGGGCGGGGGTTGGAAATCACTTAAAACATGTAGAAATGCAAAAAAAATGGGGGGGTTACAATTTTTTTGGAGGGGCGGGAGTTGGAAATCACTTAAAACATGTAGAAATGCAAAAAAAAAATTTCTGCAACAATTTTTGGGGGGGGGTAATTTTTTTTGGGGGGGGGGGTTGAAATCACTTAAAACATGTAGAAATGCAAAAAAAAAAAATTTCTCCAACAATTTTGGTGGGGGGGGGGTTGGAAATCACTTAAAACATGTAGAAATGCAAAAAAAAAAAATTTCTCCAACAATTTTTTTGGGGGGTTGGAAATCACTTAAAACATGTAGAAATGCAAAAAAAAATTTATCCAACAATTTTTTGGGGGGGGTTGAAATCACTTAAAGCATGTAGAAATGCAAAAAAAAAAATTTCTCTTTTTTTTTGGGGGGGGGGGGGGGGTTGCAAATCACTTAAAGCATGTAGAAATGCAAAAAAAAAAATTTTTTTCTCTAACAATTTTTTTGGGGGGGGGGACCAAGTCCAAAATGTAATGGCATGATCCTTGGACCATACCTTACCCCCCCCCCCTCCACCAAGTTTCGTCGAAATCCGTCGAGGAGTTTTTCCGTAATACTGTTCACAAACAAACAAACAAACTGAAAGGGGTGAAAACAGTAACCTCCATCCATCTTTGAAGATGGCGGAGGTTAACAATGAATTAATTAATCATGAAATATTGCACTGGATAACAACAGCAACACCGAGATAAGACACAGAAACATAAAACATGATGAATCCGGTTCGGAAAACTCAGGTTTGGTGAGGTGGAAACGAGCAGCTCCGATTTCACCATGTACGTGTGAAAAACCCCGAAACGCAAGGAAATGATGTGGTGTTTTCGGGTGGATCACGCCTAGATCTAGATGATGTGGATCACGCCGATATCTCCTCCGCCTCCAGTGCGTGGCCTGCTCGCACGGAATCCGGGAAGGCGGGGCTTCTGTCCGCTTGGCACGTCTGCTTGTTTTAGGGATGTGTTCAAGACCTTTATTGCCAATCTTCAAATGTAAAAAACATAGGGGAAAATCACAGAGGGGAATCACAGACTGGGGAACTTATTCTCACTCCTTAGGCTAATTAACATCGCACCACCCCTCGTGTGGTGACACGTAACACAAGCTCACAGATTCCCTACTTCGTCACATCGAGATGCCTCCTACACTTCCACGGACCAAGCAACTCTACATAATGCTATATTCCCGATTAGATTCCTCTATCTACCCCCACAATCGTAACAATACCCACGTTCAAATAATTGCCGACTTCCTGGTTGATTAGTAATACCCGCTCCCTCAGGGAGTGAAATTTGGTGTCAGTGAATTACTTGCACTCTGCCATGTCTCATCGTTTCCCACTCCATTCCCTCTCCCTCCTCCCAGTAAGGGTCAATGGTTAAAGAACCAGCAATCTTGCAGGGTGGAGGGGAGGAGAGGGAGGTGTGTGCAGGCAAAAATTGGAAGTCTCTCCACCCTCATGGGGTTGGTGGGTGGGGGGGAGGGGGGACAGTGGGAGGGTTGATCCGATGGTATGATTACAGGGGCATTGATAGAAAATGACCAAATCATCAGAGTGTTTGAGATGATCATGAGTGAAGGGTTGAGTTGGGAATTGGAGACCAATTTTTACTTTTAAATGCAACATTTTTCCACTCGTCCCCCCCCCACCCGCACGTGTTGCTTTTATTGTATTGTAATATACATTGTCTTTCTTTCCCTCTGTCGGTGTTCATGTATAGATGCAGCATGCTGCAGCATGTAAAGGATCTCGTCATCCAAAAGCATTGCTGTCGTTTGAGAAAAAGGCATATGAGGAGCTCCTCCACTGGGAGGGTCTTGTATACAGAGGCATCTATCTGAGGCCCAATGACTTGCAACGGTGTGTATGGTAATTGTTAAAGCATGAAGTTTCTGTGTCAGTGTTGAACTGAGCGTTTTTGCCTGAACGTCCAAGTTGAGGAAGTCATGGTGAATGAGGGAATTGAGGGTGAATTGTAAATACAGATTAATCTAAAATGGGGGAGGTGAGAGAAAAAGGAGAGAAGATAGAGAGAATATTTGAGGTTGTGCTTTGTTGGGGGAGGATGGGTGGAACAGAGGAGAGGGTGGTGAGGTTAAATTATTATTTCATGGAATATACTGCAGAAATAAGGTGGAGGGATGAGTAAATCTACAATATTACTTTGTTTAGTGTGAATCTTTCCATCATTGCTATTGTCACTTATTTGGTCAAATTTTATTTTGTGGTGTCATGTAATGGACAATTTTATGTCATCACCCGGCCATCGATGCCAGCAGCATAAATACTGAAGCCGGTTCTGACAAGGGGTCAGGCTTTGGGCTCACCCTTCGTGTATTATTTGCAATTCCTTACCTGTTGGATAGTTATTTGATGAATTTTTATTTTTTATTTTTTATTCCCTAATGTTGACGTTTACTCCACTGCTCTTTCAAAAGAGCCTTGTCCTCATGGTCCTCACTTTCCTGAGCTTGTGTTAACAGTTACCAGAATCTCTGCTCACGGTACAATTGCTGCTCCCACAAAGACCTTGCACGGTACCAGGAACAGCTGCGTGAATACGATTTTGAGATGCGCTACTGGGATGACCTTCAATGTTATGAGTCCCAGATGTGTCTGCGGATGCATCAGTCTGAAAAGAGGAGGGATGCATCAGACTCACGTCAACTAAAACTGCCTCGATCACCCTTCTTCATAGACTTGGTTAGTCTCCACTGACTGTTCTGTTTTGCACTTTGTTAACTCTGATCATGTGCACCCTGGCTTGCATGTCATTTGCCTGAACAAACATTATGTTTTTCACTGAAGGCGGCTCCGTCAACTACCGAAGACGACAGACACGTCATGGCCAAGCACTTGGTCATTTACCCACAGTCTGAAGAGCTCAAAGCTATGCAGTCATTTGTTAACACCACCGAACTCGCACTCACAATGCTGGCTGACTGGAAGCTGCCCTCCGGCTCGAAGCAGTCCCCGGCCCTCGATACCAGCGGCACTTGCTGTTTGAATACTGATGCTGATTCTGATGGGAGGTGAGGCTTTGGGTTAACCCTTCATGTATTATTTGCAATTTCTTTGCTGTTGGATAGTTGATTTGGTGAACGATAGAAATGGGGTTTGGTGAACCTCGGCATGATCTTTTGAGGTTCTTGAGTGGTTTGTAGAAAGGGTGAATGAAAGGTAGCTGGCCCCAGGTGTGTTTCTATGGAATTTGGAGTACTTGCACAAACCCTTCAGACAATTGTATGGTTTTAGCTGGTCTATGACGAAGTTGAGCTGTTAAAGCCATAATGATGTCAGTTACTCAGTCAGTCAGTCAGTCAGTCAGTTAGACAGTTGGTCCATTAACAATTTTCGTTGTTTCCCGACTCCTTCAAGGAAGCTCATGCGATCGTGCAACTTGGCATGATGATTCATGACGTTGCTGCACAAAAACGAATGGAGGGAGGGTTCATGGAGAAATCTTTTTAAAATTTCTATCCAGGTGGTGAGATAATTGGCTAATTAACACAAAATGTAATGTAGGTTTTTAGGTCTATCACATATCACGAGATTGCTTCATCTCACGAGATCTCCCGTTGTTTAATTTGAACGTCTTCATTTACCATTTGATCGTTACCATTATTATTATGTTAATATGCTAAGCCATATTTTGTGGACGTATCTCCTCCGAAACTGCGGACGGATTGTCTCCAATTTTGGCATGCGGGTGCTTTGTGGTCTTTTGTGCAGCATAGGCTATGTGAGATCGCACCAGACAGAGAGCTTTGGGAATTTTTGGCGATTTTCTAATTTTTACATTCATTTGCATGGCGACGTGTGACGTCACCGCTGAGAGGCATAATGACGTCATGACATCATCGGTCATTCGCTGACGCCATTACGTCTGTCGTCGACAGTCCGTCACCGCTGAGAGGCGTAATTCCACTCCGAGAAAACAGCGTCTGCAATGTAAAACCCTCTTCTGCACATGCTGACTCCCTCAGACGGTGCATTTGACACAAAAAATGTCACAAGAAACATTGCATATAAAGAAATTCGATAAATCACATTGTGAACACTGGATATATTGACGTCCTAACGAACCCTCACTTTAGAAACTTCATGCAGAGCGCGGGTTTGGCTAGTTTAATTTAATATCTTCATTTAATTTTAATCTCTTAATGTCATTAATATGCCCCTCTTGGTTTGAAGAATGACAAAGAAACAGGGAAGGGAGTACATCGAGTTGTGGTGAGGGTGAAGAGTGGGTGGAGGGTGGGGTTCCAGAAAATCAACAGTCCTTTTACCTTTTTGTTCCTTTTAAGACACTTTTGATACTATACACCTTTTAGACCCCTTTTAACCCAAACTACTATTTAAATGTACCCTTTGGACCTTGAAACTAATGGGTGCCTCATGACCATTAACATCCTTTGGACTGTTGAAGCAGGTTTTTCCAGCGACCTCAAAACGGTACAAAAGAGTAAGTTTACATGCAAGCCGTTTATTCGATAAAATTAAAAAAAAAAAAAAAACACTTACGTGCACAGGAAGGAAGGCCTCAACTCTCAATGATACTGCGAGCTGAAGACTTAAAACTTACATCGAATCTTGAGTGTATATATACAGTTTTTATCATGACATCAGATGGACTTTTGTGGACTTCAAATTTGCAACATATAGAGGTTTTGGTTTGTTTTAGTTGTTTTGTTGTTTTCAGCTTCAGGAAAAGGGTGTGGGGAGGGGGGAAATTGAAATGAGCCATGGTTTGCCTTGCTGACTAAATGGTCACCAGACAATGGTCATCAAATAGATAAGGTTTTCCAAGGTTGTTTTCGACTTGAGCAGAGAAATGCGTAGTCTACTCTTGACTCGCTTTCTCAGCATATACATTTATTAAATTCTTTTTCAAAGCACGAAACTAAGACGATTTTATGTTTTGCATGATTATAAATTCAATCAATAATTCAGATTCCACAATCCCCCGTTTTGTTCAAACAGAACAACTTAATCGCTTGTTTTGTCAGAACAAATTTGCTAAAAAAATCTAAATTTGTCGTCGGCGAGCGGCAGGCTCGTTCCCACCGCGTCACCCAAACTTAAGCTCTTTGGTGGGTTAACATCCTCGTGGGTGAATGTAACCCTGATGGGGTGCATCACTTCCCATCCCTCCGAGTTGGGTCGCCCAGGTGATTTGGAAGGGAAGAACCCTGTGCACACCGAACATATATCCAATAGGCAATTGCCTTTTCAATAAACTAATCAGGTTGAATTTGGGCAAGCCATTCAAATTCGTTTTCCCCTAAAGTTTTAAAGGTATTTCTATCATTCCATATCTCCTCATTATAGTCACCCATCTGTTTTTGATTCTTTATCAACAATTGTTGAATTCTTTCAGAAGGGCTTTTGTCATTCCCAAAGGCACGAGGGTCTGTACTTTCATATTTTCCAAAAGAACCACCGTCATGGTGTCTTAACGAAATGTTATACTAAGTTCTTCGTTTTCTGGGTTTTCTGGATCTTCAGAGATGGTCATTGATGGTTGGTAGGGAGACTTCACGCGTCACCATCGTTGTTACTGTGGTAAATTTTCACGCACGCACGCACGGATGCACGCATGCACGTGCACACACACACACACACACACACCATCATTACTTTTATGCACACTATGATGGCAACAATAGCAATGAATATCCTCGCCCAACGATCAATATGTGGAGTATCCATGTTCCTCATCCACCAAACATTCCCATTACCCAAGATCCAAACCCTCCTTCCTTAAAATAGCCATGTTATTCTGCAGCTACCTTCCTTACGTGTTGTGCCACGTCATGGATATGCACCTTTAATAATGCCTGGGGTTCCACGAGATTATTCATTCGTATCCTGAAACCTAACCTTGTCCCAGTAATTTGTCCCTCAATAGTTACTTTTCCTTCCCCCTAAGATAGTGAGGCAAAATTTGTCCTACTCCGGGGAGTGTGATCATCTTTTTCCCTTGTATATAGGAAGTTACGTTTCACCCAATACTTAGGATAGTTCCAGTGCCAATAATTATCATTATGTAACAAAAAAAAAAAGTTTGTTTGAGTGAATTTTTTGGTTGTTTATCTTTTATTAGGTCGTAAGAATGAAGAAACAGCATATATTTTATGTCACTAATCGTTATTAAGGAAATGACACCGATTTTTTGAAAAATAACAAAAAATTGTATATTTACATAAAATTGCAGAAAAATGTATTTGAACATTAATGAAATTATACAACAGCGTTGAAACATACAGGGATATGCTAATCAGAAGTAAAACAGAGCATACTGTTGATCGTTTTGTGATTTAGAAAATATTTTGAAATTATTTTGAAAAAAATATGATTTTTTTTTCAAGTAGGTTATTCAAGTATGGTTTATATGATTCATTCAAGTAGTCATTTGATATATGTTACATTTTGTTTCCGTTCTTTCCCTTCAACTCATCTTATTATATTTGTTCTTTTATTAAAAGATATTGTCTCATGATGGCTTCTGCTCGAGGTTCCTGCAAGCATGACCCTGATAACTTCTGCTCTGTCTGCGGAGTCTTTCTGAATGTCAAGTCAGTCAAGTACACCATCATTGAAGGGAACCTCTTCTGTTCGGCTTACAAGGCGTACTTTGGAGTTCAATTAGGGGACCAGGACAAGAGTTGGGCGCCACACGTGGTTTGCGGAAGCTGTCGGTCCACTCTGGAGTCGTGGTACAGAGAGGAGAAACGAAAACTGAAGTTTGGCGTGCCAAGAATCTGGCGGGAACCAACAGATCACTCAAACAACTGCTACTTTTGTATGGTGGTAGTGACGTGTCACCGCAGGGGAAAGAAGATGGATGTGTTCGACTACCCCGATCTGCCATCATCTCTTCGTCCGGTGATGCATTGTGAGGAGATTCCAGTTCCCAACCCTCCTCCGGTGATCACGAAAGATGCTTGCACAAGTTCCAGCAGCGAAACAGAAGATGCCCACGACGATGTCTTTGTTGCAGATGATACCCCGGCTATTCCGCATTTCCCTAACCAAGCGGAGCTCAATGATCTTATCAGGGACCTTGGACTCACCAAATCAAAAGCAGAATTACTGGCATCCAGGTTGAAACAGTGGAAGTTGTTGGACCAGAACTGTCGGGTAACAAAACAGAGACAACGTCATGACATATTCTCTCAGTATTTCACACTGGATGAGAAAGTGTGTTATTGTCACGACATCAACGGCTTGTTTGAAGAAATTGAATTCCCGTATGATCCCAGCAACTGGCGACTGTTCGTGGACAGCTCAACTAGAAGCTTGAAGGCGGTGCTGTTGCACAATGGTAACAAGTACCCAAGCATCCCTATCGCCGACTCTGTTCAGCTAAAGGAAGGCTATGAGAATGTGAAGCACCTGCTGCGCCTAGTGAAGTACGAAGAGCATGATTAGGAAGTGATTGGAGACTTTAAGATGATTGGCTTTTTGACAGGTTTGCAAGGCGGCTTCACAAAACATCCCTGTTTCCTCTGCTACTGGGATAGCCGAGCTACAGCGAGACATTATGAAATGAAGGACTGGCCATCAAGAACGGGCTTTGTCATTGGCGAGAAGAACGTGAAGTGGCAACCGCTGGTTTTGCAAGAGAAGATCTTGATGCCACCCTTCCACATCAAGCTGGGGCTCATAAAGCAATTTGTGAAAGCACTAGATCATGAGTCCGCTGCCTTCAAGCATTTGGAAGCGGTATTCCGAAGTTGTCGGAGGCAAAAATAAAGGCAGGGGTGTTCGTTGGGTCGCAAATTAAAAATCTAATGAAGGACCCGGAGTTCTCCGGAAAGTTGTTGGCACCGGAGAAACGTGCCTGGCACAGCTTCGTTGCGGTTGTTCAGGGCTTCTTGGGTAACAACAAGGAAGAAAACTACCGCGAACTGGTCGACAATCTTCTCAAGTCCGACAGGGAGATGGGTTGCAGAATGTCCCTGAAATTGCACACGATGCATTCCCATTTAGATTTTTTTTACATCCAATATGGGAGACTACTCCGAAGAGCATGGTGAGCGCTTCCACCAAGATGTGATGGAATTTGAGAAGCGCTATCAGGGCCAGTATAATGAGCATATGATGGGCGACTACGTCTGGGGTTTGGTCCGAGAAACCCAGCCTCTTCACCGAAGAAAGAGCAGAAAATCTGTGTGTTTTCAATAAACAGTCTTATCGAAGATGTAGTATGCTATATTTTACTTCTGATTAGCATATCCCTGTATGTTTCAACGCTGTTGTATAGTTTCATTTATGTTCAAAGACATTTTTCTGCAATTTTCTTATGTAAATATACAATTTTTTGTTATTTTTCAAAAAATATGTCATTTCCTTAATAACGATTAGCGACATGAAAGATATGAATTTTCTTCATTCTTACGACCTAATAAAAGACAAACAACCAAAAAATTCACTCAAACAAAATCTTTGTTACATTGTATAATCAGTGCAATTGTATCCCTCCTTTTTCCAGTTACTTGTTATCTGTCGTACTTTCGCACTTACATCCCCTTTTGTCCCTCATATTCTAGATAGGACTGGATTAGCTTGTCTCCAATCCAGGTACTTTCAAATCTCTTCCCCTGAAAATGGGACTGCCAAAAGGGCAGTCCATGCTTGGCTAAGTGGGGTAGTTGTGAGCAAATCCAACACTTGCTTTTGTTCTGATTTTTAGCATGTTGTAAAGATATTGCTAAAAAGGTGTTCAATGGATGTCCAGTTATCCCTTCATGTAACACTATGCCTCGCTTCAGGTGTACAGTGTCTATGTCCTCTTCATCCCGTCTCACACGGGGTGAATAATTATATGGAAGGGTCATAGAGGTGTTTGTCCCATACATACCTATCTCATGCAATTGGTCACGATTTTTACCTCCTTCTCTGCGTACTCTGTCACAACCCATTCATTGTTTCCCTTGCTCTCGACCAAACATTCTGCTTCTCCATGACATTCTCATAATACCACAGATGCCAACCCTCCCGATTTCATCGGGAGGCTTCCGAAAATTCACCCAAACTCCCGCCCTTACGATCACTATCCTTATCCTCCCGAAATTTTGATATTTTTGCACTGTTCACTAATCAGAATGTACTGGTATGAGAATTGAATGAAAAGCATCGTCTGCTACGTATAGCATGTGGTAACTCCATAACGTTCGCTGCTACCAAATTGCACGTAAAAAATTGCAAATTCAAATGAGCAGCAGCGAAACATTGGGTCTGGATCTCGCTTATGCGATCATGCACTGAGATTTAGTGCATGCGGTATGTGTGCAATACAGTGCATGCGGTATGTATGCACAGTGTATATGCATGCGATACGCTCACTGCATGCAGCTGGGCCCCGTACCAGCCCGGCGGTCGCGACCACCGTGCGGTGTTTAACAGCCGCTAGCGTTCTACGAGTCGCGCTGCAGCTGTGGAACATCGACTTCGAAGGTACCGATGCTTCAAGCCCTCGATGTTGATTACGAAATGGCAGAAAAGAAGCTTACGAAGACCAAGAAATGGTCTCAGAAGTACAAGACCGAATACAGTCTCCAATACCCGTGTATTCGAAAGTCTGAAAGAGGAATTCATCATGCGTATTGTGCAGTATGCAGCGTTGATATTTCAGTTGAGCACGGAGGTCGCGATGATATTCGGAAGCACGTTGGAAGCAAACGGCACACAGACATTGCAAAGGAGAGATCTTCGAGCACGAGTACCGGTACACTTCTGAATTATTTCACCAAACAAGGGACAAGCGAGGAAGAGGATGTTACCCGAGCGGAACTTCTCTTTAGTGGATTTATTGTGGAACATAACTTGCCCATATCAGTCTCAGATCATGCTGGACCTCTATTTCAAAAGATGTTTCCAGATTCAAAAGTTGCTTCAAAGTATGGATGTGCAAGAACAAAAACTTCAGCAATAATTGGTGAGTTGTCAAATGTTACTGCTTCATCTATTGCCGATATTGCTAGACTAGCTCCATTTAGCCTAGCTACAGACGGTAGCAATGACAGTGGTGAGGCCCAGCTATATCCTGTCCTGATTTCGTACTATGACAACAGTGCTGGGATTGTGAAGCAAGGTTTGCTAAGTTTGCCTGCGTGCAAACAAGATTCCACTGGAGAAAACATTTTCAAACTGCTTGATCATGAGTTCAGTGACAGGAAAATTCCGTGGGGAAATTGTGTTTCCTTTTGTGCTGATAATGCCTCTGTCATGGTGGGCAAGCACAAAGGAGTCGCTGCTTATATCCACAAACAAAATCCAGAGTGCTACATCATGGGATGCCCTTGCCATATGATGCACAATACGGCCAAGAAGGCGGCTCAGGCCTTACCCATTGAATTAGATGACTTTCTCATCGATATTTACTACTACTTGGACAAAAGTAGTAAACGCGTCAAAGGAGTGAAAGCACTGCAAGAACTCTGTGATGCCCCGACACACAAGATTCTGAAGCATGTCGCAACAAGGTGGCTGTCCCTTGGTCAGTGCCTAGACAGGCTGATTGAACAGTGGGAGCCACTTCGCCTCTTCTTCAAAGAAGAAGTACGAAGAAAAATGCAACCAACTGTAGCCAAGACTCAAACAACGAGCAAGAAGGACGGCACTGTATCTACTGCCAGTACTGGCACTGCAGGATCAAGCACTAGTGGAGCAGCATTCACCACTACCACTGCAGTATCTGCTGCGAAGAAGACAGCAGGGACAGCACCAAAACCAATGCTGAGAGCAGGTAGCATCACCGGCCCTTCATCACGTTCATCTACAAAGCAGATCCCTTCAGAGTCGAGAAAGACTGTGATAGTCCCATCTACAGGCAAAGAAGGACCCAAGTTAAGTTCTGCTTTTGCCAAATCACTTGATAGAAGCTCAGCAAAACCTTCGAATCAGAGGTCTTCTTCCTTGGCTGCACCTACCTCAAGCTCTCTCCTCAAACGTAAAATTGGATCTGGTACTACGAGTCTGACCTCTTCTGCTGGCAGTAAACGCAAGTGTGATCGCCCTGCGGCTAAGTGTACTATGAGTTCTACAACTAAAAGCGCATCTTCCTCAAACACTGTGCAGGAATCTAGAGAAAAACGTGTCAACAGGATGTTCTTGTCTCCACAAACAAAACTCTATTGTTTCTTCCTTCGATATGCTAACAAGCTTTTTGAGAAGGGGAATCTTCTGCTCCAAAGAGACGAACCCTGTATTCATCTCCTGCACGGAGAATTGAATGGTCTTCTGAAAGATATCTTCGTACGGTTTTTGAAACCATCGGTGTCATCGGTTGCTCTGGTAAATGTACCATTCTCTGACAGAAATCATCAGAAGAATGATGAGGACCTCATGATTGGGAACGATGCCAAACTGTATATAAGGGAACAAAGGAGTCTCAAGAAATCCACCTTCACTCTGAGTGAGTCAGACATCCAAGGTTTCTTCAGTGCAGTTCGCTCATATTATGTGAAAGCCTGCAATTACATCTTCAAAACCTGGCCGCTAGATGATGAATTAGCCAAGCATGCTCAGGTGCTGGATGTTAAGCTGCACCAAGAAGTGGGGTTTGACTGTGTGGAGTTTTTCATCAAGAAATTCCCCTGTCTGTTCAGTGGCAGTGATAGTGACATAGACAGTCTTGAGAGTGAATTCGCTCACTACCAGGCAGACGCCTCCATAGCTACAATTGCTACTGAGACAGTGAGAGTGGATGAGCAGTGGCATCGGATTTCACAGCTCACAGATCCCTGCACTGGTGCCAAGAAGTATCCTAATTTGAGCAAAGTGATGAAGGGAATCTTGGTCATTCCTCATTCGAACGCATCATGTGAGCGGGCACTCAGTCTTGTACGGAAGAATCATACTGAATTTCGTCCCAATTTGAGTGTCAAAACCCTGGAAGCTCTCTTAATTGAAAAACTAGCTCATAGCACCCCTTGCTACCAGAGAGAATACAGCAAAGACATAATCAGAAGCGCTAAAAGAGCCACACAGCTGTCACTCAGCAAAGCTGCCATGGAAAAAGCAAGCAGCAGTAGTACCAGCCAGTAAGGTAAGAAAAATATTGCTTCTTTTGTGCTTTTTGTTAATCTTTGATTGTCCCCTAACTTACTAATATTAACATACATGTAACATTAAAAAGTGCACAATTTTCCCCTTTTTTTGTTCAAAAAGTGGGAATTCTTAACATGTTAAATGCTCCAAAATAGGGCTCAGAGGGCACTAGAGAGCGTCTAGAACCCCAGAGCTTCCAGGGCCCTAAGGCGGGCCCTGGACCCCGCCGCAAGGGTCGAGCGCTCCGCGCTCGAGATGTGCGCCTCGCGCACATTATTTGGTGTCGGTTGCAAATCCTCCCTAATTCTGATTTCCAAAAGTTGGCATCTCTGTGTATATACCCAATGTTGTATATCGGGAATCATTTTTAACTCTGCCAAATTCTGCTCAGCCATTTCTCACACGATTGACCTCAACCTTGGATCACCAGTCTATGTCTCAGAAGGGGCATCCAATCAACGTCCATCCGAAAGGCGGAATGTACGTTAATGCATCGTCTGTTTGCAAATATAACAGCATGAGTATTGATGTCCATTCAAATACCATATATGCATATTTGTTGGGCAATGATGAGCAACCTCACAAACCTCACGACAATCTTGGCACAACCACTCGAATGCCAATTCTGCTCCTCAAAAGTGCTCCCCAATAATTGAACATCTGTGCAACCTCTGTGTCCGGCTGAGTTGCGTATGTATTATCTCCACAGCCCACAGTCATTACCTATAGACCCACAGCCGTTACATAGAGAAAATGCTTTTTCACCATCGTGAACGATATTAATCATTACTCATTCACATTAACTCATTCAAACATGTTATGGTAACCATGGTGATCAGATACCTTGACCCATGGTTCATGGAGTTATACACACAGATGGAATCACTTTTTTTCCCCCAACGACCATCAGAAATTCAATGGCAAATCATCTTGTGCAATCCTTGTAGAGGTATAACACACATACTCTCAAACATCCGCGTATCCACCCGCAGTCACCCACACAATGAGCGACGTGCACCTGCATGCTCCAACATGCAGCGCCTTCTTCCACATCTGCATAGCTTTTACAATTTTAAAATCTTTCTTCTCCTTTTGTGCTAACCAGCACATGAGGTACTCATTTCTCTCGAAATTTGATATGAATACATTGGATTCGATTTAAATAAACTTCAATATCGTGTCTCAGCTGCAGACCTCCGTCCTGGCTCTCCACACGCAAGGCACCAAACATTCCGAGGTGTGTCACCAGGTAAGCACCAGGTTGCTCCTTACACCCCTGGTCCGAATCTCGTTAATTTTGTGGAGACGGAGGGGTTTGAACCCCGCTCCTGAACACCAATTTGTTGCGGGGCCGGGTATCGGCTGCGAGCACGACCGCTAGGTGGAGCAGTATGGTCGACTCTACCGAACATCCGGAATCTAGATCGTACCTTTCAGAAAACCCTGAGGGTACGGGTCCCTTACCGGACCGTGAATCGTCAATAATTCCACCACGTGGTACAGGGTTATTTGCCAAACTTCAAAATACCTAGACCCACGTGGCGAGCGACCGAGTATTCACACCCTCGACGGCACTCGTACGGGACGAGCCGAATGCGCGCTCGACCCGTGCGTGACCCGAGCGGATGGTCACCGAGCTTCCGTCAGTCCCAAATGCACACCACTACGGCAACAATGGCCTTCTTTAATTCTCCCAACACACACAGTGTTGAACCAATGGAAGAAACACAAAAACGAGCTGAAACATTTAACAGGGGATTTATTTATAATGGGGGGGCGGGGGGGGAGGGAGGGGACACACGATTAGCAGAGTTAAACCGACTATAAAGAAATGAAATCATGTACAGCACAAGCACTTAACAGGTCCTACTTAACAGACGGGGCCCCAGACACACGCACACACACACACACACACACACACACACACACACACACACACACACACACACACACACACACACACACACACACCCAGAAGGACATGGAACTTCCTGCCTCATGCGGTCTTTGAGGAGACGAGCGACCCAGACCAGCGTTGCGATGCGGTCCAAAGAACCAGGCGCCAACGACGGTACGAGCAGAGCCCAGAACACGCGCTCGAAAAGTGGTCTGAAGAACCAGGCGCCAGCGAGATGCGATCAAAGTCGAGAGCTCCGTTTAGCGCTCGTCCTGACAACCAAAACTCTCCTATTGTTCCTCTCGTGCTCGTCCCGACAAAAAAAATATTATTGGTTTTATAAATATATATATATATATATATATATATATATATATATATATGTATGTACACACACACACACACGCACACACGAATAAAAGGCAATGTGTGTCAGTGTGTCTTCTCCATAACTCCAAAGCTATAAAACCGAACAGCCTGAAACTTTGCATGCACACTAAGAAAACTCCAAGGAAGTGCAGGAGTGAAAATTGGGTGTTTGGGTTAATTAAAACAACCCTTTTGAAGATAATTTAGGGGGTGCTCGTCACAAAAAACAAAAATAAGCTTTACCAAGATGGCGGCACGACATCTTGGTCAGCCCTCTGTGGTTGCTGGAGTCTTCGCCCGCCATTTTGTTCGGCCTATTCAAGCATGCCTCGATTTCGAAGCACGATCGACTCTCACGGACTAATGAAAGTATATCATCGAAATATTATGTCGGATTTGAGAATCGCATCTGGTGAACAAAAATATGTGTCAATCTGGAGTGAAATCCGAAAATGTTGACAAATTAGTGATTTTTTATAACATGGTGTATTTATTTAAGCAGAGCATTAAACTTAACTTTTTCTCCTGTTCGGACGATTATATTGAGTGAAGAAAAAATTATGGAATGTGCAGAAAGTGTAATTGAATTCATTGAGTGAAACGC
The DNA here is from genome assembly GCF_056783735.1 of Eptatretus burgeri. Classification (NCBI taxonomy): domain Eukaryota; kingdom Metazoa; phylum Chordata; class Myxini; order Myxiniformes; family Myxinidae; genus Eptatretus; species Eptatretus burgeri. The sequence continues at coordinate 163,411,823 of NC_140961.1, forward strand.
CGTCCTTCATAACCTGCTTTTTCAATCCATGATGGCACAGTCCACAGGGGTCCTTTTTTTTTCAGCAATTACATATGCAGTTTACTCTTTCCGTTTTGGGTGATTTGTGTCAGTGTGTGTGTCTCCTCCATAACTCCAAAACTATAAAACCTAGCAGCCTGAAACTTTGCATGCACACAAAGAAAACTCCAAGGAAGTGCAAGAATGAAAATTGGGTGTTTGGGTTAATTAAAACTCCCCTTTTGAAGATGATTGACGGCCTTATTTAATTATATCCTTCATCAGCCGATCCGCGCTGTCTGGGGTCTTAAGGCGTTTTCTGAGTAACCTCGCTGGAGTCTGAAGCTGCCATGTTTTCTGGCCTGGATGTAAGCTTCAGATTTGAAAGTTTCAGCAGTTCTGACTCCCCCAAAAAGTGTTGATGGAGTGAAGAATGGGATTGAGGAGAGTGAGGGAGTTTATTCCAAAGGCAGGAAAACAGAGGAATGAGAGTGAAGGTGAGCAGTGATTCGTGATTTTGGTAGTTTTACCAGAAGGCAGTTTTTGGCGACCTTGAGTGCCCTGCGGAAAAATATGGGCAGAACATATCACAGACAGAGCGGGGGGAGGGGGCGGCGAGACCGGAGAGGAGATGGTAGAAGACAGAAAGACCACCGACCTGCCTGCGGTGAGAGAGTGAGAGGCCAAAGACTCAGCCTTACCGCGGGAGATGCCAATGAAACAAAATACCTTGGTTTTCACTGCGTGAAGCCGAGAAAGGTGAGAGGCAGGAGCACCCAGCCCAGAGAGGAGAGCATGACTCCATCAGGCTGCAAACGGAAGCTTTGTTTGTGGTCACGAGCTCAGGTTGGCAAGGAAGGTCTTTGCACGATGGAGGATTCCCAGTCGGAGACTGGCTTTGGAGGCCAGGTTGGAAATGAGGCCCTGAGATGATGAGCCTCCTGATTGGTTCGGTGGGGAAAATGGCCATCCGTGATTGGAGGAGGTCTGCTGGGAGGGGGCAATGACCACCCTCCCCCTGTGCGTGTCTGAGAACCCAGACGGAACAACCAGGGGAGCATCCTATTCGGGTTCCACGGGTTCCCTTGGGTGGGATTCACTCCTCCCCCCAATTATTCATTCGCACCATGCATTCCACATTCACTCCACTCGCACACTCGAACACACACTCGGGGATAATCATGCTGGGGGTTTGGGTTTGTTCAAGGGATCCCGAGGCCTCTGCCCCTCCCAAACTCAGCATGTACCCCTCCGTACCATGCCGCTCGACCTCGCATGGCCCGACCGGACTCACCTGGTCGCAGTCCACTTCGAGGGAGCATACCGTCTCCCCTTGTTCCTGAGGGACGTTAAACTGACCCCCGCATTGGGTCCCGAAACATTCCACCCGCTCAACCTCAATTTCCCCCTCTAATTCCATGTGTGTGTGTCCCTCTTTAATTTCAGTTTCGTGCAATTTGTCCCCCTCTTTTGATTTCTGCGTTTGTCATTATTTCTAAATCCTGTGTCTCCCCTTGTGTCTATGTTAATTCCGTCATCCCTTTTAATTCCCGCGTTCCTTTTACCTCGACCTCACCCGTTTCCACCACAGTCTGAACAACCATTGCACTCCCCCCTGACTCGGTCGTTTCCCCACGTGCAGGCACCATCCTCCAATCCGCCATTTTGCCCTTCATCTCCTTCAGACTCGCCCGCAGGTTCAACCCCATGTTCTGCATTTCCCCTCTCTGTGTTCGCATATCACCCCTCATCGCATTTTGCATTTTGTTTTCCATTCTTTGCGCATTGCACGCCTTCACGTCCATTTGGCTTTGCATTCCTTGCATCATTCGTATAATCTGTTCGATGCCCGATGGCTCTAGCGGAGCTGATCCGCCACGATCGGTCGCGGACCCGACAGGGACCCGGGGAGGGAGGTGGATTTGGGGGGGGGATTTTGGTTCAGGGGGCACTCATACGCCACCCCTCCCGCGCCCATTACAACCTCTGGGTTTGGCTGTGGGGAAATGTCTTCCTGCATGGGGGTGTTGTCCTGGACCATGGATTCCCTTAAACTTAGGTCTGAACCCACCTGCTCCAGCCCGTCTTGGCCCGCCATGGTGCGTCCTGAGAGTAATTTCACTCGCTCTCAATTTGGAGGGAACGGGGGGGGGGTTTGCTCCGCACACCCCTGATCCGTGTCCCGTGAATTTCTCTATGGAGGCGGAGGGGTCCGAACCCGCTCCTGACACCAATATGTTGTGGTGCCGTGGGTCAGTGGCGAGGGACGACCGCTAGACGGAGCAGGAGTGCCGTCTCCCACCGAACACCTGGAATAGAAAGGTCGTCACCCCGGATAACTCCGGAGTCGACGGGTCGCTTAAAGGAACGTGGTCGCCAATATTTTGACGGCGTGAGGTAAGGTGCACTTGTCTAATTCCAATTTACATATGTACCCACGCCGTCTAACTACCGGGGAAGCCACACCCTCAGCTGACTTTGTCCGAACCGAGTCGCTGTTACTGACTCGGATCCAGCGTAACCGAGCGGAAGTTACCAAAGCCGCGCCGGACCAAATGAACAATTTACGGCACAAACGGCCTTCCTAGTTCTCAAGCCCGAACCTTACTGGGCCAATGAAAGAAACGACAGGCAACGAGCTGGTACATTTAACATGGGTTTATTTCCAGTAATCGGGAAGGGAGACACAGAGCAGACTTAATCACGAATATGCAGACAATTTCTACTTGTTGGATGGCGCCATCACAGACACACACACCAAAAGAAAATGGACCCCATGGGATCTTTATTCGGTCCTCCCGCCGAGGAAGATAGTTCAGCTGGGGGGACAGAGTCTGGCCGGGTACCTGGCCGCCTCGTGCGGTTACACCGACTCCAACCCACCTCGCTGGGACTCGAACCCATGACCCGGAATCCTCTGAGCCCACGATCCTGGCTGCCACGAATGACGATCGAGCACTACGGTCCTGGATGCCACTACCACCACCACCACGAGGAACCCCGGAAAAGACCGCAGACCAAGACCGCAGACGACAACAACTGCAGACCAAAAGACCAAAGGGCAAAGAGCAAAAAGCCTAGACGACAGCGACTCTACTGGTGTCGACAGCTCGCCACCTTTCTTATCCTTCCAGCCCCCCCCCCCCCCCGTGGGTCAAGATAACCGCTTTGAGATAACTCCCCTCCATATTGGACGAGGGGTTGTCGAGCGATCAGTGGCCTCCCCTTATTGGACAGGACGAACACTCCATCTGGCTGTGGCGGAGTCGGCCCTGAGGTGATGAGCCTCCTGATTGGTTCGGTGGGGGAAAATGGTGGCCATCCGTGATTGGAGGAGGTCTGGTGGGAGGGGGCAACGACCACCCTCCCCCATGCGTGTCTGAGAACCCAGACGGAACAACCAGGGGAGCACCCTATTCCCCATCCACCCTTGTAGCGGGAAGGGGGGATTTTGGGTCGGCTGTCGGGCGGGCCGTTGTCGATTGGACGAGCTCACGGTGGGCAGAGGGAACCTCACCCCTGTACGTGACACGTTGGCGATGGTGCGAGAACGAAGGATTGATAGGTTGGCGTTGGGTATTGCAAAAATCTTACCAGAAAGAAACTTCGCAGCACACAGGTCCCTTTTGACATAGGGAGGAATCTAACGATACACATACTTATTGAAATAACTAAGCTGAGGAACTGCTGTCTGTTTGTGTGCAAATGGCTGCCAGATTCGTAACAATATGTGGTGAAGTGTCATTTTCCTCTGTTGAGTGGTTTTGCATGTGGTAAAGTTTTGCATGTTTTGCATGTTTTGCATGTTGCATGTGGTAAAGATTAAATATCCTCTGCTGAATTTTTTTTCTTCTATGTACGCTCTCAACAAAAAGACATGTACGTCCACGACCGATTGCTCAACCCTGCTTTTCGCTTCGTGTGCGCGGGTTAATAAGCTCAGGTGGCATCAAAGTGTGAAAACTTTGAATGGGGGTGAATGTTTTTGTCTGCCACTGTAAGTGATTCCTCCCCATTGAGGAATGGGGCCAAAAATGATATATTTCAGGATATATCAAAAAGTTGTGGATGGGTTATGACAAGTCGAGGTGGATGAGTTGGGACGGTGACGAACAAGCCAATTCGATTTTGGTTAAGGTCCCAGTGCAGATCCGGCCTTTTGGTGGGATACAAAATGTAAACTATTCATCCTGGCGAAGGTATGCACTTCCCCTGAGATCTGTTCTCGTTGTTTCTAAAATTGTACTTCATCATCATTTGTCCTTTGCAATGTGCACTTGTTTGTGTCATAATGAATGACTATCTTCTGAGTTTTCAACAATTAAAACTTTTTTGCTTGTTTTTCCTCCCCCTCCCCCACCACCGAACACGCACTCGCATTGCTGGCTGATAGGAAGAAGAGCAACGATTCAACACTGTCCTCAGCCATCGACACGAGCTGTATAAATACTGAAGCTGATTCTGATGAAAGGTGAGGCTTTGGGTTAAACCTTCATGTAGTCTTTGCAATTTCTTTCCTGTCGTAAAGAAATAGTAATTTGATGAATGATAGAAATGGTGTTTGGAGACCCCAGGCATGAGCTTCTGAGGTTCTTGAGCAGTTTGTAGATAGGGTGAAAGTGTGTCCATGTGGAATTTGGAGTACTTGCACAAACTTTTCAGACTGTTGTGTTGTTTTTTTGTGATTGTTTCTAAAATTGTACTTCATCAACTTCTTGTACTTTGAATTGTGCACTTGTTTGTGTCATAATGAATGACTATCTTCTGAGTTTTCAACAATAAAAACTTTTTTGCTTGTTTTTCCTCCCCCTCCCCCACCACCGAACACGCACTCGCATTGCTGGCTGATAGGAAGAAGAGCAACGATTCAACACTGTCCTCAGCCATCGACGCGAGCTGTATAAATACTGAAGCTGATTCTGATGAAAGGTGAGGCTTTGGGTTAAACCTTCATGTAGTCTTTGCAATTTCTTTCCTGTCGTAAAGAAATAGTAATTTGATGAATGATAGAAATGGTGTTTGGAGACCCCAGGCATGAGCTTCTGAGGTTCTTGAGCAGTTTGTAGATAGGGTGAAAGTGTGTCCATGTGGAATTTGGAGTACTTGCACAAACTTTTCAGACTGTTGTGTTGTTTTTTTGTGATTGTTTCTAAAATTGTACTTCATCAACTTCTTGTACTTTGAATTGTGCACTTGTTTGTGTCATAATGAATGACTATCTTCTGAGTTTTCAACAATAAAAACTTTTTTGCTTGTTTTTCCTCCCCCTCCCCCACCACCGAACACGCACTCGCATTGCTGGCTGATAGGAAGAAGAGCAACGATTCAACACTGTCCTCAGCCATCGACGCGAGCTGTATAAATACTGAAGCTGATTCTGATGAAAGGTGAGGCTTTGGGTTAAACCTTCATGTAGTCTTTGCAATTTCTTTCCTGTCGTAAAGAAATAGTAATTTGATGAATGATAGAAATGGTGTTTGGAGACCCCAGGCATGAGCTTCTGAGGTTCTTGAGCAGTTTGTAGATAGGGTGAAAGTGTGTCCATGTGGAATTTGGAGTACTTGCACAAACTTTTCAGACTGTTGTGTTGTTTTTTTGTGATTGTTTCTAAAATTGTACTTCATCAACTTCTTGTACTTTGAATTGTGCACTTGTTTGTGTCATAATGAATGACTATCTTCTGAGTTTTCAACAATAAAAACTTTTTTGCTTGTTTTTCCTCCCCCTCCCCCACCACCGAACACGCACTCGCATTGCTGGCTGATAGGAAGAAGAGCAACGATTCAACACTGTCCTCAGCCATCGACGCGAGCTGTATAAATACTGAAGCTGATTCTGATGAAAGGTGAGGCTTTGGGTTAAACCTTCATGTAGTCTTTGCAATTTCTTTCCTGTCGTAAAGAAATAGTAATTTGATGAATGATAGAAATGGTGTTTGGAGACCCCAGGCATGAGCTTCTGAGGTTCTTGAGCAGTTTGTAGATAGGGTGAAAGTGTGTCCATGTGGAATTTGGAGTACTTGCACAAACTTTTCAGACTGTTGTGTTGTTTTTTTGTGATTGTTTCTAAAATTGTACTTCATCAACTTCTTGTACTTTGAATTGTGCACTTGTTTGTGTCATAATGAATGACTATCTTCTGACTTTTCAACAATAAAAACTTTTTCGCTTGTTTTCCCTCCCCCCCTCCCCCACCCCTCCCCATCCCTCAATGAACACAACAAGTGCCGAGGGCTCAATTTCACGGCAGTTGTGCGGTGTCATGCGAATTGGAGCGTTGGCTAAAGGATTACTTCTCTGTGGAGAGACACATTTTGATCTTGTGCTCATTTGCAAGGACAAGCCAACCCGTTCGTTGCTCATGTCGATTTCTCTCACCCTGCCAGAACAGCTTAAAGTGAGTGAGTTCTATGGCTTTGAGCAAAGATCTTGGCTCGAATACATTGTATTCCCATTGACCTTTTTAACTGAATTAAAAAAATCACTTTTCTGAAAAAAAAATCCATGTATAATTTCTTCCATTAAATACAGAAAGCACAAGTAAGTTATAAAACACAACTAGTTAAATTAGCATTCGTACACAAGGATTCTAGAAAAAGCAAAATCACCGAGGGTAGGATTGATGTTTCAAACAGTTTCTTACATAGAGAAGAGTAAATTGGGGGATGGGGGCGGTGATCGGCATGTGTGCAAGTGAGTTGACCAAGCCCTGCTGGTCACATTTTGATAAGAGACAAACAAATGTTTTTAAGGATGTGGAATTGCCTTCGGGGTAAACAACATATGTATTATCCAGGCGAGACTTTTTGTTCAAGCAAATTTCCTGTGGTTCGTCCTCGAGCGCTTTCAAGCTTTTTCAGACATTAGCATTGCTTCACTGCCCTCCCCCTCCATGACTATTGCATGATGTATGCTTCATAACAATGCCTTGCATTCCAGGAACCTTGATGCTGTGCGATAATATAATGTGATTCCTAAAGTTTTATTCCCTTACCAATTGTTATTCAGCATATTTTATGTATTCATTAATTTGAATGAAGTGTTCTCATGCTTCTCTCGTGCAGAGCAACGGCAGCTGCCTTCAGCCAGGGTTTTATTTAATTTAACTTGTCAACCAATAAAGAAAAGATTTGTTCCCCAGTTAATTAGCGCACTATATCTATCTATTATAGAATGCCATCAGTTTGTGATGATCCATTATCAAGTATATATAATATATATATATATATTGTTGCGAATTCGCGCTCGCCGGCGCGCCATCGGCCACGTGACTCAAATTGCGGCACGTCGCCCACCGGACGGACAATTCTGTCGTGACCCTCTCGGACTAACGCCGGGAGCTAGTCACGGGTAGGCCTTTCGGACTCACCACGATCGTGCCAATCGGCCACCCGCGTGGGATAGGGTTGTTCGCCAAACTCGACCTACCTAAGTACCCACGCGGATGGTAAACCGGGCGATCGCACCTCGCCGCTGGTCGACTCTGGACACGGGCCGCTTAAGCGGTCCGTTCCGTACTATCGGGATAACCGAGCGGTGTTATCGTCAGCCTCGACGGTTCAGATTAATTATCGGGCGTATTAAGCCCACGACGAACCCTTTACATGAAGCAAGATAAGATGGAGATTCAACAAAGGGAAGGACGCAGCAAAACGAGGAACAAGTTCACACAGACACAGAGCACACATATACAGCCAAACAGAATCAGAAATGCACATATATCAATTTAAAACAACAACAACAATGCAGAGCTACGACCGATACGCGAACACACGGCAACACTTAAAACAATACTACTTGACGGACGGCGCCACCCACAGACATTTACACAAAAAGCAAAGGAAAAGGAAAAAGAAGTCGCGACTTCCCTTTTCGTGGCCGGTGAGCCCCTCTCCCACGACTGTCAGCGTGGTCGCGCCTGGCCCCGACCTCTCTCGCGGCTGGCGAACCCTCTCCGGCACTCCTTGTCCGGATGCGCAGGTCCACCTCACAACCGGCGCTGCCGCGTCTCCCGTCCGTGCCTTCCTGACAGGCCAGTCGCCAAGCCGCGGGCGCAGGGCTCTTCCCCCGACAAGACAAGCAAACAGGAAGCCTCGAAGAACCAACTCAACCCGAACCAACTCGACCAACTCTCGACCAACAACTCGACCAACAACTCTCGACCAACAACTCTCGACAAACAACTCGACCAACTCTCGACCAAGAACCACTCCTCAAGGTCCGTCCTGTCCGCCTTTTGTAGCGCGGGGCTCCGCCCTTCGCTCCGCCCCGTTTTCAGCCCCACCTCCCTTCGAGCTTCTTGGAGAAGCCTCTTGAAGGGGGGCGTGACCTCTCGCTCTCCCTCCACCCCGCGCCGTGCGGGGGCCGGGGGAGTCAGTCTTGGCTCAGAGCCAGGGAATTATTCCCCCAAAAAGAGGCCCCCACCTTTTCTCACCTTTGACCCCCAGCTCGGATCGCACTTCTCCCACACCGAGCGCGGAGAATTTCAACTGGAGAAACAGGCGGGAAAACTCCCGAGCATCGTTGTTGGTTTTTGTTTGTTCCCGGAGATCGTAACCGCACAGGGCCTACTGAATGGCGAGTGGCGAAGATGTGGTAGCGTAGATGGTGGAGGTGGCGTGGTTGTAGTGTGGTTGGCGCTGTGGTGGAGATGGCGTGGTTGTTGAGATGCTGTTTGTTTGAAATAAATGATAGAACAGAAAAATGGCTAACTCAAAGCGTCGCAGCCCGGATGGATCACATAAATTCCCTCTATACAACGGGTTTGGGCTAACTACACATGTACTTACAGAGATATCTCACCTGAGGGCCCTTTATGGTGTAATGCGAATTTCCACAACCGTAACAATATTTTAAAGTAAGCTGGAGAGCACATTATAAATTCTAATCCTCCGCATATTTATTTATCTTTGGAAATCAAAAGGGCTGTTTCAGGAAGGGATCATTGGGGACTGGTGTTTTTTTTTTTAAATTTGCAATCCTTTGATTCCAGCACAGTGAAAACTTAAACTTACGAGCTCAAGTATGGGTGCTCATAGTTGTAGTGACAAGAACAATTATATTTTTAATATAATTGTTTACACTTCCACATTATTTAAAAGCATTGGAAAGCATGCAAGAAGAAATGAGTACGTACATCTGTGGACAAAAAACGCCAATCTCACGATGGAAAAACTCGTTTCAGCATGATTAATACAGAACACCAATGCTTTGCGATAGTCATGTGATCCACAGAGCTTTCTTATCACCTTATATAGCCATAAATTGTTGGTGTAGCATATTATGCATATTTCACAAGATGGGATTAATTATTTTATTTCCACAGAGGTTTAACCCGTTGAACCCTGGCGGCTGGTTTACCGGCGGCTATTCAAACCTCCATATACCCGAGCGGCCAATTTTTTCTTCAGGGAGTCCAGGGTGCGGAAGCCGAAAGTCTCACGATGGAAAAACTCGTTTTTCAGAAACACGTTCCGCGTGGGATAGGGTTGTTCGCTAACAGAACAGAAACCCTAACAGAAACTTTCCTCTCCCAAGACGTGTCTGACTCCCAAGTATCTCTCCCTGGTTACTCCCTCTTACGGTATGACAGACCTGAGCCTCGTCCTGGTGGAGGTGTTGCTCTCTTCATCAAAGACTCTATTCCTCACTCTCCCTGCACTGCTCTCACTCCCCCACACCCCCAGGAATACCTCTGGCTTCGGCTTCCCCTCCACTCCCACCTCATGTTTATATGTGTGCTGTACCGTCCACCGAACAGTGATGACTCCATCTACACCTCACTCTCCGAAAACATGGACCATCTTCTATCTTCTCATCCAAACTCTCTCTTCCTCTTATGTGGCGACTTCAATTGTCATCACGCCAGTTGGCTAGGTGTGGGTACCTCTCTCACCTGCCATGGGACATCAGCAAAAGCTTTCTGTGACTCATTGGGACTGACTCAATCGGTCAACTTCCCGACCCGGATCTCAACCAATGGTACTCCATCTCTTCTGGATCTGATTTTGACAAATTTCCCTGACAATATCTGCTGCTCTTCCTTCGCTCCAATTGGTTCTTCTGACCACGTCCTTGTTAAAGTGGACATCTCTCTGGCTGTCATCAGAGAACCACCTCACCGCCGTCGAGTCTGGCATTTCACTCAAGCCGACTGGCAGGGTCTCCGAGCAGCCATCAAACTTACAGACTGGTCTCCTATCACTACTTTCTCAAACATCAACTCATCCTGGGAATTCTTTCAAAGAAACTTGCTCTCCCTCATGCACAGATTTATCCCCTCTCGTGTTCAGTTGTCTTACCCTTCCTCCCGCCCTTGGTTTACTGAAGCTTGTGGTGAGGCAGTTGTCCTGAAACAACTTGCCTTTGCCTCATGGAAAGCAAACCCAACTGAGGGCAATCTCAGTTCTTTCCACAAAGCTCGGAACAAGTGTGTATCTACCCTCAGGAGAGCCAGAAAACAACATCTTTCTCATCTCAAGTCTGAACTCTCAAACCTCTCTCCCTCCTCAAAATCCTGGTGGCGTTTAATCAAATCTGTTTCTGGTGTATGTTCCCCCTCCATCCCCTCCCTTACCTCAAATGGCCGCACTGCTGATTTTTTTTTTTTTTTTTTTTTTTTTTTTTTTTTGTATACCTTGGTCGAGGCTCGTATGAGAGCTAACACACAACTCACAGCAAGGAGGCATGAGACAAGAGGGGTGGGAGTGGAAGGGACAAAACATTGGGGAACAGACACAGGTGAACTGTGGAAGGGAGAGGGATGGGGATGGGACGGGGAACATGGCGAGGAGAAGATGGACATTACAGGGACTTTCAGGAAGGAAAGCAGGAGAATTGAAGGAAGTGGGCATGGGTGGATTATCGGGGGTAGAAAAGATCGAGGATTTGGATGGGGGAAGATAAGAGGTGGTGGTGAACAGCTGTTTTGAAAGCCTGGAGGGAAGAATGGGAAAGAATAGAGTGAGGAAGTTTATTCCAAAGGCGGGAAAAAAGAGGAATGAAAGAGTGAAGATGAGCAGTGATTCGTGATTTTGGTAGTTTTACCAGAAGGGGGTTGTTGGCGGACCTTGAGCGCCCTGTGGAAATGTGGTTGGGACAAATCGCAGAGAGAGCAGGGGGGGCAAGGCTGGAGAGGAGTCGGTAGAAGACAGAAAGACCACCGACCAACCTGCGGTGATTCCACACGTGATAAAGCTGAATGTCTAAACTCGGTGTTTGCAGCTAAATCTTGTGTCCCAAACCCATCACTATCTCTACCCACTTTACCCAGTCGCACCCAACTGTCCCTGGACTCTGTATCCTTTTCTCCTGACAAGGTGGAGAGCTTGCTTTCAAACCTCGAGTCAGATTCTGCAACCGGTCCAGACGGCATCAGCCCACGTGTCCTCAAAGCCTGCTCTTCTGCTCTTGCTCACCCTCTCTCTGTTCTATTCACCCTCTCATTTTCCCAAGGTCATCTGCCATCTGCTTGGAAATCTGCTAACATCACTGCCCTGCATAAAAAGGTGCAAAAACAGATCCCTGTAACTACAGACCAATCAGCCTTCTCCCAATCATCAGCAAGGTTATGGAATCCATCATTGCTTCAGACATGAAATCCTTCCTCTTCTCCAATGGCTTGATTTCCAATCATCAATTTGGTTTCAGACCAGGTCACTCTACCCTGGATATGCTGCTACTGCTCTCCCATCAATGGATGGAGGTCCTCAATGCCAGACAGGAAATCCGAGCCGTATCCCTGGACATATCACGTGCTTTTGACACAGTCTGGCACCCTGCCCTACTCACCAAACTCTCTTCCCATGGTATTCAAGGCCATCTCCACTCATGGCTCGCAGACTTCCTCTCCTGTCGCAGTCAACGTGTGGCCCTAAATGGAGTTCTTTCATCCCCTCTTCCTGTGCAGGCTGGAGTTCCTCAAGGTAGCGTTCTGGGCCCTGTTCTTTTTCTGGTTTTCATCAATGATCTCTCGGACTCTCTGGAAAATCCTCTATTTCTCTTTGCCGATGACTCCACCCTCTGCCGTACCATCTGTCATCCCTCAGACCGGCAAGCAGCAGCTTCTTCGCTCACTGCAGATCTGGATAAAATCACAAACTGGTCCAACACGTGGAACATGTCTTTCAATCCACACAAATCTCACACTCTCACTATGTCTCTTCGAAAGGACCGTTTACAAAACCCCCATCCACTTTCTCAACAATCCTCTGGAAGAAGTCTTTTCTTTCAAGCTTCTGGGTCTCACTATCTGCCATGACCTTTCCTGGGAAAGTCACATTTCCAACCTTGCCTCAAAGCCAGTCGCCGACTGGGAATCCTCCGTCGTGCAAAGTCCTTCCTCGGCCCTCTTGAGCTCCTGACTACTTACAAAGCTTTTGTCCGTAGCCTGATGGAGTACTGCTCTCCCCTCTGGGCTGGTGCTCCTGCCTCCCACCTTTCTCGACTTCACGCTGTCGAAACCAGAGCTTTTAAGATCATTGGCATCTCCCGCAATGAAGCTGAGTCTTTGGGCCTCTCACTCAATCACCGCAGGTTGGTCGGTGGTCTTTCTGTCTTCTACCGACTCCTCTCCAGCCTTGCCCCCCCTGCTCTCTCTCTGCGATTTGTCCCAACCACATTTCCACAGGGCGCTCAAGGTCCGCCAACAACCCCCTTCTGGTAAAACTACCAAAATCACGAATCACTGCTCATCTTCACGCTTTCATTCCTCTTTTTCCCGCCTTTGGAATAAACTTCCTCACTCTATTCTTTCCCATTCTTCCCTCCAGGCTTTCAAAACAGCTGTTCACCACCACCTCTTATCTTCCCCATCCAAATCCTCGATCTTTTCTACCCCCGATAATCCACCCAAGCCCACTTCCTTCAATTCTCCTGCTTTCCTTCCTGAAAGTCCCTGTAATGTCCATCTTCTCCTCGCCATGTTCCCCGTCCCATCCCCATCCCTCTCCCTTCCACAGTTCACCTGTGTCTGTTCCCCAATGTTTTGTCCCTCCCACTCCCACCCCTCTTGTCTCATGCCTCCTTGCTGTGAGTTGTGTGTTAGCTCTCATACGAGCCTCGACCAAGGTATACAAAAAAAAAAAAAAAAAAAAAAAAAAAAAAAAGTCCAAGGAGCTGAGGGCTCAAAGGGTTAAAAATGGTGATGTAGTGGGGCTACAGCTGGACACTGGAAATAACGAACAAGAAAAGAGGAGTGTGAGTGTGTGGAAGAGGAAACTTGGAAACCTGTAAGAACATTAGACGAGGGAGGTTTAATGGGGCTAAAAGCAGCGAATATTGTTGGGTTGGGTGGGTAGTGGGGAAGGGTGGGGGGGGGCGGGTGATTCAACATGGTAGTGCACTGCTCTGTGAAGCCGTTGAAGGAAGAGTATGATGGAACAATCTGTGGAAGGCAGTTCGACAAACTTGAGGAAAGAGGAATAGCAGAATGGAGTTTCGTGGAAAGCCTGAATTTCAGGATTTTAATGGCGACGATGTCACTGGAAGAAATTGTATGTCCTGGAGGATCTGGTGTGGGAGAGAATAGAGGGAGCTGTAATGGGGAAGATGTGGTCGTATTTTAGCTCATCACAGGTGTTGCCAATAATTTTGAGGGCTTTCGGTTCCACAGCATACAGGTGAGACATGATGCTTGGACACCAACCCATGGGGGAGAGCGATACCACATTGGACAAAGGACAAAGGCCTTGGATTGTAGACTATGAATAGTTCAAATTTTCAAAATAATAATTTGTAACGACAGAAGACACCTAGTCTGTTATTTTTTTGGAGGTCAGCTTTGCTCTGTGGTCAATCCAGTAAAGGTCATGCCTCGTGGTGAGGCCAGGAACTTCAAGAGACTGAACCTCTTCCAATGGCTGACCATGGCAATAGAGAAGTTGGTTTGTTTGATTATATCCTTAATGAAGTGACAGGGTAAGATTGTGCGATTTGCCAGGATTGAAAGATGCGTCTCATTTATCAAACTTGCATATTAACAATTTCAGACTAGCAGAGAGTGACATAGCCAGCGTATGTCTTGTCAGTGGGATGGGGATACTTTACTACTGTGTGCAGTCATCTGCACAAAGGAAGAGAGTGTTTCCAGAGCATAAAAAAGGTCGTTTGTGTAGGCTAGGAGGAAGACTGGTACCAATACACTATTTTTCAGAATGCCAACCTCCACTGTGAGAAGACAGGAAGGAGAGGAAAGGATTCCATTGAGAGGAACTCCTTAACTGTATGAGTGGAGGACATCAGGAAGCAGGATAAGAAGGTTGGGTCCTCAGGAACTTTTGCCACTTTTGGGGATTTTGAGGTCCTCAGGAACTTTTGCCACTTTTGGGTCAGTAGTAGGATAATTGGGCTTCTAAAACACCCCAAAATTTACATTGAAGTGAATGGGGAAAATGGGAAAAACGTTTTGACTGACACCCAAAATCTCCAAAAATATCCTCCTATTTCTCCCACTTTAACTGAAACCGTTACAAACTAGAAGGGCACTCGGTAGAGCGCATACCTCCGTCACATAATGGCTGATCCACAAGAACATATTGGGCCCAATACATTTTTGAAATATCATGCGATACAGTACTATAACGTTTTTGGCCCGATCAGTGGCGAAGAATCACTTTAAAAATTAAACAACTCGTATCCAGATCCGGATTCGATCTTCACCAAAATCGAAGAAATTCGTCCATCCCACACACACAACCGGTCCACCAAGTTTCATCACAATCCATCCACAACTTCTTGAGATATCGTGCAATATATCATTTTTAGCCCCATCACTCAATGGTGAAGAATCACTTAAAAATTCTAGGAGTTGGATCCGGATCTTCACCAAAATCGAATCGGTTCCTCCATGTCACACACCGAACCTGTCCACAAGATTTCATCCGGATCCGTCCACAACTTTTAGAGATATCCTGTACACAGACAAACCAACAGACAAACAAACAAAGAAGAAGACATCATGCAGAGCACGGTACTTGCATAATCCATGAAACAAATTTGACCTCAAAAATAATTGGTGGTTGAATTAAATGACCAAATATGCAACTCCTCTTCAAATCTCAAGTGAATTGGATGAAAATTGACAGTTATATAAATTTAGCCTTGGATAACCTTTTGGCCTATGTGGACCTCAAAAATAATTGGTGGTTGAATTCAGTGACCTGAAAAATATATCCTCTTCAAATTTCAAGTCAATCGGATGAAAATTGAGGATTTTAGAAATGGCACCCTTGTTTTTTGTTTTTTTTTTGTATACCTTGCCGAGGCTCGCATGAGAGCTCATACACAACACGCAGCAAGGGGGACATGAGACAAGATGGGTGGGAGTGGGAAGGGCAAAACAGTAGGGAACAGAGACATTTGGAGATCTGTGGAAGGGAGAGGGATGGGGCAGGGAACATGTTGTTGACCTTGGACCTATGTTAACATTTTGGTCCAGGTTGATCTCAAAAATAATTGGCTCATTCAATTCAGTGACCTGAAATATATATCCTCTTCAAATTTCAAGTCAA